>NC_061108.1:90790060-90827560 GCF_015104395.2 Macrobrachium nipponense
AAAAAAAAAAAAAAAAAAAAATGATGGCCTTTTCTGAGTTCATTTCTCAAAATGGAAACATTTGCTACCTCCGCTTAGAGGGTTTTGTTAGGTTTGTTGCCTGTTTACTCGATTGTTTATTTATTTGTTTCTTTGTTAGCAAGAATACACAATAGGTTCTTTTAAATGTTTACCAAAATCTTATGAAAAGAATGTATCTTCTGGGAAGAATGGACTTTGTAACCGAAATCTACGCATTATCACCGTAGACTTCGAGCACTAATATCTGTATCATTACCTCTGCTAAGCAGCTTTGACTTGAAGTTGTTTCCTCTTAACCTGTGAGATTCGTTTTTGGTTCCAACAACTACTAAATTGTTGTGGTTGTTTAGAAATAAGTGCTGGCAGGGTTTTGACGCTATTTTTACTTATCTCTACTAATCGTATATATATATTATATATATATATATTATATATATATATATATATATATATATATATATTTATTATATATATAATCAGTATATATGTTCATAAACACACACACACATATATATATATATAGTATATATATATATATATATATATGTGTGTGTGTGTGTGTGTGTGTGTATGTGTGTGTGTGTATATTTAAATATATGTAAATGTAATAGCCACAATACTCTAATTTTTCAAGTTGTTGGGCTATTACATATACATATATATGTATCTAGCTAAATAAGGACAGTAGAATCTACAAACATACATAACACATATATATATATATATATATATATATATATATATATTATATATATACATACATATATATATATATATATATATATTATATATATATATATGATACAAATCAGAAGCGTTGAAGAAGACTACATTAATCATGTGTCACTTTATTCGTATCGCGACGTTTCGAGACCAATGTCTCATCATCCCGGCTAAAATAAAAGATAAAAAACTGATATACAATACAGCATTAGATTATTTTTGTTGACATAAAAAAACACACTGAATAAATTAATACGAGGAAAGTTACAGCATTGAAATACGAGTTACTCTAAAAAATG
Source organism: Macrobrachium nipponense (assembly GCF_015104395.2). Taxonomy (NCBI): domain Eukaryota; kingdom Metazoa; phylum Arthropoda; class Malacostraca; order Decapoda; family Palaemonidae; genus Macrobrachium; species Macrobrachium nipponense. The sequence continues at coordinate 90,791,104 of NC_061108.1, forward strand.
AAATAAAATAAAACAAAATATATAAATAAATAAACAAAAAGGCAATACGTTAAAAATTAGGATAGTAAAAAAAGAACCCTTTGTCTCCAACGAACGTTCGGTTGCTTTATGGGAAACGCATCGAAAGTAAACAAGAAGAAGGGCCTGGTTTAAGCTATGTACAAAGGAACAGATGGAAGTGTCGTTGTTTAAGGTTGGAACTAGTTTCTTTATACCTAGAGATTCTAAAATTGGAAGGTGGTGTTCGTATGGACTTGATAACAATATCTTGAAATCCTTATAGTTTATACTATTTTTTAAAAATTTCCCTTGATATCTAGTATTAGATAGTTCTTGGTTAGATAGTTTACACCCTATACGGAAACTAATGCCCATTTGTGCATCACATCTCACCTTAACCAAGCGACGCGTGTTTCCAACGTAAGTCTGCCTAATGCATCGGCAGCAAGTATTAATGTAGACAACGCCGGATTGCATTAAGGGAGGTAATCTCTTTTTATGACGCAACATATTACGGACAGTTCTAGGGTTCATTAAGACAAACTTAACATCAACAGCTGGAAAATGATTAATGAAAATTCTCCTTCATAAGTGAGGTAAAAAAGAGGTGTCATGCATATAAGGAAATCGTATATAAAACCTAAGTTTCTGGGCCAAATGTATTGCTGCTGGAGGATGAAATGAAATTTCCAGAGTTTTCCTGACATATTTCATAAAGAGATTACGAGGGTAACAATTTGATTTAAAATAATCGTAAAGGATTCCGATGTTTTTGTGGAAAAGACTCCAATCAGAAGTTAAAGTCATGGCTCTTTGGAGGAGGGTAGACAGCGAATTTAATTTAAAATTGAAAAAACTAAAACTATAAAAGTTAAGACCAATGCCTGTGAACGTTGCCTTTCGAAAAATACCTGTGTGAAAACGGATGTCGTCACGGAAAACAATCGTATCTAAGAAAGGCAGTTGGTTATTGCTTTCCAATTCATACATAAATTTAATGTTGGGACGTAAAGAATTGGCAAGTTGCAAGAATGAGTCACAGTGCAAATGGTCCTTAAAAAGAACAAAAGTGCCATCCACCTATCGGCGATAAAATAAGGGTTTAAATGAAGAAGGACAACTGTCCAGCAGTTCTCTCTCAAATTTGTGCATAAAAATGTTAGTAAATGCGCAATTCAGTGGGTTACCCATGCCCACACCTTCAACTTGCACGTATACCTCATCATTAAAAACAAAGGCAGTGTCCCGCACTGGCAACTCTAACAACTACTTAAAATCCGGACGGTTAAATCCATGGTGAACACTTTCATCATCAGTAAAAATTTATCTAAAATATACTCAAATTGTTTCCTCCACGGGTATATTAATAAATAATGATTCTATGTCAAAACTAGCCATGATTAAATCTGAATCCTGACAAAATACTGTTTTTAAATTCTAAGGAATTAGAAAGACTAAGCTCATTATTAAAAAAGCTTTCCAGTAAAGGGATGAGATATTTGGCAATTTTATAGCCAGGCGTTTATATTATATATTAATATATTATATATATATATATATATATATATTATATATAGATATATATATATATATATATTATATATACTATATATGTAAATATATATATAGATATATATATATTATATATATATATATTATGAAAATAGTTAATGCATGAACCTTGCTTGGGTAGTGAAGTTATGTATCCTGATAGTTATCCGACTGTTGGTGGCCTGAGTCACAGTAAGCAGAAGGTCCGTGGAATCAGCAATCCTCTCCGAAAATACTGAAAACCGTAAACTATAACATTTCGAACCCATTCCCAGTAAGAGGAAAGAGGCGTACAGAAAAAGTAATGTGCGCATATCTGTGTGTGTGTATATATATAGTATATATATATATATATATATATATATATATCACACACACACACACACGCATATATATACACATATACACTGTTTATAAGTTTGCTTTTGTATCGGCTGAATATTTAGCTCTATAGCATAATAATCAGGGTTTCGTGGGAGAAAAACGAAAAATCCTACGTACTCACAACATACATAGAAGGAAGATGTACTAATGTCGAAGGTGAATTCGAGGTTACAGATATTACTAAAAGACAATACAGTGAAACAGAACATATTATTTGACGAAGAAAAAATTGAACAACAAAACAAAATACAAAATGAGAATGAATGAATGAAGCGAAAGGTTAGATGTGAAGTGGCTGAAAAACCAATAAAGAAATCGGTGAGGGTGGAAGTAAGTGGCACACAATCCGAGAAATCGCTATAAGCCAGTCTTGTATCCGGAAGTCTACCTCGTCTTGGAGTTGTCCGTCGCCCTGTCCCTACCCCCTCCTTCATAGCCCCTATTAACCCACACCCCCCGTCTTTGTACAAACAGAACCTCTTCATTCCAGGAGCATATCCGATGAAGGCAAAATGGTCTGTCTCTCCATCTCCGCTTTGGGTCGGGTCAAGGACATCGAAGCGTCCTTGCAATGTATTTGATTGGAGTTTCGTTTTCCTTAAAGAAAAAAAAATCCTTTAAGCTTTTGTTGTATTGGAGGCGAGATTGTCCCTTTTATCAGCCATATGTACAATTTTCATTGTTGCAAAACAAACGTAAGTCATGGATTAATGCATGTTCTAGGCTGGGCGAAAGAAGGCTAAAGAATTGTAGGAGAAATAATTTGAAATACATGTATTAAATGTAAGATAAGCAAACTCATATGTTCACTCTGTAACATTTTAGGGATACTGTTCTTAGGCGTTATGTCATTTCTCAGTCACCTAAGCACCCCCTCCCAGTGCAATGAAGTGAACTTTGGTTTCTGTTAAGTGAGAGATCAACAAAAAGTATAATTATTCCGTTTAATAGCTTGTGCTGAAGCTTCTTCGATTAACTTTGCAGCACTTTTACCTTTCATTAAAACTTAACAAGGATCTTCTCACTGTCACTATATACGCTATGACAAAATCCCTTTTTTATGTTATAAATCTCCAAGTTTTGTTTCTTACAAAATTTCAGTTCCATCAAGCGCTCTGATAACATCTGTAACTACAGTTCCTTCATTCTATGGAGTTATATTGCCACACTCATGAGTTATTTTGCTATTTGAACTCTGTAGGCGGTCTGTCCCTTAGACCACTTCCCACTCTGCCTAACGCTTCTAGAAGATATAATGAAACTTACAGCGGTCGTTTTGCTGTGTCATTCCTCATCTTTTCATGGGTAATCGAAGATTCATGATATGTTAGCATTGGTAACACATTTCGTAGTTCAGTTCTTCTGCGTATCAGCCGTATTCAGTTTTAACAATTACAAATCATATTTCCATCTCGTCGAGACTTATTCCAAATGACTCTTAATGAAAGGAAATGGAAAAATAAGAAAAATATGAATTTCCATTATTAAGGAAAAATCGCTTCTTTTAGCTGATTACGGCTAACGACCGATGGCTCTCTCTCTCTCTCTCTCTCTCTCTCTCTCTCTCTCTCTCTCGGGATAACTAACCCCAGCGTCCCCAGGAGACTTGAAGGAGTCTGTGCGGTCTCCTACAAAAGAAGCCCCCGGAGGAAGGAAACTTTAATTATAAAACCAATAATGTCTCGCCATCGTCCTTTCATAGCGTGGCCAAATGATCTCCCATAATCCCCCTTTCCCAAATAAAATGATATCGAATGCAACTCTCCGATCCAATCTGGCTCCACAAGCGCCCGAACAGAGTTCAAAAGGGTCCATGTTGACACGAGGTGATTATGGGAGGGAGGGTCAGGCCCTCCTCTACCCAAATGCCGACTCCCTGAGGCCTCCTCCTCCTCCTCCTCCTCTTCTCCCATTCTGTAAAGTTTTTGTAAGGGGGGATAAGGTAGGGTGCTACTCTGCTCTATGGGTGGGTGGTTCTCCAAATCGGGAGATTTCATCTCTCGCCGTCTTGAGGCTCTCTCTCTCTCTCTCTCTCTCTCTCTCTCTCTCTCTCTCTCTATCAAGTCAGATTCTATTTCCATCTCTTCCTTACCTTCCTTCGACGGACTTCCATCTAGTTACCATTAAAGAGTTTTCTCTCTCTCTCTCTCTCTCTCTCTCTCTCTCTCTCTCTCTCTCTCTCTCTTTTATTCTTGGTCTACTTTTTTTCTTCCAAACAAAATGCTCTCCGGTTTCTCGTTCCTTTTAATTAACCTCATAAATTTGTTATTTTTCGTTGTCGCCATCCTCATTTCTCGTTCTTTTCCTGAGCCTTCCTCCTTCATTAACTTATTTCGTCTTTTCTTCCTCATCCTCATCAAGATCCATTTCCCGCTCCTAAACTCTTGAAACCAAGTTGGATGAAAAAGATGGGGAGGCCTTTTTCCCTCCCACTTTCTTTCTCTTTCGCCCTATTTTTCCAACTTTAGCTCTGAAGGGCTTTCGTTTTTGAATTATGATATTTAGAGTTGGATCGTCTCTCTGTCGTTTTTCTCTTTCTTTCCCGAATGTCTGGCTTCATATTGGTGTGATTTATCAATATTTGATATGGTTACGGTTATAGCAACTTCTGTGTTTTCCCTTATCCTTATAAAAGTAAGTATAAGATTCATCACTTTTCAAATCCCTATTTTTGAAGGGCAATTTAGCTTCACTTCTCAAGACGCTTCTTGATCAATAAATCTGTTCGTGCAGTAATGGGTGTTTTCTGCCTTGGCTAGAATTTATGGAAAATAGTTAACTGTTAGTGTATATGGAATGCTCATGGGATCTTGAGAAATTAATTCAGCATATGTAAAGGTAAATTTGACATCCATGGCAAATATAGACATAATAGTAATGTCTATGGAATTTAGGTTAACTTAGATCTATAAGTGAATCCTAAAGCCTCGTCACATCAGTCAAAGTAGGAGGTTTGTCCGAAGAACCAAAAGTAATAGAAAGTCATCGAATATTCGGGTGTTCCGGCCCTTGCACTTTCAAATGCAATTGTTCCTAAGTTTCGGACTATTTCTTTGCTCTTCGCATTCAGACCCTTCTCTAATTTCATGGAGAGTAACGATGGTGATCTTATTTTCCATTATCGTCAAGCCTTTCGATGTTTCTTAAATGTACTCAAGTACGGGTCATATTTTTACCTAAACCAGGATCACACTGACCAAGTGCTGGAGTGATTCGTAGACAAGTCGTGAGTGACCATTATCTAATGGAGGTGTGAACGAAAATTAGAGGAGAACTCAGCACCGTCGCCCATCTCTGCATGTTGACTTTGCTCCTGGGCAAACCGAGCCACGACTTTATTACTATCTCTCTCTCTCTCTCTCTCTCTCTCTCTCTCTCTCTCTCTCTCTCTCTCTCTCTCTCTCTCAAAACTTACATTATTAAGTTTTATGTTATGTAAGAGATGCTCGCCCAAGCTGTATTGAATTTTCAGGACTTTTTTTAATAAAATTTCTCGTCGAAGGGTTTATTTATTTGTGGATCTATTTGGTTGTAGGTTTACTGGATTCCCGTTCCCACCCGGTTATATGTATCTGCTATGAAGTAAATGACATTCTGGAAGTTCCCCCTTTGGGGAAAAACGTTCATCTTCTAAAAGTGAAGAGAACTTGGCGATCATATCCCATGGTATAAGACTGACAGATAGTATTTTTCACTAAATGTGTGTTCGTGCGTATATCTCCTTTTCGACATTCAAAGCAATTCCCTATAGAGAGTTTGGTGGATAAAATCAGAAGACGCATATTTTTATGAAATGTGTCATTAGCATAGAGTAAAGTTCTCCGTGCGCACACACACACACACACACAGGAGAAAAGCTGTTGTTACCGTACCTGACAAGATCTACACAATATTCACGTTTCTCATATAATAGATCTTTTTGCTGACTTTTCGTATGAGTTGTCACCAATTAGAAAATCATGCAGAGGCAGAAAATTGTCTCAAATCAGTCAGTTAATCAATTAGTCCGTAACTAAAGTTAAAGAGAGTACATGGGGGACAGTAATGCCATTTAGCTTCACACATAATTCTTGAAAAATTTTCACTGTGAATATGGAACAGATTATTGTCGAATCCTCAGAAACACACTCAGAAATCACCCAAAACTTTTTTCCTTCTCGATTTCCCTCATAATCCTCCAAATCGGCCATTGTACCCGAAAGAGCCATTAAAGTTCGTCAACTTTTGAAGACTTGGGAGGTTCTTCCACCTCTCCTTCAACAGAATTAAGTCCCCCCCCCCCCCCCCCTCACCTCCCCTAATCCCCTTCGGCGTCTTCCCTTTCTGATCTGGTACTGATCGCGGTTTGGGAAGTATTTTGGGAAAATAAGTCCATCAGTAGCTTCAGTGATTGGTTAGTTAATTTGTTTAATTCGTGCATGAAGAGGACCCATTTCTATCATTTTTTCCTCGTGGGTTGTTGGGGGGAGGGGGGCGGGGAGATAGTGCCTTCAGTGCACCTCACGCAGTGCACTGTAGCATTACTTAAGCTTTTTTGCTCTGTAGAGTCCCTTCGGCCCCTAGCTGCAACACCTTTCGGTCCTTTTGCTGTTCCTCCGTTACTATTTTCTTTCTTCCATATGACTTTCTACTCTCTCCTAACTGTTGATTCATAGGGCAACTGCTTCGAAAGTTTTCCTCCTGTTACACCTTTCAAACCTTCCTACTGTCAATTTCCGTTTCAGCGCTGAATGACCTCATAGGTCCCAGCGCTTGGCCTTTGGCCTAAATTCTATATTCTATATTCTTATAATTTTCCAGACAGACTTTTGACATTGTTTTTGCTTTCATTTTACTGGTTCAGGTCACCTATAATAACCATACTCAACAAGCATCACAGACAACGGGATTTGAGATAACCCAGGAATTATACGTAAATACGTCGAGCTGTTGAAGGGTATATATATATATAATATATATATATAGATATATATATATATATATATATATTATGTATATGTATATATATACATATATATATATATATATATATATATCTATATTATATATTATATATATATATATATATATCTATATATATAGTATGTATTGCTAAAACTAACTTAATGCAAAGTCCTGGATATTTTTAGAACTGCATCTTCAATCGAAATAAATGACAAGAGTCATACCGACAGGCTATCAGAGGAAAACAAAGTTCGTTTTGTTCTCGTGTTTAAGGTATTTAAAAATTAAGATTTAACAAATTCTACTTCCTCGAAAGTTAGCCACATTACCCTCTGACTTTGTGAAAGTACAGCTACACAAAAAATCGAGGAGGAGTTAAACGCTGGTCGAGTCTCCCACCTGGCTGTGTGGGAACCCCGACCAGCGTTTAACTCCTCCTCGATTCTTTGTGTAGCTGTACGTTCACAAAGTCAGAGGGTAATGTGGCTAACTTTCGAGGAAGTAGACTTTGTTAAGTCTTACTGTAATTTGAAGCTTAATTTTTAAAGAGCCTAAACACGAGAACAATACGAACTTTGTTTTCCTCTGATAGCCTGTCGGTATGACTCTTGTCATTTATTTCGATTGAAGATGCAGTTCTAAAAATATCCAGGACTTTATATTTAAGTTAGTTTTAGCAATATATATATATATATATATATATATATATATATATATATATATATATATATATGGACTAGAAAAGTTTTCTTTCTTTTTTATAATGAGCCAGGTCTATTACATAGAACTAAAATTCTAATTGGTATCGGGGCAAAAACAGATTAAGCGTAATTACTATGGCACTCACCGAATGATTCATTCAAGACCTTAGCATTATTCACTGAGAATATATGTAGAAACATCAATCTCTCTCTTTCTGGGTACGCAGAAGGGACTTAGAAATTCTACTGTGAGGTCAAGGTGAAAAATCGGTGTTTTGACTGTGAGCGAGTTCATATTCGGCCATTTTTTTTTATTCTTAAAGCTAAATGGAATGGTCAGAATATTTATTGAGGAATTCCTTTTAATTTTCCCCTTATATATTTAATTTTAATAAAGGAAAAGTATTTGCGTCATGTTGGGAAGGGTTTCCAGCATCCAACGGAGATATCGAACTGCGCATTGACTCGGGGTACGAAGGACATCTCAAGCATGTTTTCTCCTGGGATGACTCCGTTCGAGTTCGTTTGGATTTCGGGCGGATTATTTGCGTCTCTGTTTGTGCATATACTTCTGAATGAGCTCTGCTCTGAAGTGTAAGTTTTTGCTTGGTTAATTAATGAAATATAGTCCTGTAGCTTCCTACAATCGGTAGTGCTTAACGCAAACAACATATAAATGCGTACGTAATCGGAAGATTCAAAAAAAATTTTGGTTCTATAAGGCCAGAATCTTCCTATAAACGCAGCGCAAGAAATGCATAGTCTGATATTACTGATAATTAAACAATCAACCGTTTGAAATTATGATAATGGAGAGATTAAGAATATTACAAAATTTATAGGGATATGTACTCTATATACCGATAAGTCTTTTCGAAGAATTGAATCATATCAAGCACGTTCAGCTATTTAAGAGAGAGAGAGAGAGAAAAAAAAAAGACTGTCTTCCCATGACGTTCTGACCAATTTCACTCACACCGGACCACTAAGTTATGAAAATTTCTAAGCAGTGATCTATGTTAATTTGCCATTTTCGTTCCTTTGTTTCTTCCAAAAGTCTAAATGCCATAGCACATGAGTGTCATATAAAGGGTGTATCGCATACTGGAAAAGCTGAACAGGTAATGTGTTTCATTCGGATTTCAACTGGGATAAGTTTGTTGGGAAATTTACACTTGCATAAGTTGGTGGTAGGATCATTTACGTACAAGGAATAAACGATAAGTAGAGAATATGATTTTCACCTTAAACAACTATAGGAAAATAATTATATTTCCTGTATGCCCAATTTCTTCATGATAAGAACACATTTTCGGTCATTCAAGTGTAAATATCTTATCCAGTTCTGTTTACTTACTTTTATTCCTTATAGTATCGTTATGTTCGTGTATATTTCTCACTGTTTTCACACGTAGTAATAATATGGATATGAATATTAATGATATAGTTTTGCTGTATGAATGAACACACAGAAGATAAGAAGAAAGAATGAGGAATTAAGGTCAAGAAGTAATGAATGAGAGCTCAAACTATTATTCGTAATTATTTCTTTTTCTCTTTCTCAAGCACACGGGTATCCATGTAAGTATTATAGCTATTGTCAATAAAGCACGTATTCAATTACTTTATATTTATAGCTCTTGGTATATCATGCTTTTTTATATGATTTAGGAATTATACCATCGTTTGTGTTTCTTTTGTTTTGAACTGACTTGGAATGAGATGTATATTTTGTTAATGAGCATGAAAATCAGTATAGATGCTTGAAGTAGTTGTTTGCTTAAAATGTTTTAGTTTAGCCCGCAGTTCCATATAAGATAATGTTAAGGCCGTATCTCAATTACATGATTTATAAGCAGTCAGCAGAGCAGCGTATAGAGCATTCTTTAGTCTCAATTCTTGGTAGGATAACCTCTACAGAAATTGCTCTACTCTAGCATGATATTCGTAACCTAGTGCAGTAAATGCTTGGCATGAGATAACAGTTAACTTAATACTATTTTTGAACGTGTCTCAGTATTGGCTATTTATTGTTCACTTTAAAATTAATAAAATATTTTGTACAAGAAGTGTCCTTTTTTCGTATAATATTTGTGATAAATAAGTTATTGCCACGGAGGAAAATTCAAAGGCGAGAAAGCCAAGGACTTTCGGTCTAGCACGACCCTTTACTTAGGCACAACTATGTTGTGCCTTTATTAGTGCCTTTATTAGTGTCTGCATACTGCTTGTCCTACGACCTTTTTACATTAAATCTTTTGAGTCTAAATTCAGTCAAATGGTAAACAAAAATCAACATATTTATTGAGGAAACGTAAACAGTTGTCAAAATCAGCTGGGGTCTGCAAACATCACAGATATTATGAATAACTTGATCACGAAGTATATAAAACGTGATGCTATGTATAAATAAAGGTATTGCCACGGAGGAAAATTCAAAGGCGAGAAAGCCAAGAACTTTCGGTCTAGCACGACCCCTTTACTTAGGCACAACATAGTTGTGCCTAAGTAAAGAGTCGTGCTAGACCGAAAGTTCTTGGCTTTCTCGCCTTTGAATTTTCCTCCGTGGCAATACCTTTATTTATACATAGCATCACGTTTTATATACTTCGTGATCAAGTTATTCATAATATCTGTGATGTTTGCAGACCCCAGTTGATTTTGACAACTGTTTACGTTTCCTCAATAAATATGTTGATTTTTGTTTACCATTTGACTGAATTTAGACTCAAAAGATTTAATGTAAAAAGGTCGTAGGACAAGCAGTATGCAGACACTAATAAAGGCACGGCACTAACATCTTCATAGCGACTGATTATTATAATCGAATTCCCTTGAAGTATCTTTAGGTGGAAAGAAATATGAAGTTATTGTACTTTATGTTTTAACTGATATATTGTTCGTCAAGAAAAGTACCATGTGATACACTTTGTGTCTGCATGAACTTTTTTCTGTGCTTACTCTGAGAATGTCTACAAAATAAGAAATAAAAAGTCCAAGGAAATTCAAAGGATTTTGGCTAAGACACAACTTCAACATCTTTTGAAATCATACATTCTAATGTTCAGTGTCACATAATCTATAATAATAAAATCCGAATCGATCTTTCTTGTTTATCCGCCCCTGGTGGGGGCTGACTAGTTAGGAGATCAGGAGGGTAAGGGAGACATGACACAGCCACCCTCCTCTTGCAAACCTGTTTGTCTGCCCCGGGTGGGGTCGGGATAGGGAGGGGAGGGGGATGGTACGGGAGACATGACGGGCAGCGCCGGATTTCAGCGCAGCGTAGTGCTCACCATCAAGCTCGTGTCGAATACACGTTGAAAGTGCAAATATCAGACCTTCCACTTTGTCGTGAAATTATGCCTTCCCGATCTCTCTCCGCTTTTCTGCTATAATTTAAATTTCAGTAGAATATCATTGCGTTGCAACCGGATATTTGTACTCAAATTTTGATCAAAGAGATTTCTGTATTAAAACATTATTGCATGATGACTTTACTCAAAAGATTTCCATATCAAAACATTATTGAATGATGGCACTGGCGTTTGTCACCAGTGATCATTGCAAAAATCCTGCACGATGAAAGTCCTCCTCCATTCCATCCATTTCTCGATCGCGTCTTTGAAACGCTCAGATAACGGCGAGGAGAGAAGCGAGGAGAGCCATTGGTCAAGGGAGACAAGGGAGTCATAACTGTGCCTCATCTTTAATGGATCAGAAACCTTTCTCGCGATGAAATCGGGTCTTGTTAGCAATAATTTAGTGGTCCCTCCGAAGGCGCTTCTTTTGTTAAGAGCGGGATTTTTATAGATTGCGCAGGTTAGCATCTGGGTTTTTTTTTAAACATTATGTGATTAGGTAATGATTGACTCTTTATTCGCAAAAGGAATTCATCTTACATTCCAACATGTAACACTAAAGGAAAGACGAGTACTATGCTTTTTTTTTCTAACTCAGCTAGGGTGTCGAATATACGAGCTGAAAATATTGTCAAGAGATATTCTTTATTGAGTTGACAACCAAGAGGCCGATTAGTTACTTAGCAATAAATCGCTCACAACTGAGAGTTTTAACTACACAAAGTTTTCGCATTAACAAAATACCTTTACATTATTAATCAGAATTTTTATTGTTCTATTCTTAATAAATCTTAAGCATTTAACTCATGATTCTAAAGTATAACATCTCCCTTCAGATACCCTTTTAAATCGTATGGTGTTCTTTTTTTTTTTTCTTTTTTAGTTCTCCCATTATCGAACATTTTTCAGATGGAAATCTGAAACGACTCGCGCCTGTTTAGACTTCGGAACCATCTTGCGCTAATTTTTTAAACTTTTGCTTTAGTTACTCAAATACTTACCGATCGCAACTTTCAGATCTTGGCAGATTGTAGGACCTGGAGGTTAATTGGGAATGTGCGGAAAGGTTTACAAAGGTAGAAGCCAACATCTAAGAACTATCTGGAGTAAACAAAAAAATTTAAAAATAAATAAATAAATAAATAAATAAATTCTGAAAATTCCGTTAAATCAATCAATATCGTGCCACCAGTCTGGACAAATGCTTATCCTTACGAAATGAGAGCCCTGGAAGATAAGTCTGGGACCTTCAACGAAGACTACCAAAAGTTCGAAAGTTATAAAAAGATGGTTTCCAGAGTTGAATGAATTTCACGACTGGCACAGTGGGGTCATATTTTCAAGGCCTAAAAGTTTTTGGAATAGAAGAATGGGTTACTGCCCAACAAGAACTTTTTCTGTCCTTCAGACAATCGCCTTATGTGATTACATTTTTGTGAATCTACAGTTAGTTCATACTGGGTAAAAGGATTTTGCCCACCCTTGGCTTAAACACCAAGATTATCCTTACATTTTTAAAGAGAATTCGTTTCAAAGGATTTTTTACTACACTTGTGCCTTGATATGATTTGTTGCTGAATTTACTGAATGATGTGCTGTGTAATGTATTCTGATATTCATTCAAATGTTCTTATTATTTGCGCTTGAACTAATAAAACAAAATTATGAAATTTGTCATCTAGGTTTTTCCACTTATTCGGAATTATTTTTAATTTTCAGTGACGCTTTATTCTAAAACAGTATTATGTCAAGACATTACCGAACAAAGACCAATTTTTCTGAGGGCATTAGTACTGATTAAATGTTGAAGAGGAAACTGCGAAGGTTATGGCAAAAATAGATGGATCCCTCAACTTTCTTTTGACAATATGTTCATGAATCACAATGGCTCCCGATAGCAGCTTTTCAAGCGTGAGGGTCAGGCTCCAAGGTCTTTGGTGTAATGTAAAATGGCGTCATTATGGTGGTATTGATGTCATAAAGTTTTCATCTTTGTTGTTTTTAAAGTCATGTCATTATACTGACAATTAATCTTTTGGTACTCACTACACTTCATACACATAGATACATGTTGGTCTACCATAGTGGCAAGAGTGTCTGAAATCCCTAATAGACAGGCAGACTTCTCAACTGGGTACTTACAACCACAGTTCCATTTGAAATGCAAAAAAACTGCTGCCTCTGAATCACGATGACGACCAAATGGTAGTTCATGCTATTGTAAGTATAGTTAAGTCTCGTTAACATCAAAGTTAAGATGATTTGACTTTAATCCCGGATTATGAATGACTGCTATCACTCAATTCTTGGTAAATAGAGCAAATTTAAGGTATGCGTTTTACGTTCACAGGCAATCAATGCATCAAACTAGTTGCATAAACTGCCCTTCTGATTGCATAAGGCAGCATCATTCTCTCCGTGTGCCTCCTCTGCATCATCAGGACTGTTAGGAAATTCCACCCACATTTCTTCCCAGTTAGGGAGAAGGTTACGCTGTAAACACCGCCGTCCTTTGCAATGCAGGTCTATCACTAATAATTGTTATATTTGCATCTGAATTGAATTCAACAACTAATGAGGGAAAATATTATTAATACATTGATATATTCTTATGCCCCAGTCGCACTGGAGCAGATACAAAGATTGCAACCTACATTAAGCATAAGAGGCTTGAACTGTTATCTGTTATGAAATGCTCTATGAATTCACTTGCTCTTTTGCTTTTATCACTGTATCATCTCTGGTTGTTTAGTGCGTCATAGTGTTGATGTAGACATCAGCCATTCAGTTGTTATCCCCGCTGATATTTAGAAACGATTAGCCAACATCTCTAGACGTGAGGTCACGGTATTGTTAACTGGATACAGTATCTGGAGCACAACAATCTTCCACAGAATAACAATAATCCTCGCTACAGAATGTGCCAACGACTGAGAATAGATAAGGCCAAAGCTATTGTGGAAAAGGAATTGAGGTTGTGATGCAGTTGCATTAGACATCAAATACTTTTTTATCAACTGTCAATTCAATAGTGCAATTGTGACTGTTAGAATTACCCCTGATATCTTGTTTAGGGTCTCATGACTGCATTGTTTGACAAGCAGTCTTTACTAATAATACTGATTTTCTGACATTGGTGACAGTGTTATACTAATAACGTTTTATGATCATTACCACTGTCGAACCCCACGTCATGTAAATGTTATGGATACATTCCGTATGTAATCACTGATTTAAACCAGTCTCTCATTGGCTGGATACTTTATTATTATTATTATTATTATTATTATTATTATTATTATTATTATTATTATTATTATTATTATTATTATTATATTCATGGAGAATACGACAGTGAAGTCAGTTCCATTATTATTATTATTATTATTATTATTATTATTATTATTATTATTATTATTATTATTATTATTGTATGCTGGATACAGACCTTCTTTCAAAAATGTTTTATTGAATATAATGGCAGAATTCTGTAAATACTGCCATTATATTTAATAAATTATTATTTTTTTTTTTTTTTTTTTTGCTCTATCACAGTCCTCCAATTCGACTGGGTGGTATTTATAGCGTGGGGTTCCGGGTTGCATCCTGCCTCCTTAGGAGTCCATCACTTTTCTTACTATGTTGGCCGTTTCTAGGATCACACTCTTCTGCATGAGTCCTGGAGCTACTTCAGCCTCTAGTTTTTCTAGATTCCTTTTCAGGGATCTTGGGATCGTGCCTAGTGCTCCTATGATTATGGGTACGATTTCCACTGGCATATCCCATATCCTTCTTATTTCTATTTTCAGATCTTGATACTTATCCATTTTTTCCCTCTCTTTCTCTTCAACTCTGGTGTCCCATGGTATTGCGACATCAATGAGTGATACTTTCTTCTTGACTTTGTCAATCAACGTCACGTCTGGTCTATTTGCACGTATCACCCTATCTGTTCTGATACCATAGTCCCAGAGGATCTTTGCCTCATCGTATTCTATCACTCCCTCAGGTTGGTGCTCGTACCACTTATTACTGCAAGGTAGCTGGTGTTTCTTGCACAGGCTCCAGTGGAGGGCTTTTGCCACTGAATCATGGCTCTTTTTGTACTGGTTCTGTGCAAGTGCCGGGCATTCGCTTGCTATGTGGTTTATGGTTTCATTTTTCGTATTGCACTTCCTACATATGGAAGAAATGTCATTTCCGTCTATCGTTCTTTGAATATATCTGGTTCTTAGGGCCTGATCTTGTGCCGCTGTTACCATTCCTTCAGTTTCCTTCTTTAGCTCTCCCCTCTGTAGCCATTGCCATGTGTCATCGCTGGCTAGTTCTTTGGTGTGTCTCATGTATTGTCCGTGCATAGGTTTGTTGTGCCAGTCCTCTGTTCTGTTTGTCATTCTCCTGTCTCTGTATATTTCTGGGTCTTCGTCTACTTTTATTAGTCCTTCTTCTCATGCACTCTTTAGCCACTCGTCTTCACTGGTTTTCAGATATTGCCCCAGTGCTCTGTTCTCGATGTTGACGCGGTCCTCTATACTTAGTAGTCCTCTCCCTCCTTCCTTTCGTGTTATGTATAGTCTGTCCGTATTTGCTCTTGGGTGTAGTGCTTTGTGTATTGTCATATGTTTCCTGGTTTTCTGATCTATGCTGCAGAGTTCTGCCTTCGTCCATTCCACTATTCCTGCGCTATATCTGATTACTAGCACTGCCCATGTGTTTATGGCTTTTATCATATTTCCGGCGTTGAGTTTTGACTTGAGTATCGCCTTGAGACTGCATATATTCTTTCCTGGTCGTGTCCTTCATCTCTTGGTGTTTTATATCCCCTCCTTACATTATTCCCAGGTATTTGTATCCAGTCTCATCTATGTGTTTGATGTTGCTCCCATCTGGTAGCTTTATCCCTTCAGTTCTCGTTACTTTGCCTTTTTGTATGTTGACTAAGGCGCATTTTTCTATTCCAAACTCCATCCTGATGTCGCCAGGTACAATCCTTACAGTCTGGATTAGGGTATCTATTTCTTTGATGCTCTTACCATACAGCTTGATGTCGTCCATGAACATCAGATGGTGGATTCTGTTGCCTCATTTCTTGAGTTGGTACCCGGCATCCATCTTCTGTAGTACTTTTGTCATGGGAATCATGGCTACTACGAAGAGTAGTGGGGACAGTGAGTCGCCCTGGAAGATCCCTCTCCTAATATTAACCTCTGCTAGTCTTATTCCAGAGCTTGTATGTATTGTATTCCAGTTGCGGATTTTATTTTTGAGGAAGCTGATGGTGTTTTCCTCTGCCCCATATATTTTCAGGCATTCTATCTGTGGTATCATGTCGAAGGCTTTCTTAAAGTCTATCCATGCCATGCTTAGGTTGGTTTTCCTTCTCCTACTGTTCTTCATTACCATTTTGTCTGTCAGGAGCTGGTCTTTTGTGCCCCTACACTTCCTTCTGCAGCCTTATTATTATTATTATTATTATTTTTTTTTTTTTTTTTTTTTTTTTTTTTTTTTTGCTCTATCACAGTCCTCCAATTCGACTGGGTGGTATTTATAGTGTGGGGTTCCGGGTTGCATCCTGCCTCCTTAGGAGTCCATCACTTTTCTTACTATGTGTGCCGTTTCTAGGATCACTCTCTTCTGCATGAGTCCTGGAGCTACTTCAGCCTCTAGTTTTTCTAGATTCCTTTTCAGGGATCTTGGGATCGTGCCTAGTGCTCCTATGATTATGGGTACGATTTCCACTGACATATCCCATATCCTTCTTATTTCTATTTTCAGATCTTGATACTTATCCATTTTTTCACTCTCTTTCTCTTCAACTCTGGTGTCCCATGGTATTGCGACATCAATGAGTGATACTTTCTTCTTGACTTTGTCAATCAACGTCACGTCTGGTCTGTTTGCACGTATCACCCTATCCGTTCTGATACCATAGTCCCAGAGGATCTTTGCCTGATCGTTTTCTATCACTCCTTCAGGTTGGTGCTCGTACCACTTATTACTGCAAGGTAGCTGATGTTTCTTGCACAGGCTCCAGTGGAGGGCTTTTTGCCACTGAATCATGCCTCTTTTTGTACTGGTTCTGTGCAAGTGCCGGGCATTCACTTGCTATGTGGTTTATGGTTTCATTTTTCGTATTGCACTTCCTACATATGGGAGAGATGTTATTTCCGTCTATCATACTTTGAACATATCTGGTTCTTAGGGCCTGATCTTGTGCCGCTGTTATCATTCCTTCAGTTTCCTTCTTTAGCTCTCCCCTCTGTAGCCATTGCCAATTGTCATCGCTGGCTAGTTCTTTAGTCTGTCTCATGTATTGTCCGTGCATTGGTTTGTTGTGCCAGTCCTCTGTTCTTTCTGTCTTTCTCCTGTCTCTGTATATTTCTGGGTCTTCGTCTACTTTTATTAGTCCTTCTTCCCATGCACTCTTTAGCCACTCGTCTTCACTGGTTTTCAGATATTGCCCCAGTGCTCTGTTTTCGATGTTGACACAGTCCTCTATACTTAGTAGTCCTCTCCCTCCTTCCTTTCGTGTTATGTATAGTCTGTCCGTATTTGCTCTTGGGTGTAGTGCTTTGTGTATTGTCATTTGTTTCCTGGTTTTCTGATCTATGCTGCGGAGTTCTGCCTTCGTCCATTCCACTATTCCTGCGCTGTATCTGATTACTGGCACTGCCCATGTGTTTATGGCTTTTATCATATTTCCGGCGTTGAGTTTTGACTTGAGTATCGCCTTGAGTCTCTGCATATATTCTTTCCTGATCGTGTCCTTCATCTCTTGGTGTTTTATATCTCCTCCTTCCATTATTCCCAGGTATTTGTATCCTGTCTCATTATTATTATTATTATTATTATTATTATTATTATTATTATTTTGGTCTATCACAGTCCTCCAATTCGACTGGGTGGTATTTATAGTGTGGGGTTCCGGGTTGCATCCTACCTCCTTGGGAGTCCATCACTTTTCTCGCTACGTGCGCCGTTTCTAGGGTCACACTTTTCTGCATGAGTCCTGGAGCTACTTCAGCATCTAGCTTTTCCAGATTATTATTATTATTATTATTATTATTATTATTATTATTATATTATTATTATTATTATTGTTGTTGTTGTTGTTGTTGTTGTTATTGTTATTGTTTCACTCAAAGAGTCTATGGTATTTACCTACCCTTACAGTTTCATTCAAGGCCAGTAATGATTTAATGACAAATAAAGACGAAGGAAAAACGCTCCAGCCCGGGAGCTGTGAAGGCAGGAAACGTAATGATGTGGACCTAATGTGATGCGGCGATTCCTATGAATCAGATCATCCATTCACTCACTTAGCTGAGGAGTGCTGCCAGATCCCTTTCCAAAAAGTCCCACAGAGACAGAGACCCTCCGGATGCAGTAGCATTCCGAATAATCCAGCCCAGATCCTGGAATCTATCTATCTAATTATCTAACCGTCTACTGGCAGAAGGAGAAAACAAACTAGAAACATGAAATGGAAGATCTAAAGGAGGCGAAAACAGAACAGGAAAAATTTCTAAGGGGAAATAAATGCCTTCTCTCTCTCTCTCTCTCTCTCTCTCTCTCTCTCTCTCTCTCTCTCTCTCTCTCCCCTAGGACGATGAATATGCAATGAAGTGATCGAAAGCTGGCAGTTAATCGCTCAATATGGCACTGATGAATATTCATTCAACACCCATGAATACGAATGAATAAAGGGGTAATCATTGCCTTGGTAAACCCGGAAGGTTAAACCGGGGGTTGAGTAGCTGCTCCTAGGTGTTTCTTCCTTCTTCTTCTTCTTCTTCTTCTTCCTAAGTTTTTCTCTGTTTGGTCATCTTTATCCTATTCTCCCATTTTGATTTTTTATATCTAACTTTTTACTTTCCCTAGCCTCTTGGCTTGTAACGTTTATATTTAGTTTATTTCTTCTTTGTTCCCTCTTTTTTTTATTCGTATTTTAATTCTCATTTTTCCCTGTTTGTGTCTTTTCTTCAAAAGAAATTTTCACAGTTTTTTTTCATCTTTAAGGATTACAAATAAAGTTGTTTTATTTCGTTCTAACGTTTTCATTATCTGTCACTTTCATTTGTCACTTCCACCACTTTAGTATGTTGCAGGATCTCTTCCTATAATTATTATGAACTGTAAACATTTTTGTCATTTATTCTCTCTTGTTTATATTTCTTGTGTTCGTTTGTTTGTCTGGCTTTGTTGGTCATTTCTTCTTCCAGACGTTCTTGCATTCACGCGAAAAGCAGATATATTTTTCAGAAGTCGTTATGGAAAATGCCATTACTGCAAATATTCAGGAATATTTGTCAGTCATTTTCGCTGATATTTTTTAACATAGTAAAAGATCAAGCATCAATTTTAGTTTGTCATCTCTTGGCAAGCAGGCATTTTCATGTGTCTTGCTGAAAGCAGGTAATAACAGGACAGACTATGGCAGTAGTGTTAAAAAGTTTTCTTTGACGCCGTTTCTTGTCTTTGTCACGAATGACAACAAATTTCCATCAGATATAGACCATTTTTTAGGCTAAGAGACGAGCAGCATCTGCATTCCCTTTGTCATTTTTTTATTGTCATAAATATGTACTTCCCTTAAAAGGCAAAAGCTTGACCTCTTAAGCGGTCGATGGGGACCGCAATTGGCAGTGTCCACATAAATCTCTGTCTGAGTGGGTGAAGTGGTCAACCGTATTTTACTGATACTAACACGTCGCCATAGCTTCTCAAACCATCCATCCCGTCCTCCCTCCCCAACTCCCTCAGACCTGTTCCGTTTAGGGGGGACTGGCATACGGTCGACTTCATTATTCATTTTCACGGGAAGTTGACCCTAAAGAATGCAAGTTGGTTACGCCCGATGGAGTTTGACACTTGGACCAAATGGAGTCAGCTTCGAAAACGCGACCGGGGAGGATTTTTTTCCCAGAATGCCTTGGTCGTTTTTCAGAAAGAGATGACACCGATCATCCCTCCGGCTTTTAACGCAGCCTCTGCTCCATACACGTCCCTCGCCGTTTCTTGCGGTGGGAAAATGACCCCACCAAAGGCCAGTGTTGCACTCTGGGGAGCCTCAACATTTTAACCCTGTCACGGCACATCCCCCAGCGGTAGCGAGCGTCATAAAGAAGATAAAAGATGAGAAAGATACGAAACGAAGAGCGAACGGCAACTCCGGCAGGAGTCAAGAGAGAGCAAATCGGCTGGAAACCTACGATAGCGCCTTTCGGGGTCCTGCCTTCTTCCATCCCCCGTCGTCCCTCTGAAAGGCTAAAGCGTTCCGGTGGCTTCTTTTCTGGCTTCTGCTTCCATTCGACATCCTTTTAGTGTTTCACCTTTCCCTAAGCAATACAAACACTTTTGTAAACGAAGAAACTAAGAACTGTACACAACGTTTAAAGAATAATCCCTCATAGAAATTCTTGTGGAGAGACGTTATTATAAAAGAACTAAATGACTGGAGACGAAGCCGCCGAAGACATTCAGACAACTCGGCTCCGGAAACACGATGTGAACGACAAAGGGAAAAAGGAAAAAGAACAATCACATGCGGAACACATTCACATAACGGCCTTTTTACCACATTAGCGCGTGATAACAAAAGAGAACACAAATTCAAAACGAAAAGGAATATTAGTTGTCCATTTTGTTATTGTATTTGTATTTTCATCCTGTCACCCTAACAAACGCGCACACCCCACCCCTTTCTCTCTCTCTTCTTGCTAGTATGGTTTTTTAATACTTTCAAATCGAAGGTTTTCAAAGATTTAAAAACTAATGTAATTATAGTGCCTTTTTTTAAAGAAAAAACTGCCCAGAATTTGCATAACAGATTCATTATCACTGGAGTCAATGTATATGTGAATACTAATGAAATGTATAAAGCGGCATTTATGTGTTCTAGAAGAAACAAAATAATTGATCTCGTGAGTCGATAAGACAGGAAACTTAGCGAGAAGGCAAAGTAATTATGAAAGATGAAATAAATGAGTTGGAAGCAGTCAGTGGTACTAGATATGTGGGGAAAAATATGTATGAGAATGAAATAAGAAATTATATTCCCTGCATGCTTACGCATATTGTATGTATATGCATGCATGTTTATCATTGCTTTCATGGATGGTTCTGAAAAATGTGCTTGTTTTGATTCAAGACACAGGAATGTTCACACTCATGTACACATTAGATACATGTGTCTTTAAATTTACATTAATAATTCCATACATCTGCGCATCTCAAGCATGAGTATTTGAGTCAGTATACGCATGTAGTGGAACAGGGAAGAAATACAATTTTCGACTGTCATATTTCCTGAAAACGCTATTCTGGTTTTTCACGGAAGACAAATTATGGAAAAAAATGGGTGGATGTTTATGGGTTGCGAAAAGGTACGGAGAAAATAAACAGTCTTTTAAATAAATGTTTTCGTTCTCCAGGGAAAGTTGTTTGATGTAAGCCATTACCAGCCGTGAAGTCTTATGCTCTCCTTAACATCAGAGTGTAGAACTTTATTCTTGTGGGTTCTTTATCATATATCGTAAGGCTAAAGATAAATACAAAAGCTGAATGGATACAAGAATAAAATAATTCGTGCACACTTCTATAAGAAATTATAGCAAAACAGAAGCTGATATTTATAACTTGACAGGTGTGGCCTTACACTACTTTTCTGTGGTAGCTACGTCGTTCTTTGAAATTACTGTACAGGTGCCTTTCGGATCATGGTCAAATAATCTTGCGGGGTCACTGAGAAAATCAAGTCAAATATTGTTAGACACCGTAGGAAGGATAGTGTCGTCAGTGCCCCACATGCGGTGCACGGTCGACATTACTTAAGGTTCTTTGCAGCGTGCCTTCAGCCCCTAGCTACAATCCTTTTCGTTCCTTTTACTGTACCTCCTTTTATATTGTCTTTCCTCCCTCTTACTTTCAACCCTCTTCTAACAATTGATAGTGCAGCTGCGAGGTTTTCCTCCTGTTAAACCTTTCAAACCATTTTCTATCAATATCCGTTACAGCGCTGAATGACCTCATAGGTTCCAGCGCTTGGCCTTGGGCCAAAATTCTATATTTCTATATTCATTCAATAATGTGACTAGAAATGAGTAAAGTTTGTCTGTCTTACTATGTTTATTTTTTCGTGTTGAGGATAACTCGCTGCTACTTCCATTAGACAATTAAGGCCTATCGTAAATTTAAGCAACTTAGTGCGTGACTGCGCAGGTCAAAGCTCATCACTATTTCCCGAATACTGAGGCTACGCCTGCAGTAACAGGAGTCTCATCACGAATGCCAACGTTGTTACGCTCTCGGCGTTGGGAGTCTGGGGCGGTAAGATGCCGGCTTGTATGCTGGCGAAGATGCTTTACATAGAAGGGAAATTAATCGTGGCCGGCCCCATTCATCAAACGCAAAACAAGTGAAAGGTTGGGGCGAGTCAGTTGTGGCTTTGCATAATGCCGGTCGAACAGCACCGTATCCTTGTAGGAGGCTTGTCGTAAAAGTAGATGTATTACTTAAATTCGAACAAGAGCACAAAGCTGACGAGAGAGAGAGAGAGAGAGAGAGAGAGAGAGAGAGAGAGAGAGAGAGATGGGAGTGTGGAAGGGGGAGAATTCAACTGAAATACTAGGAGCCGCAATAGCATCAGCCACAATTATATAGCGTCAGCAGATAGACATCGGCCTACTCAAACGCAAACGAACATTCTTATGAGCGAGCACACACACACACACACATACTCTCTCTCTCTCTCTCTCTCTCAAAGGCTGGATGAAGAAAGCGCATGAAGACCAAACCTTCATTTTTCAGACGGTGATCGAGCGAGGGTAAGTCAAGCATTAGATTAGAAAAGGAGGATAAATGGATATATGGATCATATGCGCTGGATTATGGCTTACTCCGCCGGTCGTTACACCTACGGGTGCCATATTTCATCTGGCACTCCCGGAAAGATAATCAGTCCGAGTCTCTGTTTCTACCTCGGACCCGGATAAAAGGATGGGGGTCATAAGTAAGGGTCATGGGGTAAGTGGGTTCAAGTAAATGGGTATAGTCATGTTCTTCGCACTTTATCATCATTATCGTCATCATAATGAATTTAACCTCTGCACAAGACTTTCCTCATATTTTGCTCTTATACTTTCATAATCTTGTTATTTTTCACTAAGAGTTGCAATGAGGTTTATAAATTATCCAGTAAACTTTGCTCTATTTCTTTAGCATTTTCACTTTTTTCTACTTTGCCGTTTCGTCTCTCTCTCTCTCTCTCTCTCTCTCTCTCTCTCTCTCTATATATATATATATATTATATATATATATAGATATATATATATATATATATATATATATATATACATATATGTGTGTGTATTACACTATCATGTTTCATTGCTTCATGAGGCTTTCTTATACTATTTAATTATCAATTGTACTCTTTCTTTATTCTGCTTCTACCACTCTCTCTCTCTCTCTCTCTCTCTCTCTCTCTCTCTCTTCCCCCACCCAATATCATTTAATGCATCAGCGAAGCACGTAAGTCATCTCGTAACACACGCCCCTCCCCTCCAATCCCCATCCCAGCATTTAAAAGCACCCTCCACCCCATACCATAGCACCCATTCTTCGTTCCCCCACTCAAACCCCCCACCCTTGATTGCCCTTAAACCTCCCCTCCTCCTCCCTCCTCTCCTCCCCTGCTATAAGTCTGACCCCTTCCCCCCTCGTTACTCCATATCCCATTTTAAACGCATTATTGACCACCACCGATTTCTCGGGTCCAATCTGTAACCTGATACGGCGATTAAGAACGCTGGAACCCTCATTGGGAAGAAAACGAGAAAGGGTTAGATCAGCACAAAATTGCCTTTTTTATTTTTTAAATTATCATCTCATGGTTTGCTTGTTTGGTTGTATTTGAGTACTGTAAGTTTAACTATTTTTACTTATTTTAGTGTCTAGGTTCAATTCTTGGCATCGTGTTTTATTACCTGCTAGTTTGATTTGATCTGCTTTTGTGGCTGTATTTTCCTCTTGGCAGTTTTACTTATTTAGTTTATTCCAGCTGATTACATTTTATACATTTTTTTTGTTAGTAGCCTATTATGAACTACATGTGTTTTTTATTCATCCTATTTTATGACGTCCTAAATGCGTTTTATGTCTTTGTTTTATGTGGATGTCTCCATCACAGCTTATTGCCTTCAGCATGTTTTTATTCTATTTTTTATAGTTTCATCAAATTCCGAAGTATATTAGATGTAATAAACCTCCAATATGCGTCTCAGCTTTATTCATCGCAGGCATCATGTCAGCACAATTTTCATAGATTACCTAGGTCTTTACAGGATATTTATCAAAGTAAAATTATTTATTGTAGGTACCTACTGCATCCCTTGAATAAGTTTTAGTGTAAAGTCATTTCTTGGCATAGATAAAAATCATCTATTTTTCAGTCTACCAGAATGTAGTTCCTGTTATTTTCTCTCATTCATTCACTTCAATATTTTGTGGCGATCCACAAAATAATTCTTTGGCTGTGTTTATTTACATCCATTTTTTGACGCTTTAGGTTTTTCTCTTTAGCCAATCCGTTAACACCAATAATTTTCTTGACGTTTTGGTGGAAACTAAAGAAGAGTAGGCTTATTAAAGACACACTGAACTAATTAAGTATTTTAGCACTGACTAGACTAGATGAGAACAGAAAAGTTATGTGATAGAATTTGAATTCATTTCAAGAGTTTTTTTACTAATGAACGTTTAGAATGTGAATAATTGTGTTATTATTTCTGGTATATTTGCACAACAAGGACAAAATAAAAGCTCTACTTTTAAAATATCTTTCAAATTCGTTATACATATTATAATATATATATAATATATATATATATATATATATATATATTTATATAAAAGATTACTATAGAAAAGCGAGAGATTTGATACTAGAGCGATTGACGAAAAATTACAAATCAGAAAGAGGAATGCAAGATTTCTTTGTAAATCGTATGCTTGTTTTGCGCTTTGGATTAGCCTTACTTTTATTTTCCTAGGCAGAAAACCCCCTTGCTGCATTTTAGCACTGGTTGGTGATACTGGTCATCCTTGAAAAGCTACCTCCTCCCATTTTTTTTCTTCTAGTCCTGTTTTCGGAAATGTATTAATTTCATCTTTTCAAAATCCACATTTTCTTGTTTGGGCGGAATATCTTCATTATAACACCTTTCATCGTAATTGTTAATTATAGTCTTTTAGCGGTTCTTTAACTTCAGTTATATCCATAAGAACTTCGAGATGATTCCGATATGGTCTTAATTAATGGAGATTTGTGATCAATTACCTGTATAAACTGATAGAATATAATTGGAAGTGAATCAGCACCTTGGACGCATACTCATGATTTTACTTCGATCTCCAGTATGTGTACACTACTAAGGGAAATATGCTTTTGAGTAGAAATGTTAGAATACACAACTCTTGACTAAAATTCCAAACATAAAAAAAAAAAAAAAAAAGTCAGTTGAAAACCGACAGATCAATAAACAGACATGTTTGAGGTCGTAAATTCTTGTCGGGAAGAAAAAGCTAATCCGGCTAATTGAGATACAAAATTATTGAAGTAGTTTAGGCCTGGAATGGAATGCGAGGGGAGAGGGCAGAGGGGAGGGACCCTCAGTGAATGGAGGAGTGAGGGAAAACGCCAGGGAGTACATGCATAAGAGTGAGGAACTGTGCAGTTGATAGAGAATATATTTATGGGAATATATTATGAAATGTACTAGATACTGGGTACATTGGTAGAAATAATGCGAGTATGTTGTATAAATTTTATTGCTCATATATATATATATATATATATATATATATATATATATATATATATATATATATATAATATATATATATAACACATATATATAAATATATATATATAAAAAGAGAGAGAGGAAGAGATAGAGACTAGAAACTGCCAGAAAGTGAATACCTAGTTAATGCATAAGTTATAATGAATTCAATTCAAATATATTTATATATATATATATATATATATTATATATATATATACACACATATATATGCTGGCATTTTCCTCATAAAACTAATTATGGAAGGAAGTTGCTGAACTGAAGGGATGCGTGATAAAAAAGATAATAGGGACATGGAGGAGAGAGCCGATGAATGGATAGGCACCGGAGGTGTAAGAGAAAGAGACAAAAAAAAAAAAAAAAAGTCTCCCTTCCCTTTACCTCCACCTCCCATCAGCAAATATATTGCATCGTCGGACAAACTTCGGTGATCGATATGGACGTCTTTTAAAAGCTAAGGATACAAACAATCGATTCCCCTCTCTCTCTCTCTCTCTCTCTCCTCTCTCTCTCTCTCTCTCTCTCTCTCTCTTTTTCTCTCTCTCTCTCTGTCCTTCCTCTCTCTCTCTCTCTCTCTCTCTCTCTGCTGTTTTCCTCCTCTCTCTCTCTCTCTCTCTCTCTCTCCTCTCTCTCTCTCTCTCTCTCTCTCCCCCTTGACTATTCCAATGCCCATTGTGGTGATTGCTTATTATAAGAAACCGCCGCTAGGCAAGCATTATACTACTAGACTGCGTCATTTTGTTCATTTTTACCAAATAACTTTTTAGGCCTTTAATTTAAGTAGTTTTTCTTTTCATTTTGTATTTTTATGAAGTCATTTTGATTCAGCTGTTAAGGTGCTTTTCCCCGTGAAGGTTTCATTGTTTTCGAGATGACATTAGTCACTTAACTTTTATCTCTTTGCAAGTTTTGAATAGTTTAATTATGCATCAGATTTTTTTTTATGAAATAATACCCCCATGAACGCATAACTAAATTTTTGACGAGAAAACTCTATGAATCTTAGTTTTTAGGACCAGTTTCTCGCTGCGTTAACATACAGATTATTTGCTCTACCAAATGATATTCGAGAACTTGGTCTCATGCTAATTGAAAAATTGACTGCAATTACTTATACTCAGCGTGTAACCTGTTTCGATATTACAATCAGTCACACAATCCTTAACTACGACGCTTAAACACAGTGGCAGAGATGATGGGACTAAAGGCTGAATAATGGTTGGAAGCTTATTGAAACTTTATGATATGAGCACTGCTAAAAATTAGCGTGTGATTGTTTCGAATTTTGTATCAATAGAGGAACAATAAATTCTCCTGTATTATTTACGTACTAGCATACCTGTCCTACCGTGAATAAGAGTGCTAAGACACCAAACTCCGACATGAGGGATTTTGAATACTGTCCCGAAACTCAGACTAGGATATCAGCGAAACAAAGATTATTATTATTATTATTATTATTATTATTATTATTATTATTATTATTATTATTATTATTATTATTATTATTACTGATAGACGGACCAGTGATGAGAGAAGTTATTCTCAGACTGGACGACATCTTTTTGCTTTTATGTATAGATTCAGTCCCTAATATGACAACGGGCTGAAAATGCATTAGGATGATTACCCGGAAAATTATGTAAAAAATAGCTTTAGAGGATATACACTGCAGACTATGACAGTCAGATAAAAAGATAAGATTGACTAGAGCTTTGTCGCTCCACCCATCGTATGGGTTTTATTTATGGTTACAAAATCAGCTGTCAGAACATCTAGTTTATTGACGCCGGCCACCGTATGAAAGTGAAGTCCTCATGTTAAAGGAGATAATGCAAAAAGAACAAGAAATGGCGCAGAAGAATAGTCTATGTACTAGATTAATGGAAATCAAGAATTAGAAAGAAGAGGAACTGGAAAAGATGAAGTCAAGAGAGGGATATAATTAGCCTGCATAAAACGAGAGACTTGGGTCTCGTTATTAATTAAAAACTTCGTGAACTAGAGCTACTATATTTCACTTTTCCTTTTTTTTTTCCTAGTCAGTAGTCTTTTCCCGTTATTTTGAAGGTAATGGACTTCGCTGAAGATTGAGATATATATTATATATATATATATATATATATATATATATATATATATATATATATAATATATATGTGTGTGTGTGTGTATATATATATTATATAATATTTATAAATATATATATATATATTATATATATATATATATCGGTATGTACAGCTTCCTACATATACTAGATCTATATAAGCCAAGAAATATGTCGGTATATCTTATGTATTAAACAAACGATTTCTTCTGCCTGTAGACGTTCCACCGTCCAGTCCGGGTCAGCTGATCAGCTATTTAAGGATACTGATTAGAGGATACCTTGGACTGAGCTTCAGGACATTTTCGAAGGCCCTTAAAGTTGGAACTTACCATCTCGACCCTTTTTTCTATATTACTGTTATTTTTCCCCTTATGGTTACACAAGCACAAAAGCTGTAAGTGACATTCAAACTACAGAAATGATTCTCATGGTCATATAGTAACACAGAACAGGCAACTTTTCTTGTAATGACGACCTCCTCTCACGCCAGTATGCATTTCAGTATTATATTATTGATGAGGAATACTTTGTGTGGCCGATACGGGAAATAAATGGCCATTTGGCTTTCTGTCACCTGTATGAAAATGGTAATATTGTTGATTTGGGTACATATGTTTATGAAGTTCTTCGTATTTATGAGTAATGTGCGGCGTCGTCTTCTGCTGTATGTTTTTCTTCAAATAAACTTTTTCAAGCATTATGTGTGTTAGGACTTGATGCTGGATAGTGATGTGACTACGTTTTTTCTCTGTAGTAAGTTCCTTTTTTTTCGTTTTTTACTGTCTTATGGGCTTATGTGATTGCGCGAAGTTGTATTTTGATGTATTTTTTCTTTGTAGGCCATCTACTTGCAAGAATAGAAGAGATTACTGTCCACGTTATTTATTTTGTACTATGTCTCTTTGTGGACAAATTTGTACCAATAATTGTATAATTTTGTCAACAAAATAACTAACTAACTAACTAACTATGTGATTTATCTGATAGTTTTATTATTCTTCATTATAAAATAAGTAAATCTCCGCAGTACAAATTGGGCTGCTAGTGCAAAGAGAGAGAGAGAGAGAGAGAGAGAGAGAGAGAGAGAGAGACCAAAAATAAATATAAATTAGAACACAGAAAGGAACTAAATATAGCGGGTATGCAGATTAAGCCGCGTAATCATATTGCCGACAATAGACTGAGGTCAAGCGTAAAGAGAGCGATGGAACTGAGCAGCCGTTGATGGTGTACCACATTGTATATCAACCCGATCCAGATTCAGTGGAGATTCGTACCCTAAGAGATTATCGATGGAGAGAGGTATGAGCCTTCATGTAATGAATTTAAAGTTCGGCCCTTGCGTTTGAGGTCATAATATGGAGAGCCTTCCCTCACTCTCATTTTGCGGATTTCTCCGAGTTTCTCAGCAGAACTACAGCGGACGCGAAGAAGGGATGAAGTGAAGATCCTCTGTAAGTTTCCCGAGACTGAGGTACGATTTGGCCGTGGCGGGAAACAGCGGGCAGGCGAACGGGTGGGAAACAATGAGCCGTAGGGAGCATTTGTGGGCGTTTTGTGTAGGGCTTGGTTATCGATCCCTTGCCCGCAACAACCACTGTGGTTTAAAGATGGAATACCAAAAGGGGGGCTTAGAAGATGGGTGGCTGGGCTAAACGGGGTAGGGGGGATGCTGAATATGCATTTTTCTCACTCCCAGTCTGGGTAAGGGGAAACGCCAAAGCTCCCTTCTGCCTACGTCAGTTGGATGAAGTTCTGAGCGAAGCAAATCACGTAGGTGATCGTTATTATGCGTCACAGTTCTCGAAAAGGTATAGAGCATTCATCAATTAATTGTTGTTCACTAATATACAAGGTTTTCGTCTCTCACTCTCAGGGTTCTTCACTACTACAATTGCCTGATCTCGTTTTTTAGATTAAAGAACAAGAAATGTCTCGCTCAGTTTCGTTTCGGTGCAGCAGTCATTCCGTAAACATGGCGCCTTTGGAAATCTCTCTTTCCTTATAACTGATTGATTTGATCAACTATCTAGTGATCCGTCGTTTATTATAAACGATTTTTCCTTGAAAGAGACTCAGAAAGGGCCTACCAAGAAATTATTTTACTAATAATGACTAAGCTTGATGAAGTCGACGTATTTCTTTGAAAAATCATTGGCTAACTGAAGTAAACGTTTGAGAACATTATTCTAAAGTTTACTGACTCGGTAACATTTATAAAAGCTCAGTTACACGTAATATGGGGCACACGTAAATCATATATATATATATATATATATATATATATATATATATATATATATATATATATATATATATATATATATATATATATATATATATATATATATATATATACATATACATATATATATACATGTATATATATGAATTTTTGTCACATTCACCGTGAATTTTTGTTTTATCCACAAGCCTTAAGCTACAAATATCACTTCATATTACACTCACACAACCTCAGAATAGATATATACATTGATAGAGATAGAAAGGGGAGAGGGAGAACTTTAAGAATGGCTTGGCATTTCTGAAGAGACGTAAATATCTCAAAACGTAAATATCTCAAAACGTCTAGACATTTTTCCCAAAATGGGCTGAAATAGAAAGTGACTCTATTTCCAGAATATCTAAGAGCATGTGTATATAAGACTACAAGTGTGTGAATTTAATTTGAGGAGGAGATTCAGATGATGAACAAACCTTCCCTCGGGCGAGGATGAATCCTGCGCCTTAAATTAGGCCAGCTTATTAGGGAAAGTTAAGATTAGACGAAACCAGTTGATTACCATCATTTCATTTTTTAATCCTCGTTACGAAGGTAGTGGTTTATGAGGAAACAGTTTCATGAATGTAGTGTAGACACATTTCGCTAAACATCAGATTATCCTCCAATTACTAGTAGACCATATGCAGTAGACATAGAAAAGACGACTAATTAGTGAGCAGACGTTTTAGGACGAAGCCAAGCAAAGCCAGAAAATTACGTTGGGCGTTTTTGACATGAACTAAATGCGCTTTATTATTGTAATGTTATAAAAATGAAAATAGCGTTTGAACACGTACAGATGACGGGCTCTGAATGAAAACATGTGGGAGTATGTGTTCACAATTATTCTTTTATTCTCATTCTGGCTAACAATGAGATTACGCTAGATCTCGAAATGAAAGTCTCTCTCTCTCTCTCTCTCTCTCTCTCTCTCTCTCTCTCTCTCTCTCTATCTCTCTCTCTCACTCACACATACACAAACTTACACACACACACACACACACACACACACACATATATATATATATATATATATATATATATATATATATATATATATATATATATATATATATATATATACAAACCGTCAGTTAATATGACGTATTAATGAATGCTTTGTATAATATGCGGAGTAGTATCAAGAGCAGCTAACGAGTGCATTTTAATCGCCTTTTCTTAATGCTTCAGTAAATCTCCCGGTTCAAGAATAGAACCGTCAGTTCTAAGCACTTCGTCTGAATAGGCACCATTCGAGCTGAGCAAACTCTTCAGAAGAAAAGTGCTGGGGATTTATGGAGGCATAAGAGCTACAGACTATCGTCATTATCAGCATCCTCCTCAATGCTATCGGGAGAGAGATCAACGAGGCAGTTGATCAGTGGATGGGAGAGTAGTGATGAGAGCGAAGAAGATAAAAGGGATGCCGATTGGTAGCAGTGATGAAAAAGGAAAATCAGAGAGTGATGGAGGAGAGTTGCCGACAGACAGCAGAGATAGATAGACACTTTACTGGTCAGAGTGATATCATGATGAGCATGAAATGGTTTTAAACCAGTGGCCGAAGCCAGTTTGAAAGAGGTCGTTATGGGCGTTCATTATTTGAACGATAGTCGTGAAGTTTCTTATTGGAAGTTTACAAACGAGCTTACTAAATCGTTCTTTATTTTCAATAATGAACATTTCAGATTCATTCTTTTCGCATGAAAATTTTTATTTATTTATTCGCTCATAAATTAATTTTGCATCGTTTATTATGTCTTCAGCTTTTAATGTAACATTCAAAACGAATTCGCCCAAAGTGCCTTCGTTTAAATGACTATGTACTCAAGCACTAGCTAGATTGATTTATTGATAGATAGACAGCAGTGATAGACATAGAATAGAGTTAAGGTTACATAGACGAATCGATAGAAGACTAGTCAGATTGATAGTTGTTATGAACAAGGCTAATCGTCACCTATGGCAGTGATTATAAAAATGAAGGTAAAGGGAATGAAAAGAATAGCAGTGACGAGCAAAGCATGAAGTTGAAGAAAGACAGCAAAGAAACGAAGATGGACCAGAAGTAGATGAATGGCTGAATATGCATTAAAAGTACAGTGCAGACAGTAATTATTTAATGTGGACTAAGCAGTAGTAGGAAACGTTTTTCTGTTTGAAGAGTGGCCGCATCTCATATTCATGAAATATGTCATACTCAGACACTCCGGAACCATTTGCTCATTCCTTAACCCATGGAAATAAAACATATTTTTGGTAATAAACAAAAGAGGTTAGTCATGACCAAGTTGTTTTTGTTGTTGTTGTTGAAGCCTTACCAGAAAACCTGAAATCTCCAGAAACAAGAGGTATTATTTGTTATTTGAGAAATATCATTAGCGACTTGGCCAGCGAAAACAGCAGCGTGAGTCGTCCCGACTCGTCCAGACAGAACGAGAATTAAATCTCGATCCTCCCAAATTAAACAGCAGACGTTTGTGTCGTAACTTTTCAACAGTACGGCAAAACAAGTGGAAATGTTTCATTTTTACGTAAGAGTCGTTAAGGAACGACTCAGGAGAAAGCTCTTCATGGGAAACAATTATTTCTTACGTAGACAGAGCAAGCATTCACGCCTGCCGGATTTATTTTCTCCCTCATTTGCGGTACAGATGCGGTCGCTTGTAGGGAGAGATGTCCATGAAATTAATAAGTGACTTTTATAGCAAAAAAAATTGACAACAGGTCAACATAGCGGTGTTCCTAAACGGTAAACTTTTTATGCAATATTTTGTACGTCAGTGAATTACTTACAAAACTTTTGCATCAGCGTAATACAAGAAGGTACACGATCAGAGTTTTAGCGCATTTCGACTACAGTGAATTTACGAGCCATTTACTGAATAAAGATATTTAGGAAAAAAAGTCAAATCATTTCACTACATCGTCAAGGTATCTGTTGGTAAGAATGTCAAAATAAAAATTGGAAAAATATAATTTAAGTGTCAGCGGAAAGCACTGCTAAATATAGATAATCAAGCGACTTTGACTTCTAAAATTTTCATTTTAAAGGATGCTGAATTACAATTAGGAATAACGTTAAAATTTCGGGTAAAATTAAAATGGAATAAAGCATTCTGGCCGCAAGATCCATTGTTAATTGACAAAATATTTCAATTATCTAACGAAAAACGGTAAACAAAACCTCAATAAATGAACATCCATCAGCCCAAACATGAGCCGTTACAAAAGCGAAAGCAACGACATGAAAAAGCCAATGGCAACAACATTGTTGGGCCGACGACGATGAGCAGCGCGCGAAACAGCACATTAGCAGAAGCTGTCGGCGATGAGAGCGCCGATAGATTTGTATTATAACCCGATATGAGGTCTTTTAGATGATAGGATTTCATTATGGCCTCGTCTGTGGGGGTATAAAAGCCACCCCTTTGAGGGCGGAGGAACAGGGGTGATGAGGTTCGCGGGGAAGGGGGAGGAGGAGTGGTGAATGGAGGATGGGAAGGGAGGGAGAGGAGGTTGAGAAGCATTGATAGAAGGAAATGAGAGAGAAAGAGAGGAAAAAAAGGACATCTAACAGTCAGAGATAAGGAGAGGCTCCAAACAATGATATCGCTCCGTGAATCTTGTCCAGGGACGTTCGCTGCACGTTAGTCTGGAGGGTGGAAAGTTGCCTGCGTAATGGATGAGGGAGACAGACAGACAGACAGACAGATTGAAAGAGAGAGAGAGAGAGCGAGGGAGAGAAAGAGAGATGGATTGTGTGCCTAATGCACTAATGCCACTGACTGTGGGACAGAGACCGATAGAGCTGTGATTGATAAGCTGTAAGTAACTGATACTAGATATACGAAGGGAATAGAGCTATCCATACGTCACAGCATTCCTCTCAATTGAGCAAATCAGTATTGTTAAAATAAGGCCCAAACATTATATATATATATAATAATAATATTAATTATATATAAATATATATATATATATAGATATATATTATATATAATATAATATATATAGATATTTATTTATTTAATTAATATATATATGTAATAATATATGTATATATATATACTATATATATTATATTATTTTATATATATATATATATATATATATATATTAACAACACCGATTTGCTCAATTTAGAGTTGGATTGTCATAATTTCATTTTTACGATTACGCGGGCATTGTATGAAGTTTTACGTTACGTTTTAATTCATTTTCTCACGGTTTAACTGGTGATATAGAGGATCTGTGGTTGTGTAGAATGTTATATACTGAATAGTAAAAGGTATATATTTTAACCCTTCTCTTTATCTGTTCTTGTGACTGGCGCAGCATTTATAAATTTTCTTCAATATTTATTAATGGAGTTTTTATTTATTTTTATTTATTTATTTATATTTTTTTTTTGCTACCCAAATTGGAGTACACGTATTTTTACACCATTAACCGATTTCTCACAACGTATCTACCTCCGTTTCTTGTAATTTTTTCTTATTCCTTGAATTCTTTTCTTCGAGAGCTCTCTCTCTCTCTCTCTCTCTCTCTCTCTCTCTCTCTCTCTCTCTCTCTCTTTAATTTAGTTGCCCTTTTCGCTTCCTAACTCTATACCTCACTCACTGTGCAAACACCCAGGATTTAATATTACTTTTCCTCCTCCTCCTCATCCTCCGCTTCCTCCCCCCTCCCCCCCCTTCTCCCCGTGGGTGATTTACTTTTATCTTTTTGTTTTTCTTCTGCTTCTCCTTCTCCTCTGTCCCATATCATCTATAGTAGTTCTAGACGCTACCGTTGTTGCCATGGTCACGCTTTCTCTCCTCGGTCATTTTCGCTTCTTTTCTTATTTATCGTCTCTTTTCAACTTCTCGCCCCTCTGATAAGCCAGTACCATTTTGATTTTGTGCATTTTACTTATTTATTTATTTTTTATTATGAGTTCCTTGATTTAGTGTGAATTTCCGTAGTCTTCTAATTCCCTCTCATTATTATTATTATTATTATTATTATTATTATTATTATTATTATTATTATTATTATTATTATTATTTTATTATTCACTTTTGATTTGTGAATTCCGTATAATACTTATTTCAGTTTTATCTTCTCTTTGATAAATTGTGACTTTTTGTCGTCTCTGTAGAGTTTCAAAGTCTCTTATTATTATTATTATTATTATTATTATTATTATTATTATTATTATATTATTATTATTATTATATTACTTCAATTTTGATTAGCGGATTCAGTAGCAATCATTGTCATAAAATGATAACCCTGCAACCCATTTTATTTTCATGGGGATAATGAAGGGTATACTCCCTTTAATCAAACGCACCTGCCGTTTCTGAGACGTAGTATGCTCCAACGATGCACCTGGAATAAACTGTGGAAAACCGGATCCATGAAGTCACCATGACAGTTCTATATCTGTAATCTGACGCCGCAACCGCTCAGGAAACTCAGTGGTCGAGTCCGGACTCATTAGGGTAAAGAGAAGTCCCCGATGTTTTGAACAATGGGGGCCATTTTATTGCTTTCGGAATATAGATATCTCAAAGGCAAAAGGAAATTTGGAAAAGGGGAACCGGTTGCCGCTATAAGAGTCAACAGGCAAGTGGAGAGGATAAAAGCACAGAGAGAGAGAGAGAGAGAGAGAGAGAGAGAGAGAGAGAGAGAGAAGGGAGTCAGCAGGAAGGTAAGAGCTCTTACTACGAACCCCTCCTTTCCTCCCTATCTGCCTGGCCTCTCTCTCTCTCTCTCTCTCTCTCTCTCTCTCTCTTCTCTCTCTCTCTCTCTCTCATCAGTGACTGACTGTTATTGGGTCCAGCGCTTGGAAAAAGCAAATAATTCCTCTGGGCTTCGCTGTTCAGGTTTGGATATTTTTATTGCTTCGTAACTCGGGAACCCAGACCCAACCCCTACTACCTGTTCCCAGCTCTCCCTCACCCACCACAGAGCCTGCCAACAACCCCCCCACCCACCTCACTCAACCCCCTCCTCAACAAAGTTTTTATTAGTGTTGTTATTGACAATATATGGATGTTGTTATATTGTCACTGAGCGTTATTTTAGGAGATTTAAATTCTCTCTCTCTCTCTCTCTCTCTCTCCTCGCTTCCTCTCTCTCTCTCTCTCTGTGTGTGTGTGTGTGTGTGTGTGTGTGGTGTGTGTGTGTGTGTGTGTGTGTGTGTGTTTTACACATACTCACACGAATAGACGAAAGACAGAGAGAGATAGAGAGAGTGTTATATA
>NC_061108.1:90832560-90845060 GCF_015104395.2 Macrobrachium nipponense
ATATATATATATACTATATATATATATATATATATATATATATATATATAGATATATATGTGTGTGTGTGTGTGTGTGTGTGTGTGTGTGTGGTGTTTGTATAAATGTATGTTGTTTTTCGAAATGAATTTTTTCTGTATCCTGGGAATAAATTAGTGGGTATGTTAACCAAATTCATCATAAAGCATGGAATACTACGATTTCCTTTTAAATTTCTTTGTAATGGATCACTTAAGAAGAGGTTATTTATAGGACGAAAATTATTTTAGCCCTATTTTTGAACACTTGTCATTGAAAAATTATATTTCAATCGGCATCGTACAACATAAATCGTTTGAGATCGTGCTTCGATGCCTGAATATTAATTTTCTGAAATCGTTTAAAAAATATGTCAGCCATTAATTGAAGATTACCAATAAAATCTGTTAAGGTTAAGTCACTCTTAGTCGAATGAAGTCATCATATAACAACCACCCTCCCCCCCCCCACCCAATTAGGGGATCTGACATAAGTAAGGAATGTCTCTGTGAAATCTAGACTTCCTGAAATCTGAAATTTAATAACAAAACTTACCGCAAAATTTTTCGATCCAGCAAAGAGCTCAGAAAGAGCAGCAGAACATTCGATGCCATTACAGTTTGCCACAAGAAGAAATCAAAAGTTGAATAGCTCTGGTGAAACGCAAGGAATACAAAAAGTTTTCCGTTTGGAATCCTGGAATTAGATGCAAGACGAGAATCCGTCCATTAGTACTTCCTTGCAGCAGGTCAGTAGAGACTGTGTATCAAAGGACTATAAATACTGACTATCATTACGAGCGAAGCGAAGTCATTACTGGAAATGGGATCATTTCTGGCTGCCGTGCCCGACCCGGCCCGGCCCTAACGCGATTCAAATGCTAATATCTCCTAAAGTATTGAAGATAAAAGAAAAATTCTTTCGGTGGCTAAAACCTTACGTCGTTAAATTCCATCCCTGTAACTAAGATTTATTTTTAGAATATGAATTCAATTCTAAATGATGTTTAATAATTGCTTTCTGATTCTCAAAATTGTTGATTCAGCACCAAATTCGATAGTTTTCTCGATAACTAACTTTGGTTAAACTGTCTTCTCGCCTCCGCTATATTGAAGATAAAAGAAAAATTCTTTCGGTGGCTAAAACCTTACGTCGTTAAATTCCATCCCCTGTAAGATTTATTTTTAGAATATGAATTCAATTCTAAATGATGTTTTAATAATTGCTTTCTGATTTTCTCAAAATTGTTGATTTCAGCACCAAATTCGATAGTTTTCTCGATAACTAACTTTGGTTAAACTGTCTTCTCGCCTCCGCTATAATGAATCATTTCGCATTGTATCGTTTGTCATATTATTATCAGTTTGAATTTGGAAGACTATTTGAAATGATGTTGGAGGACTATTTGAAATGATGCTGGAAGACTATTTGAAATGCAATTAGCGATAATGTTTATGTAGCAGAGATTTCCGAGATACCCAGTTAATCTTTGATGGTTTAACTTGAACCTTCGCGAGTTATCACCTTCAGTCCCCCCTACTAGTAGTTCTCTTTATTACTCAGCTGAAATCAGTACTTGAAAAATAGCGAATAATTTAGTATACGACAGTCGATAAAACTTGCTATTTAGATGTTAACGGTAAATTTCTTTTGCGTACCAGTATGCAAGGATAGTTTTTTTTTCTTTTGTCGATACATATCTTCATCTGATATGAACTTCCTCCAGTCACACAATTTCATTATCATCAGCATGTGATATTTACCGTCAGCTTCACACGAAAATTAACGAAATCGGATCATAATCTATTAAGAACCAAAATAAGATGAAATACTAGATAAAAATGTATCGCCTCGCTTTCGTATCTCAACATATGCCATAGCCACTTGTATCAGATTGCTATAATTTGTTACAAGCCTAGTAACATTGATGTTTCAAAAGTTACGGGCTGTAATCTACTCTCAGCTCTGACGACGTGTTCGCCACTTGGCAAACTGATTTTTGTAGTGCATCAGATTAGGTGGCACCACCACGATGTAAAATCTACTGTAGAAATGTTTCAGAAAACGAAGAGGATAGAAGAAAGCAGATTTGTTTAACAACAAGATAGCGCCGTCCTTCTTTAACCTCGGACAACATTAACCTTTCTGATAGATTTACTCAGTTGAACAGGGAGCAGTTTTTTATCAGATAATGTGAACGTAAGGTCATGCTGATTATTATAACACACAAACACACACACACACACACACATATACATATATATGTATAGTGTATTATATTCTATATATATTGGAAGAGGTTGCCCTTTCACAACTTGGTTGCTATCCACCATAGTTAACCATACTTATCCACCGCATAGGTCAACAGTCACAACGGATTTTTCGTGTGCGTGTGTGTGTGTGTGTGTGTTTGTAAGTATTGAACGAAAATATTCTAATAATAAGCTTGCTATACAGACGTGCACGTAGTACCATGTCAAAGTCGTGATTGAATTTGTAGAACCGCTTTATTTTTATTAATAATTAGGTTAATTATTTAGTAGACTTAAAGGTCTCTGTGCAAATCGTTTCAGTGAACAACTTGGATATACTTGCGTAAAATATCTCTATTTTTAAATTCCTAGTGATTCAACATTACGTAATCTTACAGTGTAAGACAATGCTGCGGAAATATTATTGGAATTTGTCTCCTGGCTCCGACAATAGTAGCGTCCAGACATCAAGACTTGCCTAATCACGAGAAATGTTACGTTCTTCGAAAAGTTGCCAGCATGAATTTGTCGTGAAACTACATCAAAAACTATCAAAGTTAACTCGTAAATAAAGTTTGATGAATTTTAAGCACCGAGGCTATGAAGAGTGGAGAATGTTTGCCCAGTCAAGTTCCCTTTCAATATATTCAACATAGGATTGTGATTGAGATAGTTATCTCTTAGTTACTTTCGTATTTTGAATCAGGCATAATATTAATGACAACACTAAAGGCCTCTTCCTTTCTCCTTGATAGATAGAGACACAGTGTTTAAGGGATCTAATTTTTGTATATTTGAAATCGACATCATGAATAGCCTTTAGGTGCTTGATTTACTATAAAAATTCTGCTCTATTTTAATTATATGTTCATTCTTTCTAAGCAGTGTACTTTCATATGAATAGAAAGTATATGAGCGCTCACACTCTTGCACATATATTTATGTGTGTCTTTGTGTCCCTGTGTATATATATATATGCATATATACGTATATGTATTTGTGTCTATGTATGTGTATATGTATGTATTTATGTATGTAGATTTTGCACTAGAGAAGAAACAATTCAAATCAACTACCGACCAAACGATATTCCTCAGACCACTCTAGTCTAAACAAGTCAGATATAATCTCTTTGATCTACCTTAGTCGAAGCCATGTTCCTTTATTCTCTGACCTGATTACTTCAAAAGGTCACTGACCTGGCCGTCGATGTGACTTATCATTCAGACCTTCTGATTATTGCGCCACCTAGTATTCACTCTATTTACATAAATGCCTAATGACTGACGTTTTGCATTTGTTACATGAAATTCAATATTTGCAACATTTGACGAAAAAAGTTCCGTTAAACTGTCTCGGTGCTTAAAAGATGGGATTCATCAATGACAAAAGTCTAGCTGAAGGATACTATTACGAATTTTTTAAAGAATCCAAAAAGCAAACTCCATAACACGCACTGGTGGCCTAACCTTGGACTAACCTATCTTCGAACTGCGATGTCTGGCATTTAATCCTTTCCACGAATGCAACGAGCCAGGAACATGGGATGATGAAAACAATATTCATTTGACTCTGAAATAATGAGTAAATTAGCGGCTAATAGCTGAAGCCATCCATGGGAGCCCCAATTAAAGACCGACGAAAACAACTGGCGATCGGGCCAGTGGATGGATGAGTTCTCATGGCCTGGATGCGCCATGAACTAGATTGCAAGTCTTCTCTTAGTTTGTTTTGTTTGCTGGTAAGTTTGTGCGTGTGTGTGGGAGAGAGAGTTCTTTATGGCCACGAGCTGTTTGAATCCCGAGAAGTTCCCATTATAAATGAGATCCCCTGCGCTTCTCTTGAGGTAAATTCTTGACAGTCTATACTCCAGAGCGGTTCCCGATGGCAGGGGAGGCTCGGGAGTTCGAGTTTGGGGAGGAGGAGGAGAAGGAGGAGGAGGAGGAGGTGATCTCGGGTATTGAGGGCAGGGGAGGGGATCTCCCATTGATCCAATCAGAGCAGCCCAACGCCACCGTATAAAACTCTCCAGGGG
Source organism: Macrobrachium nipponense (assembly GCF_015104395.2). NCBI lineage: Eukaryota > Metazoa > Arthropoda > Malacostraca > Decapoda > Palaemonidae > Macrobrachium > Macrobrachium nipponense. The sequence goes on from NC_061108.1 coordinate 90,836,866, forward strand.
GAAAACTTCAGGAGAGGGAGGGGGAGGGCGAGTGGGAGGAGGAGGAGGAGGAGGAGGAGGAGAGAGAACGAAAGGGAAGGAGGAGGAGGAGGCACGGAGCCTAGAAGCCATAGAGATACAAACCATCACTCGACTTCGAATTTGAAATACGCTCTTCGGCGCCTCCAGCAGAAGACCTTAGACGCGTCGGCTGTACGTCGGTCCCTTTACACCGGTTCTGTTGTACATTATATATCTACCTTTTGGTTTTGATGTTTTATCCGGCCCGTGTGTCATCAAAGCCCGGCTATGAATCTGATTGCGCATTAGGCTGCGTATGTCCTCTTATCAGATGACGCCAGTGAGGCAGACTGACAGAGAGAGTTTATAGTTTTTCCCAATGGAATTAAAGTGAAATTAAGCATGGAGACATTATAAAGGAGGCAGTCATGCAATTAAATTTGAGAGGCAAAATTTAAGTCCATTTATGTCTTAAATCGGAACATTCCAACCGGAAGGAAGAAGGAAGAGTTTTTTTTTTTTTCTCTTACAAAATTTATGTTTTCTATGAGAACTTGTATCAGTCGGTTGTGATATAACTTTCCTGTTATCATAGCCTGCCTCAGATCAGAAGGCATATATATATATATGTATGTATTTGTGACTTCTAATACTATGTATCAGTCCTTCGTCAATGGATTGGAAATAAAGTCGAAACTGGTCAGGACCTACACGTGCTTAAGTGTTTATAATCATATTTATATATATGTATGTATGTATGTATGTATGTGTCCAGGAAAGACCAAAAGGTCATCAGCCTCCACTGGAATGAAGACCAAAATATGAAACAGAATTTGAAATAAGGAAAGAAGATAATTAGGAAACCATCACTGCTCTTTGTGAAGGTAACATCGGCAAAGCTATGCTAACTAAAAACATTATGAATAAAGTTTTTTGCTGTATGGATGTGGGTAAGCAAGCGCAATTTATATATTTACCATATTGTATATGCCGCCTGTACACTAGGAAGCCCTGTAAAGCTGTCTTGAGCATTCTATGGCAAGTATAAATGAGGTTACCGCGTAATGGATGTAGCCCATGGTCCAAGAATGACAATTTTTTTTAAAATCCCCTGTAATTCCAAAATAATGATGCTTTGCAGCCGTTCCAACTTAGTTGGGAACTTATGTACCTATATGTATATGTGTATATATATTTAAGTATCATATTTATGAATCTATGCTAGTATATATATATATATACATACATACATACATACATATAGTATATATATATATAATATATATATATGATATTATATATATATATATATATATATATATATATATATATATATATGAATGAATCACGAGAGTTTGGAACGTAATAAATCCATAAATAAAGGTATATAAGCCACGAAGGAGGACTAAGGTCTACTAATTCTGCAGCTGTGTTGGATTCCAGGTACATATTTTCCTTGATAATCATTTTCTTGTCATGTTTACGATTTTTTTTTAAACGGGGGGGAACTTTCTATGTAAACTTACTAACTTCATATCCATATCAGTCTGCTTAATAAAGTACAAGAAGTCGAAAGGCCTGGCAGCGGTACTCCATTGTTTCACTTTCCCTCGTGGATTTTGTCTTTATTTATATATTCATCACATTCCATATTTTCGTGATTCAGTTATACACACATTATATAATATATATATATATAATATATATATATACACATATATATCTATATGTACATATATATATGTGTGTGTGTGTGTGTGTGCGTTCATACTCGCTAACATACATATAAATATATATTTAAGGTATATACATACATATACATATACATAAATTCCCCAACGCCGCTGGATTTACACGGGATTTTTTAAAATTGTATACAATATATAGTATAATATATATATATATATATATATATATATATATATAATATATACATACATATCATATATAAGTATGGGTTAGGCATCCTGTTCTCGGGACTTCTCCTGGGATAAGGTTGCCAGCCCCGAGCTCCCTGCAACCCTGTTTGCGACCAACTACCACAATTGTCATTATTCGTATCATTAGCGCTCTAATAATGATCACTGTTTTCTTGATCCTTGTCCCTGATTTCATTATTATTGTCATGACGTTGATGCTGATGCCATCGATCTAATCATCATCACCACCGCCATGATAGTCAGTCTTGTTGTCATAATTATTACCTTTGCCAAGAAGGTCTTGGTTTTCCTCGGGTCCTTTTGACGCCATGTTTGTCTGACCATCAGGAAAATTACGCAAAAATATATGTCTGCGATTTTATGAAAATTTTACCTACCAAGTAAATTGGTATGCAGACCATCCACCCTCCAATCATCAAACATACCAAATTGCATCCCTCTAGCCTCACTAGTTTTGATTTTATTTAAGGTTAAAGATAGCCATGATCATGCGTGTGGCACCGCTATTGGTGCCAGCAACACAGGCCACCATTGCGCACTATAGAAAACTCGATTGCGCCGATGAAACTTCGCCGCGTTTTTTACTTCCATAAATACGTAAAATTCTGAGATAGTCTCCTTCTTAAGGCCACGGGTCCATAAACATAAGTAGTCCTTGGAGTCCTTTGTGGAAGGATGAAGCAAACTCGGACTCCAGAGATATTCATCTGTTTAACAAAAGAATAGACTTGGACGGTTCTTTGTCTCCAGAGTCCTCTTAGCTGGAGACCAGCTTAAATGATAGTGATGGAATTTTGAACTTTGTGTGTATGTGCGTGTGTGTGTGTTTTTTTTTTCTTTTTTTATAAAATGCTCCTTCCCTAACTGACAGTATTTAGAGATGTTTTGTTTCACCAAAACCTTGGTTTGTGGTCTTCAGTCATGATCAGCCCTTGCCGGTGAGTCGAAAGGATTTGAATCATTTCAACTGAGAGTAAATAAATAAATAAAGTAATTTGATATAATTATATCAAATTACTGGCATACTGAGAACTATGGTCATGAATGGTCTTTCATGGAAACAATCTTATTGAAGGACTGGCGTTTCTGTTCTCTTAAAAGGGTAACGATTTTTTATGTCTGTTATATCTACATCCTTTGGCAACTTTCACTGGGGAGTGAATTTTGACAACCCTCCCATTCTCTTTTGTGTTGCTTTTCTTCATAAACGAACGCTCCAAGTAAATCTGAATGGGCGACCATCGACGCAGCCAAATTACTTAAAAAATAATAATAATCTCTACTATAATAAATTGCGAAAGATGACTCGCATTACCTTGATCGCCTTCATGGCTTTTAGGAAAATTCTAAGGAACAGAATTCACATGAAAGTGATGGAGAAAAAGTAGGATGACGTCATTCGAGGCAATAATCAAAACGTGATTTAATGCAAAAGCCAATCGATGGCAATCCGTAAAAGCAATATATCCATAGCAAACTGCACTTGGTAATATGATTGGTAGATTCGCTTGTCATTTGTTTCTGTTGTTTGTATATGGTCCAGTCGACCAACCTCCCAAACTATCCCGAACCCCCTCCCAAATACCCCCTCCCCCTCCTTCCCTCCTCCCACCCACCCATAAACTCCAATCTCCCTTGATGCTTCCTGGTTGGTGCATCGGAGTTGGCATCGGTTGTCATGACAACAGTCTGACTTCCACTGTCTCTGTATCCTATTCTGTATTTCATCGGAAGAAATTTTTTAATGTGAACAAGTCTCTCTCTCTCTCTCTCTCTCTCTCTCTCTCTCTCTCTCTCTCTCTCTCTCTCTCTCGCTTTAAAACGGATGAAAAACGAATCTACGAGCATAGAGAGCAAAACTTTTCCGAGGTAAAACTTGATGCAATCAGTTCTACTAAAACACTAATTAGTTGATGCCTTTGAATACGGGTTAAAATTAACCATAGGGTATTCTCATTAGGTATGAAGTGAAATTAATACAAACTAATCTTGAACGAGTAAAAGTTTTTTGTTTTTCTTAGCTTTGTTTGGTCATAAACCGAATAATATTAGTGATGTACTAAGTAAGGCAATGGCTGCAAAGCACTAATCACGGCGCCTGCTTTGGGGAAATAGAATTATGAAATTATTTGACTGGCCTAACTTTGACAGAGGAAATGCTAGAGCTGAAGATTCCTCTGTGGCGAATAGAATATCCCACACAAATGATATAACAATTCTCCAAGAGCAACGTCCATTAATTCAAAATTAGGAACTGTGATCGATTTGAAACTCGGCCATGAGAAGCAACTGGGGAGTTTATCAAAATAATAGAAAAAAATGATGGAAATTTATTATCTTTTTTTCAGAAAACAAAAAGGAAATTAATTTGAACGACATGGGCTATTTAGAAGCAAATTGTTCGTAAATGGCATTCTTAAAAGCCTCTTAACGTGGATTTTTTTTCGTTACAAAGCTTCCGTCAATGGCTAGGCAAAATTCATGGCCTGAATTATTATTATTATTATTATTATTATTATTATTATTATTTTATTATTATTATTATTATTATTATTATTATTCTGTTATTTTCCAGATGTGAAAACTTATATCCAGCACAGACCAAATAAAGACCAATATATGCATGATATATATATATAATATATATATTATATATATATATATACAAATATAATATTATATATATATATATATATATCGCGCGTGTGTGTGTATACCTTGGAGGAATAATGGCATTATTCCTCCAAGGTGTATATATATATATATATATATAATATAGTATATATATATATATATATATATATATATATATTAAATAATATGTGATACAGAGAGAGGGAAAAGAATTAGGGAACCATTACTGTTCAGCGTGGGTAACATCGGCGAAGCTGGGCTATTTAAAAACATTATTAATCTTTTTGATTACAGTGATAATGATCCCACACGTCGCCAGCATGGCACGTGATAATGAAGACAAAAAAGCGAAAGAGAAAATTGTAAGATATGAATCATCCAGAATCATAAACAGTTGAGAAAGTTCAGTAAATCTCTCGGAATGACAAATGTCCTATTATTAAATTGAACTATCCACTAAAAATCTTGCAAACTGATTATTTGCGCTGGTAAAGGTTTTTGTATTGTAAGTTGCCTGTAAAGAATCTGGAAAGATTACCCTGGGGTTTCCAGCAATCTCCTGGAAGCCTCATAATTGAAAATCATGGAAGCTCTGTCCCAGACATGTGTTAGTGTTCTTCGTGGGAGAATTACATGCTGATAGGTCTTCAACAACTCCATGACAAAGGAAGCATGACACTGTGTTTGATGCGGAAATAATGGCGCATTTATTGAATCATTGCGTGTCAGTGTTATTGGAAGAATAATAATTATGATCAGTGACCACAGGGAAGCACAAAGATTAAAAGTAAAATTAGCTTTTTTTTTCTTTTGGCGTATGAAAATACGATCAGATAAAGAGATAAATCTATCTCAAATTTTTTCACAAGTCTTATGAGATACAAAATCGTACTTGGTTTACAACAGTTGTTGTTGTTGTTGTTGTTGTTTTTGTGCATTATATCGGCCTTATACCAGCGCAGGCAATCGCTCCTGGAGCAGCCCGTAATCTTACATCTCACTGTGATGACTTTGCAGCTAAGGTTATCAATTTGACTTCAAAAGATATTAATTACAAACGATATCAAATAACATTATGAATTATAATTTCACGTTCTCTCTCTCTCTCTCTCTCTCTCTCTCTCTCTCTCTCTCTCTCTCTCTCTCCACTTCACATCCCATCTCGCGCTCGTCCTCATCCTCCTCATACTATTACTTAGCCATCGTCAGTCTCTATGGCAACCACTGAGGGGCTTAACTCTTAATTGCAAAGTTGTGGTCCGCAAATTCCGCTCCACCATCCCAGGTTCCCTGACAGGTACTGGTGGGGGGAGGGGGGTGGGGGTTTGTCGTCTCCTTTCTTTCTGTGTCCTGTGGCGTTGTAGAGCATTGCACCTTTTGCCTCTCTCTCTCTCTCTCTCTCTCTCTCTCTCTCTCTCTCTCTCTCTCTCTCTCTTTGTGGAATCAGTCATTATATGGACAATATATTGCAATGAAAAGGCTCTCTCTCTCTCTCTCTCTCTCTCTCTCTCTCTCTTCTCTCTCTCTCTCTCTTTACATTGTCTTATGGGTTAAAAATGACTTATTATTAAGTTGCCCTGTAACTCTCATTATGCTAAATGTTCAGATTTGCTCCACAATCTGGCTGTTTCTTCGTCTGTTTGGAACGGTAAGAATGTTTCGTTGTCTTTTAATTCTTGTTTTCTGGCTGAATCATGGCAGAAGAAATATTCGTCGATCAACTCGGTGGATTTTGTTTGGTGGTTATGGGAATTTTCTATGCTGAGTTAGTTTTCTCTAAAAGAAAATGATTGAGATGGCTATTTGTCTGTCCGTCCGTAGTTTTTTTGTGCGCCCTCAGATCTTAAAATCTACTGAGGCTAGAAGGATGCAAATTGGTAGGATGATCATCCACTGTCCAATCACCTAACGTACCAAATTTCAGTCTTCTAGCCTCAATAGATTAGATTTTATTTTAGGTTAGAATTAGCCTGAAAGTTCATGGCCGGTGGCTCATACAGTATTATACCAAGACTACAGAAAGGTAGATCTATTTTGGGAGGCCTTTATTATACACTGTACAAAAAACTCGATTGTTATGTTGCTCATTTTATCAGTGAGATTAATCACAGATTTTCTTAAAGTATTTAGTCTAATTGACGATTATAGAAATATTCATCAAGTTTGAGTTGTCTGATGCTTACTTTATATTCCATTTGGTCTATAATAATCTTTTATGCGTTTCCTCTTTTTTTTTAGTTAGAGGCTTAACAAACCCTTGGCTTGCGCTTCGATGAGTACACCTGTAAAAAGAAAGTTAAGACTGAAACTGGAGTTCTCCAAATGAACCATTTCGTGGACTTCATTAGAGAGTGATAAATTCATGAGAATTCACACGAAAACTTCTTTCCATTTTGTACATGTTAATGCATTTTTAATGGCACTTATGTTGATTGTTTACGCTTTGAAGTATTATAGGACCCATGTATAGATGACAGGATGTATACGCGTACTAACTTTATATAATATATATATATATACGTATATATATACATATAGATAGATATATATACTTATTTATGTATGTATGTGTATACACACTGTATATTTGTGTGTTTGCGTGTGTGTGTACACGCGTTCAAGTATTGCTCCGTGTACGTAGTTATAAGCTTACATTCCTGTACAAACAGGTAAAATATAGGAGAGCTAAGCAATTTAATTCTTGCTCTGGATATTACTCTAATAAAAGTGTGACGTCAAAAGCTCAGTGCCGAGGAATGTATTGGATGAAAAAATAAAAAATAAAAATTTAATTCACAGACACTTACGGGACGTCTAGTCTGCTCTTCAGTGTGGACAATGCTAGAGAAAAGATTATCTTGACAAATTTGTGAACCATACTATAATCCTCGGACTACGGTGATACATGAGTGTTGGTATATTCCTTCTTTGCTAATAGTAACCTTCTCCCTTAATGAAAAGATCGCAGAACCTTTGAGGTTTTTAGAATGAAGTTTTGTCATCAGTATGTGCCATTCGATGCCTTTGTCCAACGAAACTGTAATTATCATTAATTTGCGCCAGAGATCGGCTTCAGATTGCGAAGAAGATCGAAAGTAATTATCTGTAGCAAAATGTAAGTATTCTATCCGTTGGTAACTATGGTTGCTCTTGTGACAACAGTACAGGATAAATACATCTATTAGTCATCAGAGAACAAGCATAAATCCTGTTTCCGGTCTGGGATCAGCCCATGAGATAGGCCTAACTGTAGTAAAGACGTTTCAACTTTGCAATAGATTATCTTTCCATGCCAGATTTCTACTCGGCACGAAGTTTGCCCTTGTAAGAGGTAGGATTATAGCCTCTTATTGGCATTAATATTTAGCGAAAAGGAAAGGGGCAGAAGATTTCTGGCAATTTCATCCAGCTGGGACTGACACCGTTTGTCCTCGCGAAGGAGGATGCTGTAGCATCATCTCAAAGCCTCCGGTCTTCGACAAGGATCTTAGACACATAAGCTGAGAGAGCGATCAGCTGCTGCTGCTCCTATTGATCAACATAAACCGCTATTGAACAGCGCATAGCGCTATTGATCAGCCTAAAACCGCTCGACCGACACTTTTTGTCCGAAGTTCCGAG
>NC_061108.1:90847560-90872560 GCF_015104395.2 Macrobrachium nipponense
ATATACTATATATATACATATATATATACATACATACAGAGAGAGAGAGTAAGAGTGCACTTATTCCTACCATTATTTATATATTTGTATTAGTTATAAGTTAGTAGCATATCCTTCATGGATTGAAATTTAAACATTCATAATTTGATTAATGTTGAAACAAGAATTAATGCTGAATTCATTACTGGAATAAGGGCATAATTTACTTTTTAAAGTTACCTAATTGTTTTTTTTTTTTTTTTATCTTTTAGAATATTGTTGCTCAAATCTTCGAGAACTGACATTTAGAAATGAGAATATTGTTAACTTCTAAAAGCCCTGTGTTAGGTGAAAAATAAAAAGTAATGAAGAATAAAAACATATATTTTTGATTAGTTATAACAGAATACATGGCCAAAATAAGTAAATGTAAAACAATTAAATTCCGTGTAAAGACAATAAACAGATTTTAAGTACGTCATCGAAAAAAGCAGACCGAAAATAAAATTCATAGATGCAATCTCCTGTGTATTATGAAAACACTCAGGAGCTTTAACCAAATGCTGGGAAAGGAGGACCCAGGTGTGCCCCTGCTTTTCCCCCTAAAGCCTGAAGATAACCAGAATAAACTTGAGGATCTCCCTGCACCCCCGGTTCCTCCCCTTAGATTTTTCCACCTAGATCTTTCCTCCCTTTAGGTCTTCCATTCGCCTAAACCTTTCGTTTTCTAGATATTCCTTCTCCTTGAGTCAGTCTTCTCCCTAGATCTCTCTTCTCCCCCGTGTCATTTCTCCCCTTAGATCGTTCCTCCCCATAGACCATGTCTTCCCCTAGGTGTTTACTCTCCTTAGATACGCTCTCCCCCTAGGCCTCTTATTCCCCTGAATCATCCACCCCCTTTGATCCCCTCCCCTCTCCCTCTATTTTCCTCCCACTAGACCTTTCCTCCCCCTGGGCCCTCTCTCCCCAGTGGTCTTTTCCACCGAGCGAGTAAGTGTTGAGGGTTCGGGCTGACTCCTCTCTCTCCCTACAGGGGAAATATGGCCAATTAGGTTACCTGATTGTCTGTGATGGACTCTGATTGAACCATCGCCCCTCTATTTAGAGCCTTGTTAGAATCCTCTTCGGACTGCACGGATAAAGAACCGATGCATTTTACCCTTCATTCTCTCTCTCTCTCTCTCTCTCTCTCTCTCTCTCTCTCTCTCTCTTAAGTGCAATTTTTTTGTCTTTTTGTTAGGATGGAAATTTGACCGACAATTTTGACCGATAGCTATCAGTTCTAAATCAAATTCCTTTCTTTGAAATTAATTTCCGCTATTATATTTCATGATTATATTATTACATTTTTGAATAGAGATTGGGAATATTTCCGGTTTATGATATGCGGTTCATAATTTTAATGCCCTTAACGTAATACTCGTATACCCAAGCATGAGAAATATCACCTGACAAGCAAGGGCATTGCAGTAATACACATATGTGTCTAATTACCATACAAACTAACACAAAAAAACTTATATATTGGAAGGAAAAATAGAAAAATAACAAGATATGCATCGAAAAAGATAATGTATGTAGATATCCCTTCGAAGGGCCCGAAGCCCTGCAGACTCCTCTCCAGCACGTGTCGTGGATCTCGCCTTTTACCATACAAGATCATTCTCCCATTTTTATCCAATCCTGCCTCCCCCTGTTTCTCTTTTTCTGTTTTTCTGTTTTATTGTCTCTCACATTTTATTGATTCATTGACTTATGAAGTACTCGAGACACAGAGGAATCTGTGAAGACACTTCACTGATATCTTCGATTTTGCATTTAGCTAGCTCTCTCTCTCTCTCTCTCTCTCTCTCTCTCTCTCTCTCTCTCTCTCTCTCTCTCTCTCTCTCTCTCTGTATGTGTTTATGTGTGCATGGGACTGTGTGTTTGTATGTGCATGTGACTGTGTGTGTATGTATGTGCATGTGACTGTGTGTGTGTGTGTGTGTGTGTGTGTATGTGCTTATTTGGTTGTTTTAGATTTGGAATATGTTCTCTTGAACCAAATGTAGAAAAACTTGTATATAACAAATGAATCTGTCCCAACAAAACGGAACTCTGAACTCTCAAAGTTCAAAGGAATTTTGTAATAAACTGTAGCCCCAGGTTCATACATTTACTTATACCCACCAAGTAAATTTGTCTTTCTGTTATCTTGTTATATAAGCATTATTATATATGAATAATTTAAACAGTAATGCTCTTATCCTGCAATATCTCCTCCTATTATATTCAAAGTGAAGATGATGGTAGAAGCTATCGTATGCCATGTGCAGTATTATGTAAATTATTCATATGTAAAAATAAGTATACAATAAAAAGAAAGCGACAGCACAGATTTTACTTAATAGGTCTTTTTTTCCTATTGTCAACGCAGCATGATTGATCACAGATATTTACTTAGATATGTTTGTTATATAAAATGACTTTTAACATTATTATTATTATATTATTATTCAGTAGATATAACCTATTCATATGGAACAAGCCCAGAGTAACCATTGACATTTAATTTAAGCTGCCAAAGAATAAGGTGTTCATTAGGAGGAGTTAAGAGGAAGTAAAGTGAAATACAGAAAGAAGCGATCCCACTTATCAAAAAATCAAAATCGAAAAAATGAAAGAGAAAAAAAATATTAAAATGCAAGAAGAATTATGTTAGGGTCGTTATGCATTCCATTTTCGCTTGAACTTCTGAAGTTCCAGTTACACGACATCCTCTGGGCGGCTGTTCCACACTCCAACGGTAGGGGGATAAGGAACTTCTGGAAAAGTACTTAAAGTCAAACAACACTCAAATAACATATTCCTGAAAAAACAAGGAAATCACCACGTAATGTTACAAACAAATGTCCCGCAAATATTCTACGTGCGTTTGCTGGTCCTCAAGACGGTAACTCGAATAGATATCCTTCGAAAGTTTTTTGAGCTTGACAGTCCTGCTGACGGGCTTATTCGTGTTCTTCAAATAAGCGTACTGAGTCATTCGCATGAAAGCAATAATAATGTAAATCACATAAAGAATGACACTTGTTTATCAACAATAGTGTGTATTGTTTAATACCGAGTAATGACTCAAGGGTAGGATTGATTTGAAGCATTCTATGGATCCTGTTACCCAAGTTTCAATTACAGTTCAGTATGAGAGACGCTCTCATTTTTGTGTCTTTGAGATGTTTACAGCCTAAAATTCTCCATAAGTATATATAATATATAATATATATATATATATATATATATGTTTATGTATGTAGTATATATATATATATATATATATAGATATATATATATATATATATATATATACATATGTATATGTGCACAAATCCACAAATCGTCGTAACAATTTCTACTGATGTGAGTGTTACCAGAGATAAAATAACCCGTAAAAACCTCGGAAGAACTGTTTTACATCTACTGAAGTTACTTTGTCTAATAGGCTGTCTACATCACACCTCCTATCGCCCCCCTTCCCCCGCCCCCCAACACCCAACAACCCGCCACTGTGATATCAACAGGTTCATGTACCTCAAAAAAGAAGAAGAAAAAACTTTGGAAATAATTATAAAAACGAATAAAAAGGAATGCGAAAAACCTCAATTTTACGACCGAGTATCCGTCGCCCGGTAAGGACCATAACATGATTAATACACGTGGGGATCTCGTCCTTAGAAAAGTTAGGAGATGAAGCAAGAGCGTTATTCCTGTCAGAAACAATTGAGCAGCGAACGCTGCCTCGGGCTGAGTCCCTCACTCCTTCCGACTGGCTCCCAGAGACTCGCCAAATTAATCCCTTCTCCGCCTATCTCTCCTCTCTCTCTCTCTCTCTCTCTCTCTCTCTCTCTCTCTCAGTTTTGTTTGAAGTATTCTTGTTTTTCGTTTTTAACTAACAGATGAATAAGGAAAATCATATAAATATTAGTGGGGTTGAATATAATTTTACAAATTTATTCCGATTTACTTCTTAGTTACTTTTGTATTGTTTTAGACCTAGATCTATATACCTATCCTTAGGATTTCTTGAAACATACCGGATCATGGATCTACCACACTCACACACACACACACACACATATATATTAATATAATATATATATATAGATATAATATATATATATATATAAAATGTATGTGAACACATGTTTGTTGTATATACTTATAAACAGATGAAAAGATAAATAGATGTTGTGTGAGTGCCTACGCATTCAAGCTGACTCCCTCAGTAAAATCGAATATACCTCATCTCTTTTCCCCTGTCTTGAAGTTTTTTGTTTTTTTTTACAGATGTATAAGTTTGATTTAGGACACTTTTATTATCGTATGACGTCAAAAAGAAATTCCTTCAAAATCCTCCTGACAGAATTTTCAAGATGATTTTATCTAGCTCTTATAGATATGACATTTTCGATTGGATCCAAAAGTTCAGTTGCTAAATATTTAAGTATATGGACTTTGCAGAGGCATGAAATCTTTGTCAGATACTTCATTTACAAATCACACTTATATTATTTACATATTTTGTATATTTTCAAACAGTAATATTAAAAGGAAATTCATGGAAAGCTTTACCTCAATACTTGTTATACTATTTGCTAGAATCTGATTTTGTTTTTAAGTCAGGTTCGTACTACAATTTGTTTCTTATATTCTTATATTCCACAGACTTAAAACTCTCGCATTTTTTCGAGATTATAACATTTAACTCCTATCTCTCTTTTAGTTCTTATATTTTTTTTACACATTTGCCGTGATTGTAAATCACCGCATATCTGTGACGGTAAATGTATATTTGTACTTTCTTTAGTCATTCTTTTGACAACTATTCATCGTCTTGGTCATCTGTTACGTTTATACTGAAACCATTATTGTTCAGAATTGTGTTTAAGAAATCAATACGAAACGCACAAACTATTTCATTTCATATATTCTTATGAATCCCTATAGTCCTCTATTGCATCGTATCTAGCTTCAGTATTTCTTTATTCCCACATCTGAACCGTAGGAGGTCCTCATCATCCGATGCTCTCTTGAACTGACGTTTATTTATGCTGCGGAATCCTCTTATTTGTCTTCTCGAATTGGATATTTATAACCATGAACCGGAACTTTATGTCTCACCCTACCCTTGCATCTTATTTTGCTGAGCTCTGCCCCACCCCCTCTTCACTACTACCCGTCCATGCCCTCCCTACTGGCTCCTCTAACCACCAATTTATCCCTAAACCTAAGCCTATACCCCTTCCCTCTAACCAGTCGCTATAGCCTTTCCTTCTCCCATGCGCCAATGAGGGACATTCTCAAAGGCACCAACACCTCTCCCCTCCCATCCTTTCTACCACTAACTCCCCCATCCCCCCAACCCCTCATCTCTAGCCCTTACCCCTCTCTCCATCTTCTCCCCCTCCCCCACCTTCCACATAACAATCGGAACTCTGATGGAAATATTATAACCTTGGGCTACTTAACAAACATGGTCTGTTTACTAAGACGCTCATTTCGAGGACTTTTATGATCCGCCAGCCCCTTATCGCTTTCCAACACGGACCGACCCCCAAGTGTGTACCAGTGCTCTCTCTCTCTCTCTCTCTCTCTCTCTCTCTCTCTCTCTCTCTCTCTCTCTCTGGGTGTGTAAGTGTTTGCGTAGAACTCGCCAGATGCACAAAATTTCGTATGAGTATGTTTGTGTTTATCCATATACTTGCTTTATTGGCTAAGTGTTGCAACCATGTATTTCCTTTAGTTATTTTTGTCATCTGGGACATTTGACCGTATGTTATCAAAATGGTGTCTTTTTCTTGACTTTCAAATGTTCCTCTTTAGGAATGAAAAACTGCTTTGCGTTAACTTCTTTCCTGTAACCACTTACTGTGCTAGAAACAATTTTCTTCTGTTTTCAATTTTTGAAATCAGAAAGAATATCCAAATCGTGAGTTCCCGACATTCTAGATATTTTTGTAGAAGTGAACTTTCTTTGTCCAACTTCCAACTACCCTCACTTTGAGTAAATACAAATACACATAAATATATACGTATATATATGTGTATATACATATAATATATATATATATATATATATATATGTAGAATTTATTTACACTTACACAAACACACACACACACGTATATATATATATATATATATATATATATATATATATTATATATATATATATATATATGTGTGTGGTGTGTGTGTGTGTGTGGGTGTATGTGTTAATGCATACGCTCGTACTCGCAAACAGATCGCCGCATACGCATTTTGGTAATGACATTGTTTTCGTACGAATCCTTTCTGGAGATTACTCGTAGTTTGCAAGACGAAACATCAACGCCTTCCCGGAGCCTGTTTCGAATGGGGCCCCTTGGGAGTCGTAAAGCTGAAGCACTGAGCAACCTGTTCGGGGCTTCGTTTTGTCTGCGGCTTCGCAGTGGATCTTTAACGTGAAGCTTCGAAACGTCCTCGTCGTCGTCCGTTTCATGTTTGTTTCTTTTAAGGCTTTCAGACTTGGGATTATTGATCCGCTGTCACACCCCATTGTTTTCTCTCTCTCTCTCTCTCTCTCTCTCTCTCTCTCTCTCTCTCGTCCTCTCTCTCCCTTCTCTCTCTCTCCTCTCTCTCTCAACGAAAAAGATTATGATTATGGACAATGGTCGTGCCTTGCTTGAGGTTTGCTTTTCATTTAATAACGAAATGATTTCACTGATATATTGGCCGTATTGCGTTATAAAATCACAGATTAGAAATTTCACATACATACACAAATGCATGCCCATAGGAATGAAAGAGAGGAAAATTATAGCAATGAACAATGGGATTTTAGGAATTAAAGTCATATCAATCACATTTTTATGTGCTATTTTTTGGTGTCGTCAAGTATACAGATACATAATTCGTACATTGTTTTATTCATTTAGATATTGTACACCGATCGAATTAGGTAGGCTTCGTCATTTTTCATGTTCTTGTGCAGGAAATGTCTTGAACCCTTTTCGACTCATTTTAAACCCAAAATATCTCTCATGAGCTTCTAAATGCAACATATCACTAAACTCCATAGAAATGTTGACTTTTTGTGTAAAGATGGTTGCATCGCATTTAGCTCTGAGAGAGCTCAATGGAAAGTTGCATGACTGCCGGCTCAATGAAATGAAAATAACACCATTCGATCACTTTTAGACATATTCAGTTTTTTATTCTTAATCTTTAAAGATTTGTGTTATAATTCTAGTTTTTAGAACAAATTCAGAAGGGATTTTTCGTGTAGAATTCATCATTACAAAAACTTATCGTCTCCACTGATCAGCATAATAAAAATATTTACCCAAAATTGAACAGAATTATTTGAATGTTCCCGCCCTTCATGAAGAAAGAAAAATCTGATTGTTAGTTATTATTTAGTATATATATATATATATATATATATATATATATATATATATATATATATATATATATAATATATATATATTATATATATATATATATATATATATATATATATGTGCATGCCCTCCATCGATACATTTTATGAAAAACGCCTAAGGAAAATGTAAATAATTATATTCCTCAAGTTTTTTTCATGATTGGGAATAAAGGAAAACATTCACTATTGGCAGTTATTTTATCTTCCCTTCTTTTCGTGCAGAACTTGATTCGTTTTGTGAAACCTATAAAGATGACCATTCATAATCTGAAGAATCATCGTATTCCCATGTTTTCTCGCATTCCAGGCAATGAAAACAGTGTCATGGGAACCAACATTTTCTCTTGCATATAGACAGATATCTATTGCCTCATTTCCCTGCCTCATGGAAAGATAATCTAAGCATTCTTACCATAAATTGTCTTTCTATACCAATAGAA
The DNA here is from genome assembly GCF_015104395.2 of Macrobrachium nipponense. Classification (NCBI taxonomy): domain Eukaryota; kingdom Metazoa; phylum Arthropoda; class Malacostraca; order Decapoda; family Palaemonidae; genus Macrobrachium; species Macrobrachium nipponense. The sequence continues at coordinate 90,855,442 of NC_061108.1, forward strand.
GAAAATAATTCTTTTCTATTTTATCACCATGGAAAACCTTCTTCTTCTTTTGAATATTTTTTTCTTTCTTATTTCGATTTCCTCATTTTCCCTATCCCTTCGAAAAGTAATCTAAATCATTTTACCACAAAATAAAATCATTTTTGTATTACCCACAACGGAAAACTTTTTTCTTCCTCTGAATAATTTTTGTTCTGTCTTTTTTTTCGATTTCCGTATTTCCCTATCACATCGGAAAAACACCTGTATCACTCTTACCACAAAAGAAAATATTTTTTTTTTTATTTAGCACGAGGAGGAAACTCTTTTCTTCCTCAGAATAATTTTTGCTCTGTCTTTTTTTTTTCGATTTCCCTATTTCCCTATCTCGTCGGAAGAGAATCTGTATCACTCTTACCACAAAAGAAAACTATTTTTCTTATTTCTCACAACGGAAAACTTTTCTTCCTCTGAATAATTTTTTTCTGTCTTTCTTTCGATTTCCTTATTTACCTGTCTCGCCGGAAAAGAATCTTTATCACTCTTACCACAAAAGAAAATAAAATTTTTTCAATTTCCCACAACGGAAAACATTTTTCTTCCTCTGGATACTTTTTGTTCTGTCTTTTTTTTCGATTTCCTTATTTCCCTATCTCGTCGGAAAAGAATCTTTATCACTTTTACCACAAAAGAAAATAATTGTTTTTTTCACAACTTTTTTCTTCCTGTAAATAATGATTTTTTTCTGCTCTTGTATCGACAGCAAGCCACGGCCTGCAACGCGACCGCCAGCGGGGAGCTCCGGTCGGAAACTTCAGAACCTTCCAACATAATGTTTCAGGCAGCGTTTGGGCTGTAGATGAAGACAAGCTTTATATCGAAAACTTTTTCTATGACGGGAATGGCCCAGGTGAGTGGAAATATAATTGTTGTTATTGTAATTATTATGATTTGGTCTGTTAATGATGCTATCGCTCCTAAAGCTATTGATTTTAGTATTATCGGAAGCTATGTATGATAATAGTTGTATTGTTGTTGATTGCTATAATCATTAATATCATAATACATTATTACTAAAATCTCTTATTACCATCAATATTTTTATTAATATCATCATTAATATTAATATTTTTAATGATAATTAAAAATGTAGTGATATCAGTATGATTATTGATAATGCTAACACGGATTTTTTCGTAAATAAAAAGAATAATATGACACTTAATTATTGATTTGTTTCCAGTATCATTCTAAGGATTAGCTGATTTATTATCAAAAGAAACAATAATTGCTCTGAAATAAAATATGTATCAGAGAAATCAAAAGGAGAATAATGAATAAAACTAATTTGCAAAGAAAAAAAAATGGCAAATTTGAAATATTTACAAGGGAATGCTTACAAAATAAACCAAGCTGTCTTAAAACCATGAAAAATTGAACTTGCTTTTATTTATCGATCGATCTATAAATATGTAAATAAAAATGGTCGTAAAGATATGCATCATTTTTGCATTCACTCATTTCCTTAGATGATTTAGTCTTTACATAAGAATAAATATCAATATAGTCATGAGGGTAGACATATATTCATTCATTCCTGTTGATGCTTTGTGTATTTAATCTTAGTACATGTATTCAGAAATATGTTAAGTGTATTTCTAAGATAGTCTCTATTCATTTCTAAGTTCTATTCAATGCGATGAATCCGTTAGTCAGTGATTTGCTGATATTCTCTATATTATCAAATACTATTCAGATACCTTTTGAATCTCAAGTTTCAATTAGGTGCCAGGTTACATCGATCTGTTTTGATCTTCCTTTTTCCCTGCTGATTTGTGGAAAATTATTTTCCAAACATAACCTAGTGGTTGTTTTGAAACTTGACATTTTCAGTGACAGTAAGATGGGTGTTTGTCGATCCCTGCGAAAGTCACGCTTGTTAGAACGTTTCTACTCCGTTAGGAATTTGATAGAATGAATGATAGAATGACAGAGAAGAATCCCGTAGGCTAAAGGAGAGGATATTGGTGTTTTTCTATTGTGAAGCTTAGGGATACACGAAAATTTGTGCACTGCTTTTGTAAGTAGATTCCTACTTAAAACTGACTTTTAGTTCTTGTGTCTAACCAAATTCAGTTCATAGCTCTTATTCATTTCGTTGACAATCTTCTTCGTATTTCATTTTGTTCCGCTTCCTTTGATTTCTCTGATGTACACTTCCTGCTTTATAGCGAGTTTTGATAATTAGCAGATGTGATTTTCTTTATTTCTTAGCAGCTAATAAGTTGAACTTGAGGTCAACTGTATTAGTTGTGGCAATAATATATAATGAAAAATCTCGAGCGACCTCAGTGGTAGAACTTCGTCATTCCCGAAGATTATATGTGACACGGTCTCCTCACAGTTGAGACGCCCACCCAAAGGCTTACTTGACTAATTAGTCCGCAAGATTTACTTCTGGTAAACGTGTTCGCTCAGTTAATTAAGGGTTTAGCTGTTGGGTAAATTTCGCATCAACCCATCGTGCCGTTAATTTGAGTTTTGCCATATATTTTTCTCAGAATATAATTGCTTCATATGCCGGATGTTATTTTGTTGTATAATACTATCTTCAAAGACACTCTTGAAGTTGGGAAATGCCCATCAAAAAGAGCCATTTCATTTATTCTCGGGTAACTAATTTGTCTACCTTATGAGAACTAAGAAAATATAAAGATATCTAACACTACTATGAAAGAGTAAGTTAGATATAATGTGACGTATTCGTGGTAGTAAATGAAATTTGCGAAATGGACAAAAATGCCGATAATTTACAACGATATTTTCTTATGCCATATTTATAACGTAAACCAATTTACAATTATAAAACAAAATTCCAAAAACAGCTGACAAAACGAATTCTGAAGATTACCTCTGTGCTTCGCTTAGGCATTGAAAACAATATGCAAAAATTAAGAATAAATAATTTTAATATTATGATTTAATACGAGTCTTCTTATCAACAAGACAAAAATTTAAAGTGCAAAGAAATACTTATTTCCTTCATAAAATTTAACATTTCCACAAATGTTTTACATAGCAGATTTCCCTATATCGGAAGATTTTAAAGGCATTCAGGTTTTTTAAAGACGTTTATGTTTGCATATATATTATATATATATATAATATATATAATATATATATATATATATATGATATATATATATATATATATATATATATATATATATATTATATATATGTGTGTGTATGTGTATGTATGTTAATGGTTCTCAAAAGAAACAACACTCACCTAAAGTCGTTGTTGGCAACTCAAAGTCAAACAAACAAGAATCTCTCTCTCTCTCTCTCTCTCTCTCTCTCTCTCTCTCTCTCTCATACCTTATATTTAACTAAGGCATTCAGATTAAATCCTAAGCTACAAAAATAGAATTTATTTCGAAAATCTAACATGATACTGGTCAAATTGGAATATGTAAGAAACGGGTTATGAACCCTTACTTCAAATAGAATAGAAAATGGAAATAAACATTTCCTTTCCGCCCATCTTCACTAATTATTTCATCTTAACCACCATAAGTCTGGTATACACAATTCTTAATGTCTGGGGCTCAATTCCAACTATATGACCGCTTCCACACACCATTTTAAATGCTCGTTACATCGGAGCATTTCTCTCAATCAGCTTAGGACCACAGAAACATTTCCCGGGGAAAGGAAATATCCCACCCAACATTATTAAAACAGAATTGGTAATAAAAATTGCATGGGATAAGTAGTGAACACTTATTGAAAAACATCACTCAGTCTATTAAGGAAAGTTCATAAAAGTGAGTCATTTTCCAAAGACTGTACTCACTCTCAGATTGGGAATACCCAATTCCCGAGACGTCCTAATATTCGACCGAGTGCTACCGTGATCTGCCCCAGAGTGAACAATCTATCACAAGACTTCTTGAACCAAGAATATCGTAACAAACTTATTCACGTATATTTCCGTTTCACATCTTCGAATCCGATTTCAACCGGACTAAAAAGTTCCATGGTTCGACGATGGGGAAATCCATCAGGCCATGTGATCTTGTGTCTAAGCGCAATGTTCAGGGCAACGATCGGACATCGCTGAATCTCACTTGCGATTTCATGTGAACGGTATCTCCTCGGTTTCCAAGAGGACGAATAAAAGCTGCACAGAACAGCTATTTACCGAATCAATGTCAAAGACACCTGCAGGATCGTTGAATCGCAATTATTTGTGATAGCGAAGAGTTACGTACTGACGTAATATATATATATATATATATATATATATATATATATATACTATTAATAAATATATATTATATATATATATATATACATATATATATATGTGTGTGTGCGTGTGTGTGTGTACATGTATAAATATAGTATATAGATAGATACATAGATACGGAGTCTGATATTGCTTGGCGGTTATCCATCCAACTGCTGCCAAGCCCAACGACTTTATGTATCTCTGATTATCTAAACATTATCATAACGAACTTGTTACTCGTGTAAGATTGATTATCATCAGTTTATTTAAACCGTCATAAAACGAACCCGTAACCCGTGCAAGAATTATTCTTCTTAATTATTGCTATTATTATTCACCACTACTGTGAGACCTTGAAGAAGTCCGAGGTAGCCCATTAGAACTGCCGAATAGGGGCGCTATGCGCGCGGTGCATTTCCTTTATAACAGCGTTCATTTGGCGGCGCTCAATACAACCCGGTTTTAATACGGTCGTTGTGTTCGGTCGGGCCTTCGAAGGATTCAGACGCGCGCCCGAAGCATTTTCTAATTATCCCCACATCATCGGAACTGCTTTTATTATTGAGGGTGAGGGTGGAAGAGGAATGGCGAGAGGGGGGGCGGCGAGAGAGGATGGAAAGAATAGGAAAGGAAGAGGAGGAGGAGAACTACCAGAAGAGCAAAGGGATGTGGAAAGGAAGAAGGCCGCAGTGGAAAAGAGGGGGAAAGGCAGAAAGACAAGGAAGAGGTGGGGATTTTGGGGGAAAATTATGTGGCGAGAAAAGTGAAATGGACAAAATCAACAGCAACTAAAGTTTGAAGATCTCTCTTCTCTCTCTCTCTCTCTCTCTCTTCTCTCTCTCTCTCATCAACCTAATGGGTTAGAAAGATGGGATTTAAATCACGGCGGCCGGTTCCAGCGGTGTGGGACGGGGTTGGACGGAACAGTAGAAATCCTCTACAGGCGTTAACATACTCACAGGATTTGTAAGGATTGAGACACGGGATTTACGCGAAGGTTTCGCTCCTTCAACGGCATTTAGGGCATCCAGCGATTAAGATGATTGCGTAACCTCGAGGAGAGAGAGAGAGAGAGAGAGAGAGAGAGAAATGCCTTTAAATCGTTTTTGTTGATTAACTCTTCGAGTGTGGCATTGACGACGAACGGTTTGCACACAATAGTGCCTGATAATATCCCTTAGGTTTTCGTTCATCATTGGCTCACTCGCCGAAGGTTAGCAGTCGAAGATTTTTGGAAAGGGACCGAGATTTTCTTGAGGTTGTTCTCGAGAAGGACTATTCTTGCAGGCTCTCTCTCTCTCTCTCTCTCTCTCTCTCTCTCTCTCTCTCTCTCTCTCTCTTCTTCTTTTCTTTTTTTGTCGATTTTTTAAGTGCGATTCTCTCTCTCTCCTTTTGAATCGATCTTTTAAGTGCGATCCTCTCTCTCTCTCTCTCTCTCTCTCTCTCTCTCTCTCTCTTTTCTTTTCTTTTTTTGTCGATTTTTTAAGTGCGATTCTCTCTCTCTCGTTTTGAATCGATTTTTAAGTACTATTCTCTCTCTCTCTCTCTCTCTCTCTCTCTCTCTCTCTCTCTCTCTCTCTCTCTCTCTCTCTCTCTCTCTCTTTTGAACAAATTTCTCAATTCTCTTCTCTCTCTCTCTCTCTCTCTCTCTCTCTCTCTCTCTCTCTTTCTTCATTTGAGTCGATTTTTCAAGTGCGATTGCATGACCTAAAATTGCTCCGAGATTTCACTGGGTCTTTTCGATGGGCATTGAGCTTCGAGAGAGCCATAATCTTGGGATTTCAAAAATTCTGCTTCGTCTTTTGTGAGTGGCTGAAGACGTGAGGCAATAAAAAAAATACACACACACACACACACACACACACACAGACACACACACACACACACCAACAACACACACATAATATATATATATAGTTATATATTAATATTTATATATATATAATTATATATAATAGATATATAAAAGCTTTATTACAACATGTAACTCAACATTTATTATATGTATATATAAACGTCTGATATCTCATAGAAATTTTTCATAATGATATCTCTCTTCTTTTTCTTCTTCAATTATTATTATTATTATTATTATTATTATTATTATTATTATTATTATTATTATTATTATTATTATAGTAGTAGTAGTTTATCATATACGTTATATTTTCCTGTTTATTGTTAGTTCTCACTAATCCCCTTTTTTCTTTCCTCATGGTGCTAATTTTACATATTGAAATGCAACACATGTACCTGGAGTGTCAAATCTATGGTTTTTGAAGTATTGCTTTTCGGCGATGGATTTTAGTGTCACTGCTGCCGCGTTCTGGGCCTAACGCTTGATTTTTCTTTTGCCGAAAAGAAAGAAAGAAAAAACAACCTCCTACTGTTTAAAGGTTAATAATCATACACTAATAAGTCGGAAGTGATCACTTTCCTCGTCTTCGTTTCTCCTGATCTTGTTTCTAACAAAACTTTTATCTTATCTAAAAAAAAAAATAAGTGGTAGCTTATGACTTCTTAATGAATGCTCACCATCCTTCGATACTTCGCCAGCTTTCAACTGCTAATCATCTCGAAGTGATTTTTTCTCTTCCTGTTCCTCCAGAGCGTTTCCTTGCTTTGCCTTTTTTTTAAAGTCATAAGCAGCAATCCACCACTAATCAACTCTGAGGGATCTTGTACCTCTTCAGCTTGTTTTTTGCCCAGATTCTTCTGTCCCTCAAGACTTCCTGGTTGTTCTAGTGCTCTGAGTTCCGAGAATTTGATCGAGGAATAAAGTAAAGAAGCAAGATACTTGGCTTTTAACCACAGTAGACGGGATTTCTTTCTTGTTTGAATTTTTGGAAACTCCCGATCCTTAGACAAGCGCTGTAGTTACAGATTTGTGAGCTTACAGTCTACTTCCTTTGATTTCATTTTACTTTCACAGCTACGCTTCTCTTTTTTTTATTCAACTATTGGATTATGGATTACTAAAAAGTAAATAATCAAAATTATTAGAGATAATACTTACATTAACGAAGGATAGGCGCCTAAGTTAGTGGCGGAACCATTTGCTGGTGGCACGGCTGGATATACTAATTCAATTCCTGCTGACGAAGTTCACCGTAATGAAATTTTCCAAGACCCATCAATTCCATACTTCCAGCTCTCTCTCTCTCTCTCTCTCTCTCTCTCTCTCTCTCTCTCTCTCTCTCTCTATCTATCTGTATGTATGTATCAGTGTATGTTAAATGTGGGACTGCGATATATTCATATATTTTTCTTAAACATGATATTTTTCACAACAAATCATTTTTTTATTATTGTTTCTCCCTCCTCCTCTTCCTCGTATTGTGATATCTCTTCGCCTTCATCCACTTCTACCGTTACTCCTTGCCCTTATCCTTCGTTATTCTTGTCTTCCTCTCTTTACTCTGCTAAATTTCTCTTTATTCTCTCCTACCTGTACGTTTTTCTGATCTCTTTCTCTCTCTCTGTTGCTTATTCCTCTTTCACAGTGCATGCATCTACTACTTTTCCCTACATATTCATACTCCTTCTTCTCCCCATTCCTCCTCCTACTGATACTACTCTCACTCCTACTCCTCCTACCCTCCTTCTTTTACCCTACTCCTTTCTATTTTCCCTACTCCGCCTCCTCCTCTTCCCTCACCATTTGATAGTTTGTGAAGAAGTTTTTAACTCGTACAAATTCTCGCTAAAGAGGAGTTTTCTCGATAGTTAAGAATAGTTTTTATCTTGTTTTCAATACACTCAACATCAGCAGGGTTTTTTTCATTTTTTTCATTAAACTGTTTCTCCTTTTTCCTTTTGACTGTTTTACAACGGACGATCATAATATCTATAGTTTTCTTTTATCGCAGTTGTAAGAGTTTGGGTGCAATGATTTTATCGATTCTTGTCTTTTTCTAAGCAGTCAAAGAGTGCGTTTCACCATTTCTATATTTGTGTTGGTGTTTTCCATCATACGTCCATAATTTGCTCACAATTTCCATAGGCTTTTCTCAATTTCTTTCACACGTACATATCATCCATTCATAATTGCTAAATTTTTCTCCCTTCTTTCACATTTATAAAAAGCGTGAAATTAGCTGGCATTTTGTGAATAATTTTTTTTTCTTAAATTGTTTTAGTTTGAAATTTCAGTCAGTTTTCAGTCTATCTACGTTTCCAAATTTCCAGCATCTGACCTGATTTTTCTCACATACAGAATATTAACATCGTTTTTCATTCAATAAAGACGAAATCTTTTCTGGAAACTTCTACCGTTTGTGTTTTCAAGAAATTGCAAAATAATCTCACAGTTCGTTAATACATCTTGATAGACCTTTTTTTTAGCAGATAGGTAAGATGGGTGAAGAAGAGTGAGGGCAGTCAGTTAGCTAACCATGGTAGGGAATAGTTTGGAAAGTTAAGTATTAGTAAGAGTAATGTAAAGTGTGGTTTATCCACAATTATATTTGGGTAAATGTACAATTTTCTAACTAACTAATATTAACATAATACAATAATGGTTTTACATTATATTAACATGGTAAATTGTACCGATTACATATTTTGAATTTTATTTCTTAATAGTATAATCATATTTAATAAAGTTCCAATTTTCTCATTTTCTATTCCCAGTAATGAGCACACATTATTCACAATATATAAATCCATGATGAAAAAGAAATGTAATAGCATAATATGTAATTTGAAGCGAAGCGAAGTTTTACTGGAAACGGGCTCATTTCTGGCGGCCCGTCACGGACCGGCCCTAAAGGTGCGTTCACACGGTCGAACGATGTCCGACGGATAAACATTATTACCAATTAACAATTGTCTGCCGGTCTTTGCCTTGTAAGCAGAGTAAAAACAGTGGTATACAACCTCATCTGGTACCACAGTTTGTTGCCAGATCTACTTCCATCGTTTCAACGCTTATAACGTCATCCTGCTTCGCCTATGATATGGTAACAATGTTTGTCCGTCGGACATTGTTCGACCGTGTGAACGCACCTTTACGCTGTTCCAATGCTATCATCTCCAAAAGTATTGAAGATAAAAGAAAACTTCCTTCGGTAGACAAAACCTTACATCTTTAAATTTCATACTATATAAGATTTATTTTTAAAATGTCATAAATTCACATTTAAATTATGTTAACCCTTTGATTATATATTTAACTTGAAGCTTCGCGAGTTATCGTCTTTATGCTGTCGCTGTTTAGACTTCCTAACGGTTAACAGTAACAAAATTGCTCCTATTCATAATTACTGGTTCCTGGTTGTTTCGCTTGTGCCTGTTAGTCAGTATAGGACGTTGGTCATAGTTATATTGCCGTAATTGTGATTTTTATGATAGAGTTGCTACCTTATCATGATTGCCATTACTATTATCATTACCAAATGAATCACCAGTAGCACTATCATCATCATTGTTAGATTTTGTCATTGTTTGTATCTGGAGGTGTTATTACCATAACCGTAATTATCAGTATTATCACTATTATCATCGTCAGTATTAGCCGTTTTATAATTATTATTATCTTTTTCGCCTTTATTGTTTGTTAAGAAGGCCTTCACACCACCGACATTATGATAAACCGCAGATTAATGATCCCCACAAATCCGGGAAAATACCGCCGCTGGTAAACCACTTCATCGAGCGGTAGACGCTTTACTTCCTGTTAAGCCCGAAGCCTTATTTTTCCCCTTATCTCCTTTTTTTCCCTCATCCTAAACTCCTCCTCCTCCTTCCTAAATCCTCCTAAAGAGATCCTGAGCAAAATCACTCTCATCTTCCCTCACCCTCCTCCAGACCACCGCCTCTCCACATAAAGAGGATCGGGGGTGGGTGCCCCCACGACGGAGGCCGGGGTGGGGTGGGGAGATGAGGGGAGGTCGGTGGCCTAAGCGCCATAACGGGAAATAAGTTTATCAATACTAGGCGACCAAAGTTTCCTCCAACTCTTCCTAATGATAGAATCGGGGAGGAATTGCTAGGCCAGGTGTGTTAATGGGAAGACAGATGGCCAGACAGACAGACAGACAGGCGCATGGAGAGTCACATACACAAGAACTAGGAGACAGACAGGTATACCTATGGCATAATCATTCTCCAGCCTATAGTTCCTGTAACCTCATCACTGAATTGCCCTTGTAATGACTCCTGGGAGTGAGACGGCTTTACAGCTCCAAAAACCGTTCGAATTGTGTGACGCTGCAGCCATAACAACCGGACCCGGAGCCGAAACATCGGCGGGTGGAAGCAACTCTCTCCCGTTCCGCCTCTTGATTCCAAGTTGCTTTTTCCGCACCCGGAACCTCTCCGCATCTTCTCTTTTCATTGGCATAACGAGAATCATTAGGACCGCCGTTCTTCCCCATCCCCCTTCTCCCTCAACGCTCCCCCCTCCCCCCCCTACTACATCTCTAACATATAGCTTCCTCACTCGGCTCCTCTCTTCCAATCTCTAGCTTCAAGTTCCCCTCTTCGTTCTCCCTAACTCTCATCTCCCTCTCCCTCCCCCCCCTCCCCCCAGCCCTCTTCCATCATCTTACCCCTCTTTTATCCTTCCTTTGCACCCTTCTCCCTCCCCATCTCCAGAAGTGAGGAATTAAAACTCGGGCTAATTGGTGTAATGTTCGCCAGTTTGCAGGTATTAGGTCTTTGGGGCGGTTTCAAAAGGTCCAATTTAATGCTTAATGTGGCGGCGTTCATGCTTTTCGCGGTCGGGGAGTTGCCAGATTTCGATCAAGTGTTTGTTTACAAGTGGGAAGTTCCCGGAGGGCTTTCGGGTGAGCTTGCTTTCGTAGGGTCGTGTGCACTCGGCATTGGAATCGGTTTAATTATTTGTTATTATTCAGATTATTGTTTTCGATAGAAATGTTGTTTGATTCCAGTAGTTTCACTCGTCATGTCAATTAGCGCTGACTGGAACTTTCATGGTTCGAGAAACAATACCTGGGTCGCAATGAAGCATCTTGCAGGTATCCCGTTCGATTTCTTTTATTCGGAAGTTCCCATCATCGGCAGCTAAATAGCCTCAGCTTGTTCAGCTCTCCTGGGGAAAAAGTAAAAGGAGAACAATTAATTTAGAAGTGGAACCAATCTATATAAAGGCTGTAGAGCAATCACGAAAACGGGAAGAATTTTACAACTCAGTGGTGGAAGGGAACAATAATGGCTAAAGGAAAGACGATTGAATTCCATACAGTATATAAAACAAAATTTCCAAACTGCAAATCCCTTCAACTTAATGGAGCAAGAGCCGAATTTGTACTAACAGGAAAATAAACCGTAAAGCAAAGAAGCGATTGTAACAAATTATCTCTAAAAAAGGGAGAAGGTAAGATCGTTGATTAGGTAAAGGTGATCTGGGTTCAATCCCGTCAAGTTGAGAAACGGAGGACGTCAAACGCCTTTATGAAAGAGAATTACTCTAAACCGAGTAGATGATGTTATAACAGGACTTGGATAACTGGGACGTAAAAAAGAACAGTTTCTCCGAACCCTTAAAAGCACACAAAGTAAGGAGAACGGATTTTTTTAGCATCGACTCGATAGAACTGAAAAGAAGAAGAAACTTCCCACTCTTGTCTGTTAATCAGAATAGTCTGTCGAGGCAAAAATTTTAAGTCGACAGTATTGTGACAAAACAGATTTCAGTTTGATTTTCCTACCTATCATTGAAGTAAGTTCTTATAAATGTAAAAAAAAATTGCTGTCCAAGGTAGTAATTAATATTTACGACTAAGGAGACATCATGAAAAGTCCTTTTCCATCTTGACAAATGATTATGTTCTAAGACTTCACTACGCCGATCATCCATCTTCTCTTAGACGATTTCAGTTACGTATTAAGCAACTTCCCCGTTGTTGAAAGACTCGGATATATTGCTTTTTCTCAACTTCATTACTCCCGGAATTTTCACGGAAGTTCCAAAGTGGCTGATATTCCAAACGCCATTTACTCAAGGAGACAATATAAGTTCTGATTGAAATATTCATGTCAGATTACTGATAGGCCAACAAGCTTCTTCACACAATAAATATGTTGTTAATTAAGGTAGTGTTTGCCATTGCTCCATTTACAAGGCGATTTTCTTAGGTCCGGTAATAAGCATTTAACGTTGTAATCATCCTAAAACATCTCTCATAAATAAATGAATGATCATTTCCCCTAACAGAAACTACTAGAAAAAAAAAATACTTACGGAATTACTGTACGGACAGAATTCTCTTATTCTCTCTCCTTTTTCCCCTTCTCATACTACTGTTCTCGCATTATTTGTCCTCTCTCAGTTTCTCCCTCTTCTCTCCTTCTCTCACTCTCTCCCAATATTGTCACCGACTCGACAACAGAAAGCGTCGAAAACAGAAATCAATTGAATCTTCATAATCCAATAACCTTTTCTAATGCACGTGGAGAGAGAGGAGAGAGAGAGTGGGGTGGGGGACGCGGGGAGGAAATAAGGGATTGGGGTTGGGAGGGTGCTAGTTGGAAGGCTATCTGGAATAAAAAAAATTAAAAAAGTAAGAAACGTGGAAGATTAAAACAAAAAAAAAAACTCCAACGGGAAGCAATAGGCGAAATATGGAAAGCGATAAAAAAAATAAACATAAGATTCCGCCAGAGCGAAACGTGATACTGAAGTGAATATTTGGATGAAGCTAGGACTTAGGGAAGGTTATTATTCTAAGGAATGCAAAATCCATTTGTAACAGAGAGAGAGAGAGAGAGAGAGAGTGAGAGAGAGAGAAATGAAAAATATCCAACAAGGTAGTAGATTTTGGACATACAACCTAGACTGGAAAAAGAGCTTTAAACTATTAACCTTGTGTTTCCACAAACACCTTTTTCATCGTCTTTTACCATAACAGAAATAGTATCAGCCACACAGGAATGTGATCGGTATGCCTTTGTATCGTAAGGTCGCCAACACACAAATATAATTTTAGCATTGTGGTAATGGTGTCTCCTGAGACTCATTTAATGTGATATCCTCTCTCTCTCTCTCTCTCTCCCTCTCTCTCTGTGTGTGTGTGTGTGTGTGTGTGTGTGTGCTGTGTGTGTGTGTATTTTAAGCCTTGATGCTTATTCAATGTTCTTTCTTGCAGATGCCTTCTTCTGGATTGGTAATGGCAGTAGCCAACCTACACCCCGTGGACACCTCATCCGCTACCCACTAAATACACCTGATGGGTAAGTTGTCTTTTCTTTGATAATGATTGTTGCTAGTAAGTTTAGTTCACTCAGTATGTTTTCTGCCATATATATGATAGATATATATTAATATAATATATTATATATATATATGTTATTTGTTATTATATATATATATATATATATAAGATTATATTAAGATACATAGCATACATTATAGATCAAAGAATATATATATCATATATACTAATAATTATTATAATATATACAAACATGTATGTGTGTGTAGTCACATACTCATATCTCTCTTTCCACCTACCTGTCTTATATCCGTATATATATATATATATATATATATATATATATATATATATATATATATATATGTGTGTGTGTGTGTGTGTGTGTGTGTGTATATATACATACATATATATACGTATATATATATATATATATATATATATATATATATATGTGTGTGTGTGTGTTTGCGTTTGTAAAATGCATTTCTCCCTAGAAAGGTGCTTCCAGCTGATATTATCCCTGTGATTATATCCAATAGTTCGCCATAGGGGAGGCTGCTAACCCCAAGCTCTGACTTACATCATGGGATAGATCAGCAGCTCTGAAATGCCACACATCGAAACTGTTGACACCTGAAATTTAATCTCTCTGAGTTTATATTAAATGTTCTTCTTCATTTGTATACATACCCACTCAATATGATTTTCTCACGGCGATGAACGTCTTTTGCATATTGTTATGGCATTCGCAGATAACAGTGCGTCATTTTTGTTAGGCTTGTATATACTGCGTGTTTATAGTATGTTTATTTTTATTATATGGAAAGGATGCTAGACCAACGCTCACTCCTCTCTTCCATGAGTGTGTGTCAGCTTTCTTGGCGAAAATCTGTTACCATGACCTTTACTGTGCTGCCCTCAAATATTTTCATAATATATTGTTTTCAGGATTTCTTCAGTATGAATTTTCCTTGTTCCTTCTTCCTTGAAGTCCTTCGTTTGTTTTCCTTAGCTGAAAAAGTTCCAAAAAACAGGGAAAATATAACGGTAACATTGTCGTCTCAACAACACCTATTATTTCTCTCTCTCTCTCTCTCTCTCTCTCTCTTCCCCCTTATTACAGCGGCCTCATCCCTGCTGGGCTGTCATCAATTAGTTTTGAAGGGGAGGTGGAAGGGACTTACAGAAACAGTGAGAGAAAGGAGAGAAGAAAGGTAGGAACAGAAGGAAGAACGGTGTATGACAAAGGAAGCTATAAATAGGTTATTTTGGCTGGTATTGCAGGAGAGCAAAGGATACTATGGAAATAAAGCTGAAAATAAAACTGAAAAAGAAAAACCTGCTGCTACAACTCTCGGCACTTCCTCTGCTACTCAGATTTTATCACTTTTATTAGATCCATCCAGGTATTCGCCAAAAAAGTCAAAACAGAGGAAACCAAACAGTGCGTGTATTTGTTTTTCAATTGAAGGGAAAAGCTTAAGCAAGAGACAGATAGCTAGGCAGATAGATAAATAGATAGACAGACCATTCCTGCCTGGGTCTTTATATTTACTGCTTATTGTATTTCTAATATGGGCTAACAGTGCTTTTCTATAGGTCTCTTGTTATCAGCATAGATAATAAATCAACGTCCGCTAAAGATCTTAGTAAATAGATAAGCGATAAAACTCACTTAGGAGCAATACACAACACTAGGCTCACGCATGTTAGATTTGCGGATCACTTCCCCATCTACCGCTCTCCAGCCAACCCAGCCGCCAACGAGCACCATTATCTGCTAGGGTCAAGAATAAGAGTGTGGGTTCAGCAACCTCACCTCCAGAGACTTGTTAAGAAATCGGAAGGCTATACCCTTCTGGTGTCACATGTTCCAAAGCGAAAATATATGTTTTATATATATATATATATATATATATATATATATATATATATATATATATATATATATATACACGCACACACACTTTTATATATATATATATATGTATATCTTGTTTTGCTTTAGAACATGTGACACCAGGAGGGTATAGCCTTCCGATTTCTTAACAAGTCTCTGGAGGTGAGGTTGCTCAACCCACACTCTTATTCTTGACCCTAGCAGATACTGGTGCTCGTTGGCAGCTGGGTTGGCTGGTGAGCGGTAGATGGGGAAGTGATCCGCAAATCTAACATACGTAGGCCTAGTGTTGAAGCCCACACACACACACACATGTATATATATATATATATATATATATATATATATATATATATATATATCGCTTATCTATTTACTAAGATCTTTAGTGGGTATTGCTTTATTACCTATGCTGATAAAAAGAGACCTATAGAAAAGCACTGTTAGCCCCTATTAGAAATACAATAAGCAGTAAATATAAACACCCAGGCATCATCTGTCTATCTATTTATCTATTTGCCTATCTATATATCTGTCGCTTAAGATTTTGCTTTTAATTGAAAAACAAATGCAGCAGAGAAAGTGCCGAGAGTTGTAGCAGCATTTTCAGTATCAGTTAAAGTAACAGAAATAACAGTAGCAGTAGCATGACGCAAAGTCGCAGCGGAAGCGGCAGTTTGCCAGCCAGGATCCCGACCCACGTGAATGTATTCCTTGGGGAGGCTGTTAGCGCTGCGGGATTAGTGTCTGGCCCTTATAGCTTAGAATGACTGAGGACATTTCTATTTTTCCTTATCACCATTCTCCTCGGCCCCATCTTGCAAACCCTCCCCCTCCACTCCTACCTCCCCCCCTCCTCCCCATCATAGTCCTCCAGGTCCCATACCACAGACCCCGACTTTTCCTCCATTTGATTCTGCTCCGATGTGATATATGGACTATTCTCGCGGTTTGAAATGCGGTCTGTCCTCTTCGTCGGAAAATTTATGGTTTTCTTTTTGCAGTCTCTGAGGTGATTGGTTTGTGTTTGTTGGAATATTACAACGTGATCAGGCAAGGGCTCGTGCATGCTGAGGTGATCATCAGAATATTTTATTTCTGATGTTATTTTTTTTTTTCCCCTCAACGAAAACGCTTAACCGCAAATCTAGACAAAGAAACTTATATTAAATCTACGCAGTAAACACACACGTACACACCCACACACACACATACATACATATATATATATATATATATATATATATATATATATATATATATATAATATATATATATATATCTATATATATATATATATATATAGAATTATTAATTAAACAGGAAATTTCAAAATTATATAATTTTCTTTCCTCTAGAGAACTTAAACTCAGTGTCCCGGTTGACCAAATTCAAACAGCCACACACTATTACATTTTTGTCTAAATTAATCCAGGAAAAGGCTTAAAAAGCCAAGACTTAATCATGCGCGAAAATAAGAAAAGAAGAGATGAATGGAAGAGAGGCATTATCTCAGTTGGGAAGTCGATAGAGATACTGGGCTCTGGTAATAATCACCGTTTTTCTCTGCACAAATGCGTTTGCGTCACATTTCTATTCGCAAAAATAGGTTTCTTAATTATCAAGAACTGTTAAAGAAAAAAGAAGAGTTATTGATACAGGTTTCGAATGAATTTTCTCAATCGAAATAAATCTCCAGCCAAACATATTTTGTAAAGTCTAGTGAACTTGAAAAGCCGTAAATTCCTAAGGAGATTTTATATT
>NC_061108.1:90880060-90954436 GCF_015104395.2 Macrobrachium nipponense
CGTTTAGCTCGAGAGTACCCGTAACCCCTAAGGATACTAGAAAATCAAAAGGCTTCCATATCATCGGGACAGTTATAAACCAGTGAATAAAAATCCATTAGATATAAGTATTTTTATGAAAGGGCCCAATCAGTACCAGGATAAATTGTTGGCATCATAACACAAGTACAGAAAATAGATATCTTCATAGATGTTCTAAATGGAATGAATGGATAACCATCTGGTGTGGGCTGTCGTACACTTTGGAATTATTGGCTTGCAGGAGACTGGAGAAAGTGAATTCAAAAGATCAAATTCCATAAGAACCTCCACTCTGAAGGGTGGATATAAGGCCAGAGCCGCTAATAAAGACTGCCATAAAGAAATAATTGTGTCGAATTAAATTATAATATTATACATATATATATATATATATATATATATATATATATATATATATATGTGTGTGTGTGTGTGTGTGTGTGTGTGTGTGTATATATATATATATATATATATATATTATATATATATATTATATATATATATTATAAATATTTATGGAAAATTTTGCGACATTGATTAAAATAAATATCTGAAAAACTAGGCGAATGACTGTGTGATAGCTTGATGGACCCTGTCAGCCGTGTTTGCTATGTCTAATTGTCTCTATGTTAAAATAATTTCCACCTTCCATATGTGGAGGCCGTGAATCGTTAAACGAGAGAGTCTTACAAAATCATTCTTTGTGTGCATAGTGAAGGCCTCTCATTATCCCGTTGCTCATGAATACGTACATACAGGTCTAACAAAATTCAAGCCGAAATATAGACTGAAGCGAGAATTCGACTCTCACTGGATTCATTTTTAATAGTCATTCCGGTCGAGACCTGAGATTGCTCAACAGGATCTCGATAAATCAATCATTTCGGGCGCACAGATTTCGCAACCGTCAATTGTTTCCCTTCACGTAAATTTTCGCAGAAGCCAGCGTTCCATTTCACTGATTGACCTCGCTTTTATTGTTGCATTGTTATTCTGTGTACTCATTCCTTTCTTTGTTTGTGCTTTTCTCTGTCACCTCTCCGCATTTTCCCTTACTTCTCTCTCTTTCTTACTCCTCCTCCTCCTCCTCCTCCTCCTCCTACTCCTCCTCCTCCCCCTCTTCCCCCTCCTCCCGTTCTCACCAGCTCTCTATGATCATTTGGTTCTCTCTCCCATAATCGGTCTTTGTGTCTGTGATACGACTTTATCCAGATCGATTTTCCTTTCAATTACACTTTCAGATGAGGAGTGGTTTCGAGGCACCTAAGGTGTACTTCGGGTAAAGGAGGAGGAGGAGGAGGAGGAGGGAGAAAAGGATGAGGAGAAGGAGGAGAAAGAGGGAGAGGTGGATGAAGAGAAGGAGGAGAAAGAGGGAGAGGAGGATGAGGAGAAGGGAGGGGGGAAGAGGAAAGAGAGAAAGATGAGTGGATAGATAGAGAACATTCCGAAAAGGCAAAGGAAAAGTCACAAGACATCAAACAAAGAGAGATACTCGATATACACAGTAGGAGAAATGTAATTTTCGATGCATAAGTGTTCGCAATTCGTCTTTGATGCCTCTGTGTAGATGCCTGGGTGTTTGTATGCGAGTGGATGCGCGCGTTTCTAGGTACCTTGTGCTACAGCGTTTTGAAATTTGATACCGAGTTCCCTGGAGATTTCAAAGTCATTATCACTTTTTTTAGTCTATTTGCTGATACTGCAAGAGACATAATGCAACATATATATGCTTCAAAGCTGTATGACTTAAATGATTTTCATTTGCTCTTAGGCCTAATTATAACTCACTGGCGATTTCATCAGACCCACATGAAGTACACTGCAAGTTCCGTTGACGATTGTTTTTATCTTAAAAGGATAGGGCCTTAACTCTAGGTGGAGATTGGCATCATTTCACTAACTCTCGTGAAATAATTATCTTTACCAATATGAAGAGGATTGCTCTCTATCTGTTAGTGCTCGCGCATAAATAGACTACTTTCTTACAGAAAAGCATACGTATTTCCAAATACACCAGTCAGTGGATGGCGCAAGTCTTTGAATTGCCTTTATATACGCACGTGTATGTGTGTATGTTTATGTATACCAACAGTAGCTGTAATCCTCTTAGGGACCCCTGTAGCTCTTAGATCCCGTGCAGTCCACCAAGACGTCTCAGTTTCCTTTATTCTTTGTGCGCTGTTTCCCTCCGACCTCTCTGAACTGGTCCTTTGCCTTTCTCCTCGAGAAAATAATGAGCTATGCAGCTCTCAGCTTTCTGAGCTGTGTGCCTGTGGCCTCATCATTAATGCAGTATTTTATCTGAGCTATGAATATGTTTATGAATAGATAAATAAGCTGTGTTTATTCGCGTCTCCTGAAGTTATCAAAGTCAGACAAAGGAATAATTTGGAAGCAAGGGAAGATGAAAAAAATAAACGATTTTGCGAGCTGTTTTTCGTGTTCACGCATTTCTTATCGAGTAAGATTTGCTTCTTTCTTTCTACAATTGACAAAGCCCTTTGTTTCTCGTCTTCGTTTATTGTGTGGTTTACTATCGTTTCAAGAAAGGCCCCTTTGCCCATTACAAGACCATCTCTGATTGTATTCACTGTCCATGTAAGCGCTCCCAAAAATGGATATTTATTGTATTTTTTGCTTTGTTTTCTCTAATATCCGTAAATAATCGTCAACCCCAGCATAATTTCCCATGAGAATATTGCTGATAGTGCAGGATCCTTGTTCTTTAAGAACATATTTTTACAAACTCACGGGAAGATGCATTCATTCCTTTTAAGGTTGTGTGCTATTTCATGATAAGTGTAATGTATATGTATCTAAATATACATATGTACATATATATTTACATATGTGTATATATAATATATATATATATACATCATATATATATATATATGTGTGAGTATATATATATATATATATATATATATCCATGCATATAATCTTTTCCCCATATTGAATGGCATGGCTTGATATCATGGGATCAAGAAATTATAAAAATATAAAGACTTGTGAAAAGTAACCCCCATCTAAAATTGCCGATTAATTAAAGTTATAATTACGGCCGCGCACAGACCCCAGCTATAATGATGTTTTATGTACTCAGTATAGACTGTGGCTAATTGAATCATCGCGATCCCGGTTTTCTGCTGAAAAAAAATAATATATAACAAAATATCTATTGCCTCATCCTCAATATATGTATATATATATATATATATATATATATATATATATATATATATATATATATATATATATATATAAAGCGTAAAGGCTTTACGCTTTTTACCTTCAGAGGAAGTCGCCCAAAAAGGTGATAGCCTTTCAGTTATCAACATGATGATGTTGCTAACTCAACGCCCTGCCCAGTGAATATGCAACGTGCATTTCTTGGCGGCCACCCATCCAAGTACCGACCCAACATTCTTTTGATCCCTATTATGTACATAAATGGCTATCAGAAAATTTTAGATGGTTTTAGAATACTTATTTCTAAGGCTATCTCATCATAAGTTACCTAAGCTGAGTTAACAAAAATATTCTCGAGGTATCATTTTGAAATATTGCATGGTTTATAGTATTATTTTTTTAGACTTTGAAACTGGAACAGTTCCCCAATAAAGTATGAAAACATGATTCCGATACGTCGAGATAAAGTAAAATATGTATATACTAAAGATACGCGAACAACCTTAAACAATTTCCCGCAGCTGAGGAGATCAGTTATGGCGAGCACTTTAAAAGCATCTGACCGTCTCTCGTACAAAAGAGGGTTATTGAGCCCCATCGATTCCCCCCCCCTAAAAAAAATGGTAATCAGGAGAAAGATATAAACTACCACAGAACCATATCTTAAGAAGGTTTTAGGTTTCCAGACTAAATGTGGGAAGAGGTCATTGATTCTGCAATCATCTTTGCATAGCCTACTTGGGATACAAATAGATGATCTGTATTTACATGCCATTAATGTTTTCAGGCACTGAAGTCATGGGCTGACATGATGCCGAGAATCCTTGGGATTTGTGTCTTGTAAGTCACTGATTATATATAGGTACGATAATACTGAATCATTTTGAATTCGTATGTATGCATGAATTGTAACTAAATATATATTGAAAATATATAGAAAGAGTTTCCGGATCAGGTGTACATGTATACTTGATATATGTATGCATATGGAAGTGAAGTGCGGATGTTGATGGGAATGTGCGTTGTAATAAGATTTGAAAGGATGAAAAATATAGAGAGCTGTGGTGTGTTAGCGAATGGATCAGAGTATCTTGAGATGGCATGGTCTTATAGAAAGATTGGATAATAAGAGTTTGGTGAAAAGAGCACCATTTATAAACATTGGGGTCATAGAGGAGTGGAAGACCTAAAGCGGGTTGGGTCAATTTTGAATGGAATATAATATAGAATTTAAGCCAACGGCTAAGCGCTGGGACCTGTGAGGTCATGTAGCGCTGAAAGGAAATTGAGAGCCAAAAGGTTTGAAAGGTGTAACAGGAGGAAAAGCCACCAGTTACACTATGAAAGAACTATTAGGAGAGGGTGTACTGTTAAGACAAGGGAGAATATGAACAGACGGGTTGCTGTTAAAGGCCGAAGGGACGCTACAGAGAACCCCTAGTAGTGCCTGCAGTGCACCGCATAAGGTGCACTGACGGGCACTATCTTCCTACGGGGAATAGACTTCAAAGAAAGGCCTTAATATCCCTTAAGCGTTCAAGTGCCGGCAACATAGAAGGGAATTGCACAATTTACGTAGGGAGTTTCAACGCGCTGCTGATGAGACTTTTGTACAGTTGTGTGAAGTTGGTTGTGTTATAGAAGTTTAATGTAAAAAGGGTAGGCTATACCCATGATTTAGTAGTTATGGTATGAATGTGAAGATGACCGTTGCATTGGTTTTCCCTGAAGCCAACCCCTGCTAGGAAAGTGTCGTAATGCTGAAAAAATGTGTGTAAATGCATGTGCATATACATTCATGCCTATATGTATATGTATACATACATATATATATATATATATATATATATATATATATATATATATATGTGTGTGTGTGTGTGTGTGTGTGTGTGTGTGTGTGTGTGTGTGTGTAAAGGGCGTTGAGTCGAAAGAACTTGTAGCTACTCCATTGTTGCACTTTCCTTCATGGCTTATACCTTTATTTATGCATTTATCAAGTTCCAAACTTCCGTGATTCAGTTATAGACATGTATATATATATATATATATATATATATATATATATATATATATATATATATATATATAGTGTATGTGTGTACACACTTGTGTACTCTGTGACGAAACATTTCTCCTGACCTCTTCCCCGATATTTTCCGAGTAATTCAAATCGTCGTTTCTAAACAAACAGAGGCAAAAGAATGATGCCTCTTTTAACCGTCTCAAGAATATCTAATAAGCATTCAGACGGCTCTCAAGAAGAGTGATAATGAAGAAACTGCCAAAGAAAAAACGGGGAAGAAATAAATAGACAAAAAAAATGAACATATTTGTTGGGCGAAGAAATGAAAGAAAAGAAGCATAAATGCTAGACTCTCGGCGGCCCTCGGAACCGGAAACCCCTCACAGCAAAATAATATTCCCTTTTAGTTGAACGCATTTTGATTCATCCTTTTCTTTTTTTTCTCTCTCTCTCTCTCTTTTCCTCCCTGCTTTTGGATTTGATATTCGCGGCACAAGGGGCGCATTCCACAGCTACGTCCTGAGGACGGGACGAAATGCCACGACGGGCCGGCTGCCGCAGAGGCCGAAGTCGCCGGTCTCCAACGCGGAACGGCGCCTCCGTTCTTTGACCTATTTGGAGGCGGTTCGCAATGGATGGGAAATCCACCGGAGTTCGAGACGGACACGCAACTCCTGTTCAAGTCGCATTTAACCGAATTATAGTCTCCGGGACCACTTCGGTTTCTGATAAAGATACAAATAGCGTGATTACAAATGGTCGGGATGGTATCGGGTTGAGGGGCGGGGTTAGGGAGGAGGGGGGGAACGGCAGCTTCTGGGAACTCTTAAGTCTCTGACGACAGGTATGAAACGTGAGAGAGAGATAGAGAGAGAGAGAGAGAGAGAGAGAGAGAGAGAGAGAGAGAGAGAAACAAACAAAATATTGGTTTGATAAACACGAATGAAATGTGATCTTTGCTTCTTGACTCGAACTGGGGGTTTTTTATTTTCATACTTATCGATGAAAATCGACCCCATCTTACAGTTCTTTGTAAAATATACTTTTTATAATACGAAGCTATGTTTGAGGCATGATCCATTGGTCCCCAGTTTCATAAACGGCCGACTAAAATTGAACGCTGTTTTCAGGTACAGTTCGTTGAAGACGTTTTTAACGCCCTCTAGAACTCAGTCGAGAGGATGACAACTGAAAGCCATGCATTCTGAACTGTAAAACCTAATGGTTGAAACTAAGTTTCCATTATAATGAATTTTCGGTCACTATATAGTGGATGAAATCAAACGAAATATGTCCGTCTTTGTATTAATCCAGTTTTTACATCTGCATGTACCGTTATTAACATTACTACTTGTGACATCATGAAATATGCTTGGAAATTACTTTCTAGGTCAATTACTATCGAAAGGCTTTTTTTTAGTAGCCAATTTATACAACATCGATAAAATCAAAACCTAATTTTACCTCAATTTACGAAAATAATAAAGAACCCCTCTTTAATAGCAGCACATTGCCATTTGTTTTAGATGGAAAAAAATTATAACATCCACAGAAGTAGAAGCAATTTAATATTTATTTGCGCTACAGATTTAATCGCTCATAGCATTCTCGTATAAATTTGAATCCAACTTAAAGAGACTTTTTTTATCAGCAAATTAGCAGTGTTTCCAAGAGAGATTGTCTATCACCATATCTCAACTGTGGGAGGTACGATTTTTTCGTGCACTTACCTACAAATGAGGCATACCGATTCAGAATCTGTATGCAGGCTGACGACGTAGTATGTAGTTTGACTGCATCCTGTATGAGGAGATTGGCGTTATTCAGTTACTCTCGATGCGTGTCACAGACATATACATTCGTTCGCACACATGTATATATATATATATATATATATATATATATATATATATATATATATATATATACATACATACATACATATATTTATATATATACATATATATTCAACATAAGGAGAGTAATGCATAGAAGCTTTGTTAAACGTTAAGTATGATAGGAAAGATATTATTCGCCTGAAAGCCCAAACGTTTAAGCAACTCGAACGATACTGTATGATTGATATTCCTTTGAGACAGCTTCAGGTGTCCCATTTCGTTGAATATTCATTTTAAAGCAGAATTTTATGACAGCGGTCGATGGGTATTCTTAACTATAAACTGTGGATCAAATCATCATATGATTTACTGAGTAACAAGCAGTCGTAATTCAGTGCTAACGAGCAACTGGTTTTGAGATTTTACTGATTACTTGAAAAGAAAGGCATTCATCGTCCCAGCAGACTTGGTTTGTAAAGCTACTCTGATCTTAAATAATCCCCTGGTTATTATTAATCTTCCGTCTACTAGTCTGTTTTTACAACCTTTAGTAACATAGTGACATTATATACGTAATACTTTATCCATTTTTCCTCAATAGAATTCGTTATACGAGTATATTTTGAATATATATCTCCTAAATCCCCAGTTCTTTTCCAGCCTTCACTCTTCACAAAATATTGTGACCTTTTTTGGAAGTTCAAAATTTCTGTCAAAACCAGCGTTCATGTGATCTTTGGAATTTATGGGATCCATATCTCGACAAAAAATTACAGGCATAAAAACTGTTTATATTTAGTTTCTAGTTTCAAACATAAGTAATATGTACAGGACCATCCATCCTTAGAACGAGAATTTTCATTTATCTTTTAATTGCGAATTCCTTCAGAATTCTGAGTTGCGTGAGAGCTATGAACTACTGTGTCATTTTTGTCTCTGAAAACGCTCTCCTCTTGTTGCCCAGTCTTAAAAGAATCTCCAAATCTTCAAGTCTGTATCAGTTGTTTACATTCTATTCAAGAATTGCCAATAAAATCCTTATCTACATCATTAAAGGGTTTCGTAGTTATGGACTACCCGATTCTTGTACAGACCTTACAACTATTATAAACAGTGCCCCTTGTAGAATTCTCTTTCATTCTGGAATAAATATTCTGCAATTTCACTGACATGTGAAATCGGCTTTCAAGTCCACATCTTCCTTGATTATCATTTACTCCCCTATAGAATACCCAGTTTCTTTGGAGACAACATAAAACAAATTATCCGTATTTCTACAAACCCTTGTTGCTCTTATAAGCAATTGCTGTTTCTTTATCCTTTGAAGAATAATATTGTATCTTCCTTCGGTCTCGTGGCTTCCAGGTATTTTCCGAATTCTTATTCTTTAGTGAATCAACAGTCTTTATCAACTCGTCTTGCGTGGGTTTATCAGGTTTTCCACATTCTTAGGAAACTTACTCATGAAAACCTGTTATAATATTGCCCTTTTTTTTCAACCTTCCCATAATTTGATAATCACCTCACAAGCTTCATCACACTCTTAGTTTTCATCACTTTTCAATCCCAGAAATCTGAATTGAAGCAATCTTGAACCTCTGAAGCAATCCAGTCCTTTGTTCATATTGCCCTTGCCTCCCTCCTGGGTCATAAACTATCTGCAATTAATTCTAACACACATAGGGTCGGGATTTGCCGTCTTGACCTTCAAAGTATTAGCGTCATTTTTTATTTCGGTATGGGGTATACCAGTATATAAAGCCTAAATTACATGTCTCTGTTTATTTGACGTCAAGAGCCACATAATTGGTGGTTCGCTGGTATAGTGATTAGTGTCATGACATGCCACTCAGATGTCATGGGTTCACGTCTACCCCATAGCGATGAAAAATCACTAGCTCTGCATCACGATTAGTTACTGATGTGTGGGCTCTGCGGTGGGAGGTTGAAACAACATTCTTTGCATGCTAGAATTACAAGTCAATGGCCCCTGTGTGCTTGTTCTATGTGAAAAGGTTTCATCTACCGAAATAATAATCATAATAATGAAGTTACACGAATACTTTCTCAAAGGTTACTTTCTCTCATTCAGACGCAGATCGTAGGGGCAGACCAATGCCCGTGCTAAGAGCACGAAGAAAAAAGGGAGGTAGGAGAGAGAGGATTGAAGACTATGAGTCCATCTCAACAGAAACAAATGAAGCGAAAGCCCCCTGGGGAGGCATTGCGTAAGGTTTTAACTTTGCGGGATGTACTGTAGGTGGTACTAATGGTTCCTCCTATATATAGTAACCGTACTGCCCCATTTCCATCCTTCTTGCCAGTACGTTTTCAACCCATCTGGCTGTCTAACTTCTCCAATTTTCAGTTCTCGTTTGCAAGCAAGATCTTCGAGCAAATCCTATAAACCTCTCGAAATTCAGCTGAGTGATTTCAGGAAAAAAAAGTCCCAGTGAGTTAAATAACTTCTTACGAATGGAGACATTTTTCCTAACTTCTCAACAATACTGTTTTAGTTTTCTGTAAAAGAAAACTACTGAGGTGTCTTTGCCTGTCCGTCGCACTTTTTCTGTCTGCCCTCGGATCTTACAATCCACTGAGGTTAGAGGGCTGCAGATTGGTACGTTCATCATCCACCCTCCAATCATCAAACATACCAAATTGCAGCACTGTAGCCTCAGAGGGTGTTAATTTATTTAAGGTGAAGGTTAGGAATGATTGTGCGTCTGACAACGCTATAGGACAGACCACCACCTGGCCGTGGCTGAACGTTTCATGGGCTGCGGTTCATACACCATTATATGCTATACATAAAACTCGATTGCGCCGAAGAAATTTCGTTGCATCTTTTACTTTTTTCATTTCAAATTAAATAACATCACATTATGTAATCTCTGAACTTGATTTACCGGAAGAATGTTATGATTATGAGGGAGATTACTCAGTTAACCCTTGTTCCCCCTAAAGGATGATATGCAAATAAAAAACAGTTTCATATAATTTTTTAAACAAAAATCGCCTATGAAGGGGTATATTGTATTTAAATAGAGTTTTTTTCTTGTTTTTCTTTAACTTTTTTATGTTACATTCAGTGTCATATTTTTAGGCTATTTAATTATCTCTGCGTAAACAAGACACAATTAACGATAAACGATCAACAAACAAGAGGATATGAGTGATTTTCTTTGTGACAATTCTCTAACCAACGATACCACGCAGACATCAGATACCCGGGGATGTTTTACAGCCAAGATGGAAATCAGATTTGACATCACATAAAAGAGGCATTGAATCAACATAGCATTCTAAACTTACAAACATACTTGTTAAGAGTTACTATAAATACCATGAGAGTAGGCGGTAAGAGATGAGCGGATTAGTTACATTTCTCAGTAAAAAAACAATTATGAAACATATACCAATATAGAGTGATATGAAGAGCGCAATCGCCTGTAGGTAGTTGTGTCTGCGTAGGGGTATATTATT
Source organism: Macrobrachium nipponense (assembly GCF_015104395.2). NCBI lineage: Eukaryota > Metazoa > Arthropoda > Malacostraca > Decapoda > Palaemonidae > Macrobrachium > Macrobrachium nipponense. Next base: position 90,890,624 of record NC_061108.1, read on the forward strand.
ATTATTATTATTATTATTATTATTATTATTATTATTATTATTATTATTATTATTATTATTATTATTATTATTATTCAGTAGATGAAACCTATTCATATGGAACAAGCCCGTAGGTGCCACTAACTTGAAATGAAAGCTTCGAAAGAATTTCATTAAGAGGAAACAAGAAGAAAAGAGATATACAGGAAAGAAGAGATACCGTTTATTAAAAAAATTAATTAATGAATTAGTAAAAAAGTAAAAATGTGTTAAAATGCTAGAAGAATAGAATTAGAGCAGTAATGCATTACTGGAGAAAGAAAACTAATGGATTTTTATGCCGTTATTTGGTGATTCCGAGAAGCAAATATTTTCAATGAAGTTTAGTAAATGATACATGCACCTAATTTAAAGGAAATGTCTCCAGAATGTGTTCATCTTTCCTGGAAGAGCTTCAAAGCGAGGCAAGTGCATGCAACAGCATTGGATGATCATTTACATTGATTAGATAGTCACTGTCTGGAAGCTCTCTCTCCTCTCTCTCGTCTCTCTCTCTCTCTCTCTCTCCGGTCCTTCTTCTCCTCCTCTCTTTCAATGCATGATGTATGAATGTATATATATATATATATATATATATATATATATATATTATATATATATATATATATATGTATATATGTATGTATGTGATGTATTTATATTTAAAACAGACAAATATATGTGTGTATCTATCTATATATATATATATATATATATATATATATATATATATATATATAGGCATAAGCCACGAAGGAAAGTGAAACACTGGAGTAGCTAATACATTTATTTATGCATTTATCACGGTCCAAGCTTTCATGATTCAGTATATATATATATATATATATATATATATATATATATATACATACATACATACATACATACATACATACATACATACATATAAGGAGAAAACGTGTTCACCGTTCTATAACGAACAGGAACGTATTTTCCGAAGTCTAGCTTATTTTACAGGCTATGATGATTTAAACTGCAAGTGTCAAAAGGATAAAGAAATCCATTAAAAAATATATTTCTGTAGTATTACTTAACGTGTACGTAGGTTGTAAGTGTAGGAGTGTTAGTGTGTGCGCGCGCGCGTGTGTCTGTGTGAGAGAGAGAGAGAGAGAGAGGCGGAGATTAGAGGCGTGCAATGGTGCAGTATTGACCAGGCTTGGTTGGACACTTCCCTATGATGGTGCCCAGTATAGAAACTGTAGCTTTAAAGAGAGAGAGAGAGAGAGAGAGAGAGAGAGAGAGAGAGAGAAAGAGAGAGAGGGCGAGTCATTCTAGAAGCCAGTCTGTTCAAATAGTGAAAGAGATATATTTAGATCCTACGGCGAATGGAGTCTTTTATTCGGATATGATGTGATATTGTTCGCTTAACAAAGCGTGCAGTTATTTCTCGGTTTATATCATATTCACATCAATAACGTATAATAACTCTATTAGTTTTTACTACTTTGGTCAGTTACGTACTTCGGAATTCGGTCCCGGGCAAAGCATGTCCTTACTAAGTGAAATAAATAACTACTATTATTAGGACAATAATAATTTATAGCAATTTTTTCTGTCACCGTCGCTTTAAACGTTACTGTCGCCCTCTGAATAATCTACCGGTGTATTAGCAGATAAAGCAAATAAACTTATCCTGTGTGAATAATCTACCGGTGTATTAGCAGATAAAGCAGCATAGCATAAATAAACTATCTGTGTAATATCTACGTGTAAATAGCAGATTAGCAAAGATAAACTTATCCTGTGTGAATAATCTACCGATGTATTAGCAGATAAGGCATATAAACTTATCCTGTATGAATACATCTACCGGTGTTTAGCATATAATGCAGATAAACTTATTCTCTAGGAATAATCTACCGATGTATTAGCAGATAAAGTAGATAAACATATCCTGTATGGATAGTCTACCTATGTATTAGCTGATAATGCAGATAAACTTATCCTGTATGAATAATCTACTGAGGTATTAGTAAATAAGGTGGATAAACTTATCCTGTATGAATACTTTACCGATGTATTAGCACATAAGGCAAATAAACTTATCCTACAGGATCTTCGTATCGATGATAAGCGTATACTTCAGGACCTCAATATATCTGCTAAAATCATGTCTATCAAAGACGTCGTTAGTTTATGTCATAGTTACGCAAGAGGCTACGAAAAGAGGTTTCTAGGGAAACGAAGATTTCGCATTTCTATGCATTTTTTTGATATGACGATAGGTGTGTGGGTAACGCCCCCCCCCCCCCCCCCCTTCTCTCTCTCTCTCTCTCTCTCTCTCTCTCTCTATATATATATATATATATACATGTACATAAATATATATATGTCTGTGTATGAATATATATATATATATATATATAGATATATATATATATATAGAAAGATAGATAGATAGATACATACATACATACATACATAGATAGATAGATAGATAGATAGATATATTTATATATATATGTGTGTGTGTGTATGTATATATAATTTACGTGTATTTGCGTAATGTATACATTGTATTTATTCATATGCGTGTGAGCAGATTATGTATTATATCTCACAAACTTTGCATTCTCAGGCGAAATCATGTAAAGAGGTAACCCTCTACGCATCAAAATCATGTGGGCCTTATAATTGCTCAGTTATATCACTCCTTATCTAATATTATTTACTTTATTTGGGAAGGAAAGATGTCACAAGAAATAAAACCTTTTTAATCGGAAAAAGATGTACATATACGTGTGTACATACTTACCCAGACCTACATTTAATAGTTAGTTAGATCGATAAATTAGATAGATGGTTAGAAAGATCAAGCAGCGTTTTGGAATAAGAGAGAGAAAGATATCTTTTAATGCTTGCTCTTGAAGACCAAAGCTGCCATCAGAACGTCGACTTGCGTGGCGAAATACCTTTGAGAAAATAAAACTATACTTAGACTCCAGGGACCAAAGGCTACATAGGTATTGCTTGGCATAGAAAATATATAAATATATGTATATGTGTGTGTATAATATATATATATATATATATTATATATATATATATATATATATATATATATATATATATAAATAATTCAGAGCTTATTATCTCCGAACATACTACTCAGTTTCAGTAATAGTAAAAATTATTAAATGGAATCAATTTCATTGATAAACTGGGCTGGGATGATGACGGACTGAATATAATGTAGACTAAATAGAACTGAGTTGAAACTAATGAGAGAGAGAGAGAGAGAGAGAGAGATTACGTCCGTCGACGGGGCGATAGGCTGATAGAGGTATCAGTGGCTGCCTGCTGTTCTGACAAGGTAACTTCAATAGCACAGGAGCCCTCGACACAACAAAGACTTCCATGATTACTTGCGCACATTGCGTGCAGCGTTGCCCAGTACATATACTGCATAACAAAAAGCGCCTCCTTTACCCTCCCTTTTTCTCCTGAGCCATTCTGCAATGATATTTCGTCTTTTGTTCCTGGATTTCGCTTCTTTTTTTTCATAATTGAAAAGATTTTAGTCTATTTTTCAGTCATTCGAATTGTTGCTCTGTGGATTCATATGATCGGCTGTTATCTAACTCAAGATATTTCATAAGGAATTTTCCTCACCCAGATGAGCTTTAACTCTGCAAATGGTCGAATGTTGCTGAAATAACCCACTGCCATTCTGGTATTCTATCTGGCAACAAATCATTTTTGCTCTAGTACTGAATATGTGTGCGTAATACAATACTAGAATAAATCAATAGATCTCTCTCTCTCTCTCTCTCTCTCTCTCATACAAACTCACTCACTCTCTCTTTAACGTGATAGTGAGCTTGGGGAAGCAAGCATTTGATGCCTTGGTGTGATGATGCTTCCATCGGCCGCTGTTGAGTGCCAACATCAGATGCCTGGCGCGGACTCCTTCGCTCCTGACCCAAAACTGCTTTTAATAAATCATCCTCTCGGGTGATAGATTTAGAAAAGTCTTAATCTATGCCATTATTTCCGGTCGGTCTGTTTTTGTGGTTATTATCGCACCTAGCAACTGGTCGATTGCAGAAGAGAGGCGTGGCTTCCATATCTCTATCCTCTTCCGCAGTTGACTAGCATCTCGGGTGAATAACCAATAGCGCACCGCTGCATGGGGAGTCTGGCTCTCATTGGTCAGCTGTTACGCGACGTCACAAAAGAAGGCGGACGCCCATCTGCGCGCCGCCAGAGTTGCAAAAGTCTCGAAGCGGAGCGCATCTCGACGGCGCTGTTAGGGCATGAATCTCCCGCTGGTTTCTTGTCCCCGACAATTCCACCTCATTTTTTGAGTTGTTACGTAATTAAAGCTAAATCTGGCTAAAAGGGAAAGCATACTTATGGCTGACAACCCACCAATTACTTAACGTGACTAACCGTCCATACATATTGCTTCCGAGAAGAAGAAAAATTAAGGACGAACATTCCACTGAAGGACCCAAAAAGAACTGCATTTCCAAAGGCCCGGCTTAGAACAATGGCCGACCTCTCATAATCTTTTCGATATCTGATGCGGTGGTCCAGAAGCTGTCGCCTTCAGGAATTTCACCATCGATCAAAATATACACGCTGGGATTGAGATCTGAGTCTGTAGATAGAAGGCATGACTGTGCCTTTAAAAATCATTAGTTTATGGGAAATTCTGGTTTATAAAAATCAATTAAGATATAGGGACTATAATCACAAGTATGAAGATTTCCTTGTAGGAATAACGGAATATTTTTATCATGGTCGCTGTCTAGCTTTAGCCAAATCATTTGAGTTCTCGAAAATCTACGGAGAAATTGATGAACGTTTAACTAGCTCAGTAGGCCTACGGTTATGATCAATCTGGTTATAACAACACTGGGATATTCGCTTGAGCATATAAGCGTCTCTTTGTGTATGTGCATGCTTCTACAGAGAGAGAGAGAGAGAGAGAGAGAGAGAGAGAGACAGACACAGACAGACAGACAGACAGACAGACAGTACATTCATAGCAACCATATCTGCTTTATAAAGAATTCACAACAGAAAACTTGCTCTGAATCAATTTATGTCCTAATATAAAGTCTTCTCTACTTTGAATATGATTAATTGTAAGAGAGTGGCAGCAGTAACAGTTTATGCTAATGATTATTTGTATATATTTTCAAAAATTCCTCTTGCAATATATTGCAGTATCAACAAATCTTTCGTTTAAAAAAATAGATAAATATCCTCACATTTTTTATATATATATATATATATATATATATTATATATATATATATATATATGTGTGTGTGTGTGTGTGTGTGTGTGTGTGTGTGTATGTATGTATGTGTGTGTGTATATAGTATATACATATAATATATATATATATATATATATATATATATATATAGTATATGTATGTATGTATGATGTATATATATATATATAGCTATATATATGTGTGTGTGTGTGTGTTTTTTGTATATATATATATATACATACGTATATACAAGTGTAAATATCTATACAAAACACAAGCACATATAAGTTTATATTTATGCATATATATATATATATATATATATATATATATATATATATATATATATATATATATATATATATATAGAGAGAGAGAGAGAGAGAGAGAGAGAGAGAGAGAGAGCACAAATGTTTTTGTATAATATATATATGTGCGTGTGTGTGCGTATGTTGGTATATATATATATATATATATATATATATATATATATATATATATATATATATGTATGTATATATATATATATATATATATATATATATATATATATATATATATATATATATATATATATATAAACTGTATATTTTGCTTGAACCGTATTTGGGTTTATACTAAAACTTCAACATTCTACAGAAAGGGAAATCTGAATTACATACAGGTTGGAAGACCTTGAACAGAAATTAAGATATAATAATTTCATAAAAATATTGAAATCCATTCTTTGGTTATGATGATCTTTTCAAAGTGTCATACTCACACACCCGTATGCTTCCCCCACACATATTCATACATACATCCATTTACACAAACACAAATATGTGTGTGTGCGTGTTTTATGTGCACATATGTGTATATGTAAGTTCTAGATCTGATTCCCTAAAAATGATCTGTATTCTTATAAGAAATGCAGTTTAATGTTACGCCAAGAGTATCACATCTCAGTTTCTTTGTGTTCTCTTCCAAACTGTACGTAATTAAGCTTACGCTTAGTGTAAAATCAGGAGGATCAGCGATTAAGATATAATCTTGCTCGAAAGGTAATAAAAGAAATTTGAGAAGAACTAAAAAAAAAAAAAACATTCCGAAATATTCATCACTGTACAGCTGTTATCAATATGACGTAGACAGGTCGTTACAATATTACAGAGAGAGAAGCATATTACAAAATAAAAAATACTCTAATGCAAGTACATCATTTGGAATTTATTTTAATGAAATCACTAGGGAAGTTAATAGATTTTATGTGACATGTTATAGATTTTCAAAATGACTCCATTTAACGACACATTTATTGAACTGCTCAAAATGAAAACGAGCTAATGTAATTAACTCATGGAGACAAATATATTGTCTGTCCGTTCTTCAACAGACGAATTTGAAAGTGCCTTTTTATCCATTATTTGTTGGGTAACGAGGTGACGATGAACATTTCTTTTCTTTGAGATTTATAAATAGTTTCGTAGATCAATTTCCATTTACAAACACCTTTACTAATGAGTCCACATCGCTTTTCGCTTTCAATAGCGAGAGTTTGGCCAAAACATTCAGAAGTGCAATCACTCATCAGTCCGAGTTTCCGTTCATTGATCGATAAGGATGTGAAATCCAACGTTGCTCGTTCACTCAGCAGATGAAGGTGATACTCACTCGGTGATAGTTAAGTTGCGCCTGCTGTGAATGAAAGGTTTGAATTGAATGTGGCGAAGCTGAAGAGTCAGTTGAATTACAATTCCTTAGGATCTCTATAAATAAGACGGACCTCCGTTTGATTTTAAAATGACACTTTGAATAACTTTACCTACATAGACTGGCAAAGTAGGTCCAGTCACAATAATGAAATATTTGTCGAAACGAAATCACGGAAATTGAATTGGTTATTATATGGACCAACTTATTACGGGATTAACTAATGAAGTAATCTTATTATCAACAGAAAATATTCATTCACTGAAAAACGACTCATTGAGTGAAAAAACTTAATCCACTTATTACATTATTGAATATGATATTTTATCGAAGATGAGATTAGTTGGGGGAAAAACTCGTTTATTGAAGAGCTATAAAGAATTATTATGAACGATCAGACGTAGATACAAATGATAATTAGATTAGATAAGATAACTACAATCATCATTTATCGATAATGAGAGAGAGAGAGAGAATCAGTGTCGTAGGAGTTGCATCAGTGTTCCAATATATTCCGAATTTACTGTTGGTGGAATTCACTAGATTAGAAAAAAGGTTCATCAACTTATTGTATTTACAGACAAAATTGTTTTTTAGTTATTGTTGATTAGATTTTGGGTATAGAAAAATAGCTCCATCCACTGATCAGGTTGACGCTGACTATGATATGCCTTTCTTTTTCTTATTCTTCAAGTGAGTTAACGTAGAAATAAACCTGATATCCTCATGTGATTCCTCAGATAATAAGATTTTCATTACTGAGGAATAGATCTTTAGTTTTTTATAAAAAAGAAATCTACTGAGACGGCTCTCTCGGTCCTTCCGCACTTTTTCTGTCCGCCCTCAGATCTTCAAAACCACTGAGGCTGGAGGCTGCAAATGGTTGTGTTTGTCTGGCAGCGCTATAGGACAGGCCACCACCGGATCATGGCTGAAAGTTTCATGGGCCGTGACTCATACACCTTTATACACAGAGCAGAATACTCGATTGCGTCGAAGAAACTTTGGCGCATTTTTTTACTTGTTTACATAGAGAACAATTGTAATTATCCTTAGACTGGATGGGTTTAAAAAGCACAGACTAAGTTTATTGATAAATAAAACCGGTGGATGGAAATCAAATCCACATGCTAACTAAAATAAGGTTAGAAAATCTATTCTGGTCTATAATAAATGATGATCATTTCATGGATAACATTTATTCACTGGCTAAAGTTAGCGGATAAAAAAGATTTTCATTTCATTTACTGATAATTGGTTCACTTAGACTCGATGGACAGATAAATCGCTTTATATATATATATATATATGTGTGTGTGTGTGTGTGTGTGTGTGTGTGTGTGTGTGTGTGTGTGTGTAGGTTACCGCACGTTAGTAAAGACAACACAGATAGACAGAGTCAATAAGTGAGAGGATATTGCAAAGAGTACGTTCGGTGAGTAGATAGATAGACAGATAGAAGTGTTGGTATGGTAGGTTGGAGAAATCTGGGACTTGGAGCAGCAGCAGCAGCAGGGGTAGAGAATTGCTGCAATGCCGAGTTCTGAGAGAGAGAGAGAGACGGAGTGAGAGAGAGAAAGGAGAAAGAGGAGAGAGAGAGAGAGAGGAGAGAGCGAGAGAGAGACGAGAGAGAGAGAGAGGAGAGAGAGCGCTCAATACCAACCGGAATGGAGGTTGTCTCTGTGCCCCCTGGCTCAAGGTTACCCGGTTACCTCACTCTTTCTCTCTGGTCTCTCCCTCCCCTCCCTCCCTCCCTCCCTTCCCTCCCTCCCTCCCCCTCCCCCTCCCTCCCCTCGACACCCCCTACCCCCTCCTCTTCCTACTCCTTCACCTTCTCATTCTTCCTTCCCAATGAATCCTTATTTTCACTTCTTTTTAATCCCTATATTCTTTACAGTTTCCTTCTCCATCTGGGTCTCACTTTCGGAGGTTGACTGGAAATGAATAGTGACAAATTCATTTCTGTGTCCCCAGTACACACACACACACACACACACACACATATATATATATATATATAATATATATATATATATATATATATATATATAATATATTTATCATTGATAATATACTATTTAATTGTATATTATAACAACACACAACCACACAGTATATATATATATAATATTATATATAATATTATATATATATATATATATAATATATACTTATATATACATATATGTATGTATGTATAATATATAATATATATATATATATATATAAATATATATATATATATGTGTGTGGCGTGTGTGTGTAATATATATTATATTATAAATATATTATAAATATATTAATATAATATATATATATATATATTATATATATATATGTGTGTGTATATGTGCATACATACATATATATATATATATATATATATATATATATATATATGTATATATATATATATATATATATATGTGTGTGTGTGTGTGTGTGTGTATTATATGTTATTTTATATATCATATATGATATATCATATATATCATATATCATATATTATATATATAAGGCAAATGTTCAGAATTATACAATTAAGCTTCATATAATGATTAAATTAATAGATCCTAATTTTTCCGTAATAAAGCAAAAGGCTGCCTTATCAACTAAGTTCTTTTTTCTTTGTTGAGGATCATCAGATTTCGAGACTAACAAAGCTCATCTCTGAGCAAATGGGGATGGTACAGTTCGGAGTTCCAGTGAACTTTGGAAATTGCCTTATCATGTTTTTAAGGAGAACGTTAAGAAATCTGTACTTATTGTCTTAGTGGACGGCAACATATATTTCCACTCATTTATCACGTCACTCCGATGGCGCCTCCAACCCCAGAGACCCGCTGACGCTCACAGTAGGCTTCCAAGGTCTGTTGCAAGCACCACTTACGGTTGGAATTGCTCATGGAAAGGCCATTGACCTCTTTCTCAACTCTGCTCAATTGCCTGACCTTGTGGCCGACATGCTTAAAGGGAGAAAGATTAGAATTGAAGTTAAGGTTCATTGCTCTCAATTGTCCTGTTTTGACGAACTGGCGTATCTCATTTATTTGAAGTTTTTGAGTTTGCAGTCAATGTGTCTCAGGTTTTTATATTCTATAACATGTCAGAATTTCAACTGTCTGCGTTGCCAGATTCCACCCCCCACCCCCTCCCTTACCCAGAAAAAAATAAAAAAGAAAAAAATAAAGAAAGAAAATTCCTCGGAATATGAGCTAATTAGGTCTGAATAGTATCAAAATCGCTGAAGGCTATTTTCTTAGAAAGGGGAAAAAATGCTTTACGCCTGTTCGTCAGTCTAGGAATGAATTGTCAGGCCTTGTGGGCGACTTGCTTAAAGGGAGAAAGATTGAAATTAAAGACTCGAATTCAGATCTCAAGTTCATTGCTCTCCATCGGCCTGTTTTCTCATCCGAACAAGATTTTGACGTAAGACTATTAGACATAATGCATTGGCTGGCTTCAATTGCTCTTGCGGAAGATAAAAATAAAAAATCTTACAAGTTCGTTCTCGAGAAAATTTCTTTTTGTCAGGTATCTGTGCTCTGTTTCAAAGGCTCTCGTGTTTTAATGTGCTTCTTTTTTGTCTTCGAATATTTTTGATTAAAGAATCTTCTTTTATGTCTAGAAAAATAGGGCACTCTATCTTGTAAATGCATGTGCACGTCCGTAGCCAGTCGTTACATTCAAAATTGCATTTGGTCATCTCAATATTGGACGGTGGAATTGAAACATTATTGTATTCATATTTTCACGTTTTCTCCAATTTTTGGAATAGGATATTTTAGCAACTTTTATATTGTTGTATTAATGTATATGTATTGAGGATGGCAATCTTAATATTTCCATTGCCTGCTTCAATAACTCAGAGGTAATTAAAAATATTCAGGCATAGCTTGCAATATGAAAGAAATTGCTTAACGTGCAAAGAAGTTCGTTATTAGTCCAAATAATAGTTATTACTTGCCAATGTGTCGACAGTCTCCTGATGGCTTAGTTTTAGTGGCGAACAATCAATTATATTTCAAAGGAAGTTACCATTTGCTTTATATAGTTATACACATATATATGTAGTAATTATGCAGAAATTACGTACATACGAGTATATAATCGTATGTATATTATATATATATATATAATATATATATATATATATATATATATATATATATATATATATACACACTGTTCCACTGTTCAGGGCTGGATACGGAATAATCAGTATAAAAGACACTGGCCATTCAGCCCTCAACTGCTGTATCATGATAATCCACTAGCAGACCATTTCCAGAACTTAAACCGTTTCATACCCCTGTGCAGAAGGCTGGAAGACCCCTGCACTGTCACACACACACACACACGCACACACACACTGAAGCAGACTCCTCTATCTTGCACGCGTTCCCTGGCTTCCAGAATAACGAGGATCTTCAGTTTTAATATACATATCTTCCACGTCATCTTTCCAGCACGTATAGACTACTGTAATCCTTCCTTCCAACACGAAGGAGTTATACTCATGTGACAAATATATCGTCTTTGATGCTCTCCACGTGGCTAACCTTCTCAACAGGCTTTAATTCAATTCGTTGCTCACGCCGGTATAACCGCTTCCTGAAGGTTTCCACTTTCCTCTTTCCACGTTCCTCACACTTTCAGCCGTTATTCCGCTTGCTCTATTGAGACTGTTCATCGTAAAGGGCTCTATCTTCCACGCTTCACTTCAATTCCAGCTGTGGCTTCCATGGAAACGCCATATGTTTTTCATACTCTACTAAGTTGCTTGCTTTCACGCTTCTTGCATCCTGCCACGGCCCTATGTATGTATGTGTTTTCAAATACCTGTACGAGTCAACCTTTGCCCTTCTTCGACCATTTACAGCAACATTATTTGCTCCATCCTTCTGGCTTCCTTCTACCCCATCGCGTTACTCCTCACATTTACCACCAGTTTTTAGTTTTTGTAAAAGAAAACTAATGAGACGGCTTAGTCTGTCCGTCCGCACATTTTCTGTCCGCCATCAGATCTTAAAAACTGCTGAGGCTAGAGGGCTGCAAATTGGTATGATGATGATCATCTACCGCCGAGTCATCAAACACCAAATCGCAGCCCTCTAGCTTCAGTAGTTTTTATCTTATTTAAGGTTACGTTTAGCCATGCTCGTACGTCTGGCACCGTCATGGGTGCCAACAACGTAGGCCACTACCGGGCCACGCTGAGAGTTTCATGGGCCGTGGCTGAGAGATTCATACACTGTACAGAAAATTCGATTGCACCCAAGAAACTTCGGCGCCTTTTTGACTGGTTTCGTCTTTCAGACTCTACAAGATCTTGTACTGGTCCCTGTGGTTTCTCTTTGCCATCCCTATTAGTACTGTATCATCTGCAAACAGACACACTCCTTCCATTAACGAATCCTTAAGGTGCTCGCCTACTGATTCGGTAGTCTCGAGTTCGATTCCCCGCTCTGCCAACGTGGAATCAGAGGAACTTATTTCTGGTGATTAGCTATTAATTTCTCGATATAATGTGGTTCGGATCCCACAATAAGTTGTAGGTCCCGTTGCTAGGTAACCAATTGGTTCTTAGCCACGTAAAAATATCTAATCCTTCGGGCCAGCCCTAGGAGAGCTGTTAACCAGCTTAGTGGTCTGGTTAAACTAAGATATACTTAATTTATACCACAACTTTGCGCCTGTATCTCGTATCTTTTCTCTTACATCTGGCATCACTGTCATGAAGAATATTAATGAACCTTTGGAAGAACAGACCAGCGTCTCAGAGACACTTTTACGCCCAACCAGAACCAGTTACTCTCCTGGCTACATAATCTAACAGAAGGCGGTTCAAAAATAGCCCGTTTGACTTTTATTTGGGTCTGCCTGTAATTTAAACTACAGAAAAATATCTTATTAATTAAGTCAGAAGCGGAGAAACAGTGGCAAAGATGCAAAGTTCTGAGTTTTCCCACTTTTTCTCCGCTCAGAACTGGCTGCTGTTTCTCCGCTTTTGACATCATAATTAAGTGTATTAAATAATCAAGAAAAATAATAATTATTATATGCATAATAAGTTATGAGTATAGTAAGTTTCAGTGATACATGTAAAAACATGTGCTTTAATAAATATATAAATTATATATATAGGATAAATACTCCAGTATTATTATATGCATAATCACTTATGAGTATAGTAAGTGTTAGTGTCACATGTAAAAACATGTTCTTTAATAAATATATAAATTATATATAGGATAAATACTCCAGTATTAAATCCCTGGGAAAGCTCTGGTCTAATACATGCATATATTTATCTCATCGAAATACCTTTAATCACTCAGAAAAGATCTGTGTGTGTGAGAGAGCGTACATGTATATATGTAAGTGTAAATATGTTTACATGAACTCACAAGGAACGCTTTCAAAAAAGACCGTACTAATTAATTCGTCTTCCTTAATGGTAAATCGTTATCGAGGTAAATAATTGTTGTACCGGGTCCTTCCTTTATTAAGATTTTAATAACGATTTCTTCCGCTTTTGTTCATTGTTTCGCCTTCCTCTTTCCCTTTTATTTTGTATTCTTTCATTTCTTATTATCCTCTTTTTTTTGGCATCTCAATTTCCTGATTTGGTTCCATTTTATCTCGCTCGGTTTTTCGTTCTTTTCGTTCGTTCATCTTTGATTTCATCATTAATACCCTCTCCTTCCCCTGGCGTTATTCTCTTTCCTTCGTTTTGTTTCGGATCTTAATCTTTAACTATCATTCCTTAACACTACTATTACTTTTTCGTTTCAGTCAAGTGTACATCTTTCAACACTATACTCATAAAGTGGCTTTTCCATTTTCTTTGAGGTACCGGTTATGCATGAGAATCGTCAAAAATTTTAACATATAATGTTATTGTCTTCTCTGCGGAAAAGGCTTCACTTCTTAGTATAGTGATTTGGCTCGAAAATGCCTGAACTTGGGTGTTAATATTATTGAAAGTCCGATGTTACTGCCATTTATTTAATTCTAATCTTGTATCCATGTTTACATTTATGTCTAATTGATAATTTACTATGAAGATGCATAGATTTTTTTCTTCACTTTATGGACAAGGTTCTCATAACTTCATTTATAAGGACGGGAATAGTCCAATCTTTTAAAATTTTATTATTATTATATGAATTTGATAAAAACAACATCAACGAACTCCACATCCACTTATTACATATATTTTCGATATCAAGTCGCAAGAGACCTCTTAGCTCCTCGATTTCCTACCTTTTTTTCGGTACTCTTACTACTGTAAGATGTGAATATGAATGGGAAGTATATGAAGAAACGTTAAATTTATAGCAATCTCCTACCGCCCTTCCGCGCCTGAACCTAACTTATGGATTGAGATCTTTCCAAGTTAAGGTCTTTTTATATAATTCCTGTTCGTGTTAAAAGTTTAGAGCAGTTAGTGTGCATAAAAGCAGTAAGGAAATCGAGTAGAGCACTATTGGTAGTAAAGTTTTCAGTTATCACTACTCGTCTAAATAAAACTCCCATCTTTTTCTTTCAGGTGAACTTTGGTCACGTGAACATCCCCGACACTCTTGACCCTCCCAGAAAAAGAACTCTTCCAGAATTCCAGCGGCTGGCCCACGGCCTCCGATCTGGAAACATCACCATACTGGACGCAAAAACCTTTTATATTCCCAACCTCCATTACGATGGTCTGGGTCCCGATGCTTACTTCTGGGTGGGCAAAGGGTCCAAGCCTGACCCTAAAGGTCACAAGATTCCAAATGAAATGGGCAGGTGAGAAAATAACACGGTTTTTGTCCAATCAGAGTGCGAATACCTTACCATGAATGCTATCTTACTGTGACATATGAAGATTAGTAACCTTTCTTTTCAGGCGATCGTAAATTTACTCCTTTTCATTTCTGTCAGCATCAGGTGATGCATTTTCGTAGGTTTGCTTCACTGATTTGCCCACCGTAAAATAGAGCATCTTCTAAAAGTATTATGTTCATCATTCATTTAAGTTCCGGCAGCGTCATAATCTCTCCATATTTTTGTGCATATATATGTTTTATCGAGGGAAATACGAAACATATTACAGTTTCTAGGTGACTAAAGTTTACATTTTAGTTATGATAGCAGATGGTAAATATTTGCATTTCTATTTTATTATCATCAGAAATAAGTACAAACACGAGTATCAAAAACTGTTTTTATTCTATACAGTGGTTTATTTTACTGGATTATTGCCTTTTACAAGTTTTTAGGTTGCTTGTCAACCAAAGGGTTTCTTAACAATGCATTATAGGAAAGAAATTTCTCCTTTATATTATCCAGGACAGAATATCTGGAACCGTACTTGCAAAGTGCAGAAATTTGGTTGATTGACAAGACCAAATTTCTTTGTGTTACAGAATTTTTGCTTGATTTTATTCTCATTGACAAACCATAAATAGTTTTTGTTATAGAGAGAGTAAATTTTGTTAAATACTCAAAACGGTTGTAATTGGAACAAATAATCTCTGATCCCCCATCTAGAATGCTTTTTCGCTAATAATTAGATCCCGCCTTTTAAGTAATTCTTTGTTGCTATTCCTCTCGTTACATCTAATTCTTTTCTCTCTCTCTCTCTCTCTCTCTCTCTCTCTCTCTCTCTCTCTCTCTTCTTCTTCTTCTTCTTCTTCCCCTCATGCAGCCTGGACGTCCTCCGGAAGTACGAGGGCGAGGACATTGAACTTCAGTTGCCCGACAACCTGACAGTGTACGACATCGATTACTTAGGCGTCTGGTGCGTCACGTTCAAACACAATTTCGGACACGTCCAGATTCCAAATCCTGAAGATCTCTGGGTCCCACCTTCCCTGGGACAGACGCGCATCAAGGTGATTATCTCTCGCTTTCTTTCACGAGCTTATCTCAGTTGCTTTCATGATTGTTATTATTACTATTATTTCTGTTTTACTGCGTTCGTTCATTTACGTTACCTGTTTTAATTCATTATTGTTTAATTGATTATTGTTTGGCCTTTATTTCTTTGTTTTGAATTAATAGGTCTCCTCATCTGTTTTGTATATATATATATATATATATATATATATATATATATATATATATATATACATATATATATATATATATACATATATATATATATATATATATATATATATATATGCAAATTTAGCAAAATCCAGCATCCTTCTCTTGATTCTCACACCAATTTTTCAGCCATTTTTAAAAGTAATGATGTAGTATCACTGAAATTCAATTCTTTCAATAGTAGTTTTGCGCAAAAGATTGTATATACATCATGTACGTACGTCTGAAAGGCCCAAAGGTTACAGAAAAATGGTAGAAATATATACCCAAGTACTAAGTTACTTAAAGTTTGTTATCTTTTCATATCTATAAAACATTTTTTTCTCATAGAAAATCATTATTTTCTTTGGGCCTTATTCTTGATTCTTGGACAAAATCAAAGATAACTACTTGCTTGTCCATCACAGTAGTTTTCACTAAACGCCGTTATAAATGATATACGTTATTTGGTTCATGGATCAGTTCAGAAAAGCGTAACAAAGCTCGTTAACAAATATTCATCAATTGAATAAAGGTAATTCATGGACAATTATTCAGTTATAAAATGGGTGCCTACTTTGCTCACGAAAACAGATATGGAGCACACTTGGTTAAACAGAGAATTGCATATCTGAAGTGAACCCCAACTAGTCCAGTAACATAAATTCAGAAAAATGTTAATGAAATTTAATTTAGAAAATTCATGAACTACTGCAATACTATTCAGAAAATTTAGCACCAGCACATCAACAACAAAAGTAAAGCTTTGCTACTTTATGAACAGATGTTCTGGGCAGTAATTTTCGCTGATTAATAAACAAATGTAAAAGATAATCTATTCTTCCTTATTGTTGAAAGCTTCTTAAATCCTTTGTAATTGGATTCTTTGAAAGCATACTGAAAGTCTGTTCCTTACTTCAATGGGAGTTAGCTGAATAATGCAGTAGGTTTTCTGTTTGAGTCATCTACAAATCCCTGTCATTTTGACATACACAATGCTCATGTTTAAACACCGAAGTATTTAGCATATAATTTGGCTTTTGGTCAGATGTAAAAAATATTCAACCATTATTTTGTTATAACTGTTTAATTTGAAAATTACTTGATATGAACCATGGTGTTAGGCTGATGGACATACATATATCTTGTTTTACGTTCATATAACATTATATTTTTGCACTTTTCAAAGTGAAAAAGGAAATTTAAAGATGAAATTTTGCTCTCTGGTTCATATTGCACTGCGAGAAGATAGTTACTCTCAATAATACATGCTGTATGAAGAAAGTATTAATTTCATCATTTGGAGGAGATGTCCATGTATATGATTTTCATCTCAGAATTCCATTTTTCTGATGCCATCTAGCAAATAGCTGCTCTTCCTTAATATACTTTCGTTACAGTTAACTTTCTATTAAGTTCTTTTAAGTAAGTTTATTTTTCATTTTGATTACATTTAATTTTCAGTCCCTACTATGTTAAGGCACTTACGTATAAGGACATGCACATATGTATTTATATATGTATATGTAATATTTTGTCAAAAAGAATCTTATTCTACATCTTGGGTCACTCTCAAACTTTGTTGAAAATTTATTAGACAAAAGACAGCTAGTAGTTCTTTAGCCATGAAATTGAAAAATGTGATGAATATGATAAAAATTAGTGATTTTTTCTGAACTGCCACTCATTCTGACCACTTTTACTCTGTGATATTTTACTATTAAGTTTCTATGCATATAGATGACCTGCATGCATCTCTTACCGTTAAGACCCCAGAATCATGCGTATGTATATTTGCGTGTATATCCATACACGCACGTACACATATACACATATATAGATCGCCACCTCTATTTGTATATAGGAAGTTATCAAGTAGACCATCATAACTGTTAGTTGATGAAGATTATTTTTTTCTATTTTTAATGAATGTAGCTAACGAAGATTTGGGCAAAGACTATAACATATTCTCTGTTCTGAGTTCGTCACATTCCCTTTATTTACGACTAGTATCTGTTTTTCATTTCGGTTTAGTGAACATGTTTCATGCTAAAATAGGTTTACAAGTATATCAGCCTAGTGAAAGATGGTAAGATGCATTCCAAAATTGAGAAATTAGAAAGCGGCGGTGCTGGACCCTCGCATCTCTGGAGGGCCAAAAAAAAAGGGGGGGGGGCGATACTTCTCAAAAACTTCGGTTCACTTTGCATGGAGGATCTCGAGGTCAAGGTCAAGGGTTTGATACAAAGAGTTGTTCCCTCTTGAAGCCTGTGAATAGTGAGGTTCATTATTGCTGACACAGGGCAGAAATTTTCCTGTTAAATCATGATACCTCAACAAATCGTGTGCGCATTTGTTCAAACAAAGATTACTGTTGAACAAAAGGGGATGACATTTGTCCAGTTTGCTTTACGGTCACATTTTCTTGAAAGCTATGACAAAGAGAAAAACCCAAATTAAAAAAGCTAGGGTCGAGCAATTGCTGCCTGGGTCCAGCACTGACCGCAGCCATATTGCTCGGGGCCCCCCACCACCTTGGCTACGGACCAGTAACATCAGGAGCAGGAGTAGTCGCAGAGAAGCTGGAGCAGCAGCCTCATACGGGTGTTCTTTGTTCGCAGCCCTACTGGTGGTATCTGGGCGAGCCGGGTCAAGTAAGTTGTCACCTCTCCTCCTCTTCCTCCTCCTCCTTCTCCTCCTCTCCTCCTATTATACCCAACCATCTGAAATTATGAAACATTAAAACAAGAGAATCCTGTGCTGCGCATGTGCCCACACCTACTCTGCGCGCTGTTTACTCTCAAATGTATCTTTTGATTTCGTAATTCATTTTGTGCTTCGCTTTTTACTGGATTGTTTCACTGAATTATCTCGTTTTTTACTTTAGTGAAATCATTATTGTTTTTTGTTGCAAAGATATTATACATTGGTTTTGTTTTGACTGATTGTGCATGCCTGCATGATGACCGCCGGAGGACGGTGCCCTTTGGACTGCAATGTTTGCCGTTCGAGCAGTTGTCTGCCCTGATGTGTAGGCCTAAGTTCCCAATGGTTCATTTTTTTTCTTATTTAGTTGTATTTCTTTTTTAGTTTGATTGTTTTATTCATGTGCTGACACGCTCGATCTCCTCTCCTCTCACACACACTCCTTGGTTGCTAACTACCAGCTTGATGAACTGATCGAAGCGTATGGCGCTGGCGTGACCTACGGAGAAGACGACAAGGATGTGTATCACCCAGTAGCTCCTCCATCCCAGCCCGGGAGACCCAGGCAACCAACTGACACACAGGAGGGCCACGGTACTCGTACTCAGGGCCATGGTACTCCTACCCAGGGCCATGGCACTCATACCCAGGGCCATGGTACTCGTCCTCACGAGCCCTCTGACACTCACGGAAAGGAGTGGCACGATAACACCTTAGACTATACTGATTCTGAGACTGACCCAGACTCTGGTTCTGATTCGCAGGATGGCTCTAACTTCACTTCGGGGGCTGACTCTGACATCGGGAGTGGCGCTCCCTGTTCCTCCTACTCCTCTGTCCTCCTCCTCACCGCCACCACCACCATCACCTGCATTCCTCACATCCTCCTCCCTCTGCTACCTACTCTCTTTAGCTCCCTCCTGCTCCTTCCATTGGATGGCACGGGTCTCTTCCACCTGTAACGGTCTTTCCCCTTCCACCTCTCTCTCTCTCTCTCTCTCTCTCTCTCTCTCTCTCTCTCTCTCTCTCTCTCTCTTCAGAAATCCTTTGTGCTCCGGTCCCTTTCCTTTCTCTTTCAGTTTATCCGTCATCTGAAGAACCTTCCAAGATCCTTCCCCTCTTTGACTCTCTCCCTCTCTACAGACCCCTGGTTCATATCATCATAAGCTGATTTGTTTCATTACCAAACTTGTGTTACACAATACTTCCCCATTCTTCTATTCTTTCTTTTTATTGCGCTCTCCTTCTTACTCTGAAGCACAACCACGTGGAAGCCTCGGTATCCCAAAACTAGATAACGACAAAATGCCTAAACTTCTTTGCCTTTTTCGAACAAAAATTGATACATATTTTAGATAACATTCAGTCGCGTTAGATATCACAAGAAAATGACAAGTTTTAGTGTACTTATATTCGATAAATTAGCGGCAATCTCTCCATTTGTTCCAGAACAAAATGCTATAAAATGCGCATTAAATGATTTATCCCCGGTGATAAATCATTTTCATCTTCACTTAAGTAAATGTAAAACAGAATAAGTCAAGTGGCGGTAAATAAAAGATGCTGCAGTGGTTTTCAAAACTACCATATGCGCCTATGTCTGTTTTGCGCCCTTTTTATTTTGTATGCAGTGTAATATCCTACCAACGCCCTGTTGCGCACTTCCGGTAAAATAAATGAAACATTCAGATGCTCATGATATGCATATGCATATTCATATGTACGTATATATGTGTGAATGCGCGTGTTTACTCGTATGCATGTGCATATCGCTTGCGTTCCTTTTCATGAAAAGGTTGCTATAGTAAGAGCAATTTTATTTTGAAAGGTCTACCTGGAAGTTAGTCAGCTTAAAATTCCCAGGCGCTTCGAGAACAAATGCATCAAAAAGATAATGAGTCGAACAATATTGCTGATGTGGACTGAAGTCTATGTGTATACGTGTATATATATATAAATATATATATATATATATATATATATATATATATATATATATGTGTGTGTGTGTATATATATGTGTGTGTATACAGTATATATATATATATATATATATATATATATATATGTGTATATATACATACACACATTATATACATCAATGACCTTTTAATAAGTCCACCCCACCCAAGTACCACTGGTCAGTGAGCGATTAAAAGATCCCCCTAATAATTTCCACTTAACTGTAAGTACACCATTGTTATAAACAGCAATAAGAATATTGATCTATTTCCCCTCATTGTGACACAGCAGCATTAAGCATAATTCATCTTCATTCAATTTGCCTTTGCATACCGGTGAAGGAGATATATTAGGATGTTGAGCATGTATTCCGCAAGAATACTTTTTTTTTTCTTCTTCTTCTTTTTTCTTTCAGCAAGTAACTTTCTGTGCTACCTGCTTATATAGAGTTCGTGTACTGCCGTCATTCGTTTTCCGAGAAGATATTCTCTCACCATGTTCCGAGCATATTTATAGTTTCCTGTTATATATCATTTTATTTTTTTTTTTAATTTGCAATTCTATATGCCACTTGCTGCAAAAGTAGTAGATTACTTGCTATGTAACTGAGCATTCTTTTAAAATGATCAAGGCGTTTGTTCTTTCCTTTGTAGTATTTGGTTACAGTAATATTCTGTAGGAGATATTATCCCATTAGACATACACAAGTAAATACATACATACATATATAAATACATATTATTTGAGCATCTAATACGTTCAGCTTTCCCTTTTATGAACATATTCTGAGGTTTTATTACACATTCTCTCTCTCTCTCTCTCTCTCTCTCTCTCTCTCTCTCTCTCTCTCTCTCTCTCTCTCTCTCAAATCTCGAAACCAAATCTCGAAACCAAATGACTCCTCCCATATCTCTCGCAAATGTAACTTCCATTAACCTACCTCAGTTCCCCGTTTCAACTTATGCTCTTAATTGTTCCCGATCATGAACCGTTTCATTTTCCTTTTAGGTGTATTGTATGTCTTCGATTTGGAGTTTTGTTTTAATGTATTTGCTGTTCGTTTATGCTCCCTTAGGTGACTATTCGGTTGTATATCTCTTAGTACACTATTTGATTTTTCTCCCGTTGAGCCTTGCATATAGAGTTGATACATGAAGTACAGTACACCTTGTCTACTGTTTTGATTTTCCCCCTTTCATTCTGCTTTTAACTTCTCGTAAATATTGCTACAGTCTGTCAGCTGTTTGTTTGTGGTCCATGTGCCCTTGATATAAATCTCATTCATAAGCATAACCTGTTTGGTTCTCTTCCGAACATGTCCAGATGATAAGTTTCTCTCCTTTTTTCTAGAACCAGTTATAGATTTCATTTGTCTCAATGATTTTCATTTAAGTCTGTTATTTGCATTTTTCTCTTTCATTCTTTTTTTAATTGTGCGTCTTTCTTTTTCCTCCAACTCGACCTCCGTACCTTCCATAGCGACATATTTTGCTATCTCCTACTCCAGTTAATTTCTCCTTTCTTTCTTATCTTCTCCTCTCCTCGTTGGCCTGCCTTCATCCTGTGCACAAATCCTCACCCCGGTCCTCTCCACTTCGCTCCCAACACCCACATCGTTTTATTTTTATCTCCTGTTCCCCAGCCATCACCCGCCTTTTTTTATATATATTTTCCTCCCCCGTCGTACCTTCTCAACCGCCAATTGTCGTAGATTATCTCTCTCCCTCATTGAACGCCTGCCTGAGAAAATCCCCGTACCAACCTCCGCCTTTTAGAGAGTCCCTTTAGACACATTTGTTCAAACCCACCAACTCAAAGATAGAGAAAACAAAGAAAAAAAGATAATTCGAAACGTGACCAAGAGCATCCCCTCTTGTTTCGTGAGCTGCACTCCCTCCTCGCCACCTCCTCAGCACATGCATATTAAAAAGCTTCCCAAAACACGCAAAAAATTACACACTTTCGGTAAGTAGAGATAAAAAGGGTGTTCGGGTGCTGACCTGTTTTTCTTTTCTTTTTTTTTTTTAGTTCAGTTACCTTTTTTCTTTGTTGAGTATACGTGTGCGTGTATAAGTGTGTATTTTAAGGTGACTGTCTGGGATTACGAAAATACTGTTTTTCTTTTTAACAAATCAGAAGTGAATGATTTGGTTGTTATTCATTCAGGAAAAGACGTCATTCATCTGCTCAGTACAAGATTCATTAAACTCGATGTATGAAAGATGTACATTAAAATGAAAGTGTCTTCAAGTTTTATTTCAACTTATTTTATGTTTTTTCCTGGCTAGAATGATGGCTTCAGTTTACCCTGCAATCTCATTTTATCAAATTATTTTACTTACTCTTGATATTGTTGCCTCTTGCATTTTCACTTAAGATATATATATATATATATATATATATATATATATATATATATATATATATATACATATACATATATATATATATATATATATATATATATATATATATATCAAAAGTGTGTAAATAATTCTCAGTTTCAGCAGAAACTCAACATATTAGCATTGATAAAATGAGGTACTGGTCTAGTTCATAGAATATGCTTATTAGAGTAGATAATTATTATTATTAATATAATGTACAACAGCCAATCACCTTTTTTGCTCTCTGCTTGTTGGTTATTCTAGCTTTCGTTTTCATTATCAGCTGTAATTGGTAGTGAGCATTTTCTCATCTGAGTCGTTTCTGGTTTTAGTTATAGTTACTTAGGCTTATAATTTTATTATTATTATATATGGAGTAATTCAGTAGATTAACAGCTCATACGATGGCTTAATTAATTTTTAGTAACGATAACCTTAGCATTATACACTTCTCCTAATTACTTTTCATTGTAAGCCATAATATATCCTTTAAAGTAAGCTACCTATCTTAAATATTAATCATAAATTCTGGTCAAATGAAATTTACTCTAATAACCATTCTTCATTTGCTCATGAAGTAACACTTAACTGAAGAAATACACCTTTCCAAACGTGACTAAAGTGCTGTCATGTTAGGACACAGGTGCCGGCGTCTAAATATATTTTCGTTGTGAATTCGAAATGGTTTTATGTCACTTGCATTAACCCAGTATCTCAATTAGGAGAATTTCTTTTATGAACTTGGCATTTCAAAAACAGATCACTTCATATTAAGGAAAACAGGAGCTATTTTTCTTACTTCTGTGCAATTATTTAACATTCTTCAAATACGCACATCACCATATGACAAAATTCTCTGCCAGTATAATTATTTATGAGGCCTCACTTGTTTCCTAGCATAGAACAAAAGAACTGTAACTAACAGCTTTTTTCTTGTCTCAATTCATCTTTTCAGATATACTAATATAACTGGACACAGTTATCACTGTCCCCTCTCCTTACAACTGGGAACTCGTCTTTAAAGCTCTACTCTTACAGATAGATATTCTTCCTTCAACAAGAATCTTACCTCTTTGAAATTTATCAGTTTTCTTTCTATCATTGCCAGATATCAGTTAAATTTTATCGAAAAGGAATTGAATATATTATAGAGAACGATATGAAGTGGTAAACATTGCAGTGTTGATTGGTATTTGTAATTATTCATATCAACGTTTAATTATGCTATCAGTAGTCTCGCGTATCATTTGGTATATTTCTGAAATTATAATATTTACAGAAAACGATAC
This sequence comes from Macrobrachium nipponense, assembly GCF_015104395.2. NCBI lineage: Eukaryota > Metazoa > Arthropoda > Malacostraca > Decapoda > Palaemonidae > Macrobrachium > Macrobrachium nipponense. Next base: position 90,915,007 of record NC_061108.1, read on the forward strand.
AGTACCAGTCTCTGCTTCATTATATTTTATTTGACTTCCGTATTTTAAAAGACGAATGGACCGGTTAAATTGCGATGAGTGATGGCTTTTAAAGAAAAAACAAACTTAATAAACTTGAATGTAATATATGTCTTCCAAATAAACTTGAATGTAATACGTGTCTTCCAAGGAGTCCCATTTTACAATAAATTACTCGGTAATCTATTTATTGGTAATCAGTAACCGTCAATACAGCCATGTCTTAAATTCTGCATATTTAATATTCTTGTGGCTTAAATAACATCAGATAGTTTGATAAAGATTCATTTCCAGAATTCAAGGTCACTAGGAATGTAATATAGTTTTTACCTGTATCTCTTTTAAAGGTTGATTCAGACTTATTCTACCTGCACCAAATGGCACTTTAACTTATTAACCATTCCGTTTCGTCTCTAACTGCTGCACTATGCACAAATACACTGTTACAGTCTATGGGTATAGAACTTGAATTGCGTTTCTTCTTTCTCCTGTCGACCTTGAATTAGGACAATTCAGACTCATTGTGCTAACTTCAGCTGCAGATTTAGAACTTGCAACGCTGAGAGCTAACATGAGACGAAAATCGAGGACCGTTAAGTGCAGTTTAAACCTTAATGACGCCTCCCTTGAAAATCACAATTTTTTGTGCGGAAACGACGCATTCTTCAGTCATTTCGACTTCGTCACTTAACCAACAATGGTCATCCTTACGGTTTCTGATCACGGAGTATGATTCATCCAGCCTCTCGTGGCGACTTTTTAGCTTTCATGCCGTTCTTCGAGTTTTTAGAATTGGAAACAAAAGTTTATACCTCATATCTGGTGTTGATGTCACTTCCGCGACGCCAGAATGAGAAGAGGTTCTTTTCCGAATGGACAGGACGAAAAGAATATCAATTAAATGTGATGGTTGACAGTTGTGTAAAGAGACTGGGAGTCCCAGACACAGACGAAAGAAGCAGTAAAAGGAAAACGGTTTCAACGGATAAATTCTTAAGCACGCGAACTAATTCGATGTAAAATTGGAAGGAGCAGAAAGGAAAATGACAAGAACAGAAAACGGAAAATTCAACCAAGCGTGGCACGGAGAATTTAACAAACGAGAAGAGAAAAGAATGAAACGTCAAAGTTTACGCACTGGAACGTTGCGGGAAGCTTAGGAGAAGGGGAAAATTATTCAAATGAATCTACGAAGATATCGGAAAACGCTGCCAGAGAAGAGGGAGTCAAGGATAGTGTTAAGGGGGACCTTTTTGCTTTGTAAGAATATTTCTCTCTCCTTCTCTCTCTCTCTTTCTCAATTTCTGAGAAACCACAAGCCTCAATAACTGAAAAACATTTCATACGTTTTCTTACCGATGTTTTATCACATCTGCCGAACTGATGCCTCTCATTAACGATGATAAATGTAAGATCTCTCAACTAGACGCTTCTCAAATGCTCCTCGTTGGTAAAGGTTGTATGTTTCGAATAAATGAAAATAAAAATAAGCCAGTCATTCATGACTTGACTCACTCCGGGAGGTGTTTCCTAAAATAGAACCGAGGAGCTTAAAGGCCATTGCGCTTCTTCTGTCCGGATTTCCTTGAGAAACTTCCATAATCACTGGACGCTTCGCGGATTATTCGGAGATTCCGCGATTCTCGCAGACTGAAATGAATGGTCACAAGTTTCTTCAACTTACCTTTCCCAGTCTACTTCATTCATGTTACAGTCTGTATCTACATTTTTTTCACACTTTAAAACTTGTTCCTTTTACTTATGTAAAAGATAATCTCCTGGAGTTACCTCCTGTGTATCCTTCGGTTCCAGTCCCTACCAAAACAATCCTCTCCTGTAAAAAGATAAAAAAGAAAAAGAAAACTTAACACACTAATTTTTCTCTTATTATCTTCACTAATAGCTACCGTTAAGTCATTCTAGATCTTGAAAAGTTTGTTAGTTAGGCCTCTTGATGCCAGAAATTAAGAAAATGAAGCCGAAAAGCAGTGAAAATTAGAAATGATTAACGTCTTATCCTTTCTCCCCTCCTCCCTCCTCCGCCCGCCAGGCCCACATCTCCAGCCCGGAGTTCAACAACTGCCGTCAGCTGAGCGAAAACCTCCAGGTGGAATGGCAGAGTCAGGAGGACGAGATCCACATTCGACTCACCGCCAAGATGGACGAGGATCAGTACATAGCCTTCGGTCTATCCCCAACCAATGAGAGGTGAGACTCGTGGTGGCGCTTGTGTGTGTGCATATATATATATGTACGTATATATATATATATATATATATATATATATATATATATATATATATATATATGTGTGTGTGTGTGTGTGTGTGTGTGTGTGTGTGTGTGTGTGTGTGTAAATAAATTCTTCTGTTAAAACAGGATACGTCTCAAGTATAAAAGGTCAATTAAAACACTGTTTTAAAGTTAAGGACTATAATTCGGAGGACTTACTTCCACCCTTATCAAGTACTACTTGGTAAGGGTGGGAGCTAGTCCACCGAAATATAGTCCATAGCTTTAAAACAGAATGTTTTAACGGGCCTTTTATACTTGAGATATACATGTGATTAGTTTATCGAATATCACCACAGAAGAAAAAAAAAGAGACTGTATTGGTCCTGATCGGCTTCGACTTCATTGCCAAGCCATTGGCGAAGTCGAAACCGGTCACTTTTACCAGATACGCATGTAATTATGATAACCACAATGCCCTCTCAGCTTCTCGAAATGGTTCTCTAAGCCATTCTAAAAACGTAAATAGGAAAAGAGTTCAAACATGAAAAAAAAAAAAAAACTCTTCTCGAAAGACGAAAGGAACAAGTCCATTCAGAATTCAAATATTCGTAGATTCCTTTAGAAATTACAGTTTTCCTCTTACATATTGCTATCTGTATCGCAAAAATGTGTCCGTCATTATGAAGTGGGATTGATTAATATATTTTACATTACCTAATTTCAAAGAAGACATAAAAGAACGGCTGTAGATCTTTGTTGCTTAACTACGAAATTTACCTTGTTACTATGCACAGAGATTTCAAAGGCAATAGTTATGATTTTGTATCCATTTCAAATAATAACACGCCTTTTCAAAATTCAACAGTTCTGATCACTAGGCTGATAATTATATTGTGGAAAAGTGTTTCTCGAAGAGTAGTAGTGTCTGCGCTAATGAGTGTAATCGTAGCTTTCACCGCGATTTTTGTGCTTTCACTGATGATCGTATTATCTATTGGACAACTTTCACATTTCTTTCATTAACAAATGTCTGTCTTATTCTACTATCATCATTATGTAGTCATTTCCGCTTTTGAGATGCCTTAAGCTACTGTATTCATTATTGTATATTAATCTTCTACTTTATAGCTCCTATATTACGTTACTGTAATGTTTATATTTGTTGCGCTTCAGTGTTAAAAATTAGCGATATCTGATATACGCTTTGTCTCAACTTAATCCTTTATCATAATTGCATACTTAAAATTACGGGCGCGCTTAATTATGCGATGGAATAACTGTAACCATAATGTATCGAATCTTTGTTCATGATTAAGATACTGCAATCAGTGGAATTTCTTATTTACTCATTTTCTTTGCCACAAAGTTATTATTGTTAAACAGTTTTTATTCTCATCATATTCAATAATCATGAAATATCATTAGCTATTCATCCACTATCCAAAGATCGTTTGTTATATTCTATTCATTTAACACTGCTTAACAAACTAATATAATCTTGTTAAAGTTAACGTTTGAATTCCAGGGTTCACTGTACGGTATTGTTTGTTATGTCACACATATTATCGTCACAATTCGATTGCGCGGTAATTATTGAACTCATCATATAACATATGATTATCCAGTGAGGACAGTACTATGATAAGGGTAGTATTGTTATCAAAAGAAATATTTAAATCTAAAGCTTCTGAAGTTATTACTACTTGAAGGACACTACTCACAGGCGCTATCACACTGCTAAGAGTCCGTAATGAATGATTAATTACCCCTAGTAATTTGTCATCGAGAGTAAATTGCAGTGATTTCCATTTTCATTGCAATCTTTTTTCAAATCTTAATGATGAACTACAATCATTATTAAACTGCTTTGATTGTTCATACCGCATCGTATCATTACTGAATTGAGTGATTGACTTTTTTTAATCAATATGTGATCACAGCGAGTACTTATGATCTATGATAAGACCGTAATTACTGTCCTTTATGTATTAAAATTGGCTATCAGATAGCAATGGCGATGGCAAATACATCGCAATATGAAATTACAGTTGGTATTGATTAACATTTTTCACTGTCGTTAAAGATTGATATATAACAAAATCTATCTTCCAAATTAAAGTAATTGTCAGTTTACTGAATTTCTTAATCAATATCATTAGCTCCCGTCGAAGTTGAGAGGTCACATATTCACCCATATCTGTCTGAACATTGGAGGGATCATAATCTTATTGGTGTAGTAAAATTACTTTCGAACTGTTTGTTATGAGTAAAAAAAGAATTTGAAATTAATCTAGATCTAGATGAGTTTCCTAGATTTTTTCGTTTCATGTCTAAACTTTCGGCATATAGAATCAATGTAGATATTGTGTATTCATACCGTAGATTTAGCAAATAACCAAATTAGTTTTTGTGTATCTTCGCCAAGAGACTAACCCGATATGGTGTGCAAGAATCCGTAATCATACGAGAGGATTCTGGCGGAGGAATATTCCTTCTAGGAGTTTCTGCTATTGTTCCTACGAGAGATACTCTCGCGAAATCCAACTCCCATCCCCCACCACTTTTTTTTTTTTTAATGAAAGTGTCAGTCGCCTTACTGAGCGAAAGGGCTGCGTTAATCTACAGATAAGAAAAAGGAAGAATAAGAAACCGGAAGAGTAAAAGCTGGACCATACCTATCTGGCACTATACATATATAAAATTCCCCTTCGATTAACATATATGAAAATATATTAATTCCGAGGTAGAGCGAATTAAAGGACATTTGTAGTTTAATGCATATAGGATATATATATATATATATATAAATTTGTTTGTTTGTGTTTGTATATGTGCGTGCGTGTGTATGCATAGGCTGTACAATATATAGGCAGTAATATAATGGGCATGTATGTAGCATATCTGCTGTAAACAAACGGTATATGCATAATATGTATACATAAATGATAAATGTATTTTAAATTTTTTTTACGTGGTTTATATATACAAACCTATTTTGAATCGTAAAGTTGTCAATATCTTATACTGATAATCATTTGTTAAGATTTTTCCGTTATTTTTGTCTACTATATCACCATTTTTGAAAAACCAACAAAAATACGAGCGTGGCTTCTGTTTCCTTCAACAGGCCTGAAATGTTACACAGCGACATCGTAGTAGCTTATTACGACAGAGAAGACGGGTCCTTCCACGCTGTGGATTACAGCGTCAGTGCCAAGGCGCAGGTGAGTTGGCACCCTTGTAGTTATATACTGTATTAGCTCAGATTCTGGAACTGTAGAGGGGCGTCTGCTCTTGCTGTGATCTAGGGCTAACTCTTCCAGTGGTTTGCAGACTTCTTAATAATCATGTTAGAATGCAAATACGGGTGTTTTATGATCTTGATTATTTGCATATTTATATATATATATATATATATACATATATGAATTTTTATCACATCACCGTGATTCATATACATACGTACATCGAGTCCTGATTTCTCCTCTGTGCACCGGTTCGAATCCACGAGACGACGAAATCATTATTAACTAAAAAATTCCCCTTCGAATAACATATATGAAAATATATTAATTCCGAGGTAGGGCGAATTGGATAATAAAGGACATTTGAAGCTTAATGTATATATATATATATATATATATATATATATATATATATATATATATACATATATATACATGTATAGATATACATATATGAGAGAAAGACATTAATAATCTTTCAAAAGTTTATTCCGAAGTGATATTTGGGACATTTTTTTTTCTTAATATGAGATATACGTTAAGCTACTCCAAATAGGAATATAACCAAGGAGCATTATAGATTATGATATATTTTCGAGAAGTTTGTAATCTTTGACATGCGCTTCGTCTGATCTTAATCACTGGATAACGCGCTTCAAACTATCTCCTTTTTGTTTTGGTTCTTCTTAATATCTAGAGCAAAGTCTTGCTTCGGGAGACTTCAATGCTTCATTGAGAAAGGCATTCCTTAAATAACCGATGATCATATCCCCCCTCAAGTGCGACGGAAAGAACGGCGTCTGCCCCGACGAGCGAGTGAACGGCCGGAACGACGCCAGCATCATCAGCGGCGAACGGAACAACGGCATCACCACTATCACGTTCAGCCGTCCGTACGAGACCAACGATCAGCACGACATTCCGATCCCCCGGTTCTCGGACAAGACGACAATCATCGCCTCTATCGGCCAGCTGAACGGGAGGAACGAGGCCAATTATCACGACGAGTTCGTCACGAAAGGTTGGTCGGTTCATCTGTGACCTAAACAAAATTGTTTTGCTCAGCTTTATTTTTTTCTGATGAGTAATGTGGGTGAAAGAAAGGGTTTCCCTCAATTGAGTATAGAGAGTAGAGGTTTATTATTATTATTATCATTATTATTATTATTATTATTATTATTATTATTATTATTATTATTATTATTATTATTATTATTATTATTATTATTATTATTGGAAAAGTAAATCCACAATAATATGTCTGTTTGATCTTCTTATTTAAAATACAAAGCAGAAAGCTTTCGATGACCTGCACGGTCTTCTTTGTCAATCTGATTTACAAGGAGGACCGTGCAGGTCATCGAAAGCTTTCTGCTTTGTATTTTAAATAACATGATCAAACAGACGTATTATTATGGATTTACTTTTCCATTGTATTGACTCATGTGATTATGAATTTTCTTTGAATCATTACTATTATTATTATTACAACTGTTATTATTATTATTATATTATTATTATTATTATGATTATTATTATTATTATTATTTATTATACTACATTATTATTTATTAATCTTATTATTATTATTATTTTTTATTTATTATTATTATTATTTAGAAGAACTTATTCGTATGGAACAAGCCCACAGGGGCCATGGACTTGAAATATAAGCTTTCAAAGAATACGTTCATTTGCAAGAAGTATCAGAGGGTGATAGGAAATACAGAAAGAGTGATCAGTCATAAGAAAAGAAAAAATAAACTAACACATTAATGAATAAACAGATGAAAACGTAAGTTAAGATAGAAGTAGAATTGTTTTAGGATAGTAATGTGTTGCCTCTTCGCTTAAACTTTGGAAGTTCCAGTTGGGCAGTATCCCCTGGGAGACTCTTCCGTGAATGAACGGCCTCTGGAACGAAGAGAGACGTTCGACAGCGAGAGGCAAATAGTTTCATTCAAATGGTTTTTTGACCAGCAAGAATTCATTTCCTTCAATTGCGTATAAATAAAAATAAAAAGTCAGTTTAGTCTTAGTTATCTGCATAGGCAATATTTGGGGAATTGCGTGAAATACTATATAGTTTATTGAAGATGTTTCCTGGGAAGTAATTTGAATTAGAGAAGTAGAAGCTCGTTTTTAGTTAACTTGGATATATACTGTACATAATTGTATTCAGGCATGCTAAGTGATTGTATATTGGAGAAGAAATCTCTCTTCCGTATTCAAGAAATAGAAAGGTTTATCTGAATTGCGCTTCTCGGTTATATATTTATTAATCAATTTATTTATTTATTTATTTATTTATTTATGTCTAATTATTTATTTATTAGCTATTCACTTTTACCACTTCATACACATACACTTCCCGGTAGGGGATTAGTGCCGTCAGTGCACCGCAGAAAATTACTCAAGGTATTTTGTAGCGTTCCTTCGGCCCTTAGCTGCAACCCTTTTCGTTCCTTTTACTGTACCTCCCTTCATATTCCCTTTCTTCCATCTTACTTTCTACCCTCTCCTAACAATAGATTCAGCGCTGAATGACCTACAGGTCCCAGCACTAGGCCTAAATTCTATATCCAATTCAGTAGACATACAGCAGGGTGTGACGCAAAACTGAGAAACACTATGATCCCGGTTTCGACTAGAAATGATTCGGAACATAAGCATATACGTATATATCTGTCTATCTCTCCCTGCAGACACCGTGATCCTGGACTTCAAGTCGACGGACGACAATTCCTGTGCAACGATCACAGGAGGCGAGAAGGAGCCTCCCCGCTACCAGCCCTGGCGGCCGAATGTCATCAATCACACTTCCAATTTCTCTGCCACCATTGGACCCACCGGTGGCGACCGAGGATATACCGCCATCACTGGTAAGATGTAGTACTTCAATTGAGCTTTCTTTGTACTATACTTTAACTCTTCTTTTTATAGTGGGGAAAGCCTAGCTCTAATATTACGTTTATTTCTTGTTGTCGTTATTATTGTTTTCCGCTAGTGAATGAAATGTTTTGTTTCTTTTTTGTTGACTGTCATTTGGAATTCAGTGATTATTACAATCCGCTCAAACTGTAGAGGGAGATAAGGAAGAAAATTGTAGTTAATTCAAAGATATAATCTAATGCTCTTTCTTTTCCTTTCTGCTCTATTTTTGGGGGGATAATGGTCCTGGCATTCGAACTGAACCCCTTCCGATCTCTCTCTCTCTCTCTCTCTCTCTCTCTCTCTCTCTCTCTCTCTCTCTCTCTCTCATACACACACAAACGTAAACCTATGACCTCACCCGATATGGAAGCAACTATCTCAAATCAAAGTCTCTCTCTCTCTCTCTCTCTCTCTCTCTCTCTCTCTCTCTCTCTCTCTCTCTCTCATACACACACAAACGTAAACCTATGGCCTTACCCGATATGGAAGCAACTATCTCAAATCAAAGCAGTACACACACACATATATATATATATATATATATATATATATATATATATATATATATATATATATATATATATCATGGTACTGGAAATTAAACAGGGTCTTCTAATGGGGGTGTTCCTAGAGAAAAAACAATAGAACGATCACTGCGTCTTTCATACTTTAGCTATTTTGAGACAAAAACTTTCACAAGTTTTTCTGCGCCTACGCAAAGGCTTATCGGCATTTACGACAAACCCAAATGCACGGAGCCATTCATCTGTGCACACCTGTACACCAGGTACTTTCATGCTGCATGGATGTTAAAGCCCTCTCTTTCCAATACTTCTTCCACATCATCTAAACAACTTTTTCTAGGACCTCCTTTTCCAATTTATCGTCCTGTATTCCTCCTATATGACCAAATCATCTCCATACACTCAGGTGCGTTCCTCCGTCTGAGCTAACCTTTTTTATCACTTCCTCTAAACACCTCCCTCTTTACCAACCTGTTCATTCTTCTTGCATCGCATAGACTGAGCAATCGTTGCATCTCAACAACTATCAGCCTTTTTCTTTCTTACGCATTGCACCTCTCACTCTTTACTTGCGTAGAGATTTGACTCAGCAATGTCTTCATCCATTCCAAACTTGCCTACTATAACCACTTCAGCTCTGCTACCTTCCTTACTTCCACTTTTCTGTGGTTTACCTCTCCTCTCATCCCATCTTTAGCCGTTATATCTAATCTAAATACCTCTGAGAATCAACAACTTTCATTATCCCACCATCCATATTAATATGCATTATTCATTTTCCTTGGTTTCCATTGACCTTCATAGTCTTACTCTTGCTCCTATTCACTTGCACCTATGTATCACTATTCAACAGTGTTCAGTGAGAAAAATATCACCCATTCCACATTCCATTCATGAATCCCTTATTTTTTTAGTTTAACAACTGATTCAAGCCTAATGTGCTTTCCCTGTCGTCTTGCATCACTTCCTCTATGAAGTTATTGAATAATCACGAAGACATACTTTTCACAGTCCCTCTTTCACACTAAACCAGTATATACTGTTGCTTCTACATACTCTGACCTACTCTTCACTATCGTCACAAATGCTTTTAATCACGTACACCGAATTGCATCCTACACCAACCATCCTTAAACTTCATTACATCATATTGGTTCCAACCATAAGTTATTTTCTAGGTACACGTTTGCCATATAGTTTTTTTTCCTTTTTAGTCACATATCTCACATAACCATTTCATAATAAACACCTAATTCATATACCTTCTTCCTTGGCCCCACTGCTCCTCTTCTCGTATGTCTTACTTTCTCGATGAAAGTGTACCTTTCCTGTTATGCTAAGTAACATTTTGCACCTTGTAATACTTACATTTAGACCCAATTACAAAGGAACAAACTCACAACTTTTTTATCTTTATTCTTTTGAGCCTTTCCCTCATACAGATATATCTATTCTTTTGAGCCTTTCCCTCATACAGATATATCTATCACATCCCAGTCAGTCACTCAACCATATACCAAACTTGAGTATCTTGCTTGTTATCTTTTCAACTCAAGATACATTCCCTGTAGTCATTCTCTTCATTGTCCTCCCTTCATCCCAAAAAGACATTCCGTGAGGATTCTCAAGTTTATTTTAAACCCTTCGACTTTTGCAATATATATCCTTAACTATCTGTTATCATCCGCGTTCAGTAAATCTCCAAACTACTCACTCAATCGACCCAGGATTTCATTCTTCTCTTTTCTTAACAGGGATGACCATTAGACACTCATCTTTTACCTTGTCGTTACAAATGAATCTGAAATCCAATCCCAAAACTTTTCTTGTTAATGTCTGGGGAAGTCTTGACCATAATTTTTTCTCCGTTAGCTTATTTTTTCTCATTTTTTCCTTTCCCTTTTTGAAGTTGAATCGAAGATTTGCCATTTTTGGAGTGAGGCCATTGGTTATTTCGCCACCGATAAACTTAGTCTCTTTTTCTCATCCAGTTTTGTTCTCGGATTCCTTCCACTCTTATGTCGTTTGTAATACATCTGTGTTTAATCCATACAAAGAACAAAGCTATTTTTGCAAAAGGTCGTCATTAGTTTTATCTTTTTCATATTTATTCAGAATGTATTATATAATTCAGAATGTATTATATTACTTTACTCAGGGTAGCCACTTCATATGGAAATAAACACAAATGAAAAACTGATGAAGTTTAAGTGACATTTGTATTACCATTTTAGAGGCCTTTACATTTCTATGCATGCATAAATAAAAATAAATGAACACTCGGTAGACGGATTTGGTGTCAAGTAACAATCAGTAGACTTATTTTGTTTGATATAACAAGTGAGCTATTGGTAAATGGATTCTGTGTCAAAGAACAAATTAACAATCGGTAGACTTATTTTGTATGACTTAACAAATGAACTATATTGGTCAACGGATTTTGTGTCAAATAGCAAATGAACATCCGTAGACTTATTTTGTATCTTATGACAAATGAACTATTGGTAAACGGATTTTGTATCAGATAGCGAATGAACAACCGGTAGACCTATTTTGTGTCATATTACTTACTCCTTCGAGAGAAATATCTATTAAATTAGTGAATCTCATAAATTAATGCCATGACTTTGTGGCAGCGTTTATTTTCATTTCTTTCTGTCCGTATTGTTTGACACAAGATACATGAGAAATTCTTACATGAGGGAAATTAGTCTTATTACTAGAGAGAAAAAGACCCGTCCGGGATTTCGACCTGAGGTCAGGAACCACCACTAGCTTCAAGTGGCATGAGCACTGTGTAGATTTCATTAAGATATTGACAGATAAGAGCAAGTTTTGGTTTGAGTAGGAGCATCATAGCTTTTATACATTTTCTTCCTTTTTTCGTTATCCCATTGACTGAAATATGTTTGTATTGAACAAATTTTCTGATTTGTCATTTATGCTTTCTTGTTATGATGCCATTGTCTATGTCACCAATCTAATTTAAATGCCAATGTCAACTGTAAAATCTCGCATTAACGCATTCTTTAGTGTTTGCATAAAATCTCCACACATACACATCACATAGTGTTATTTCCATAATAATTCTTTCAATATGTCAGAAACAGCCATTTTTCAAATGTCGACTCAAAGAATGGAGCATTGGGCAGAAATAAAAAGAGTACACTTATTGCACACGTTAATCACAGCCACCACGTGATATAAAGTTATATTTTTTTTATTACTATATAGGTATGGACACAATACAGCTACTTAGTCATCATGGTAAAATCGCGTCAGATACACAAAATATTTAGTGATAAAAAACGGCAATTCAACCTCCAGTTTTGATCAGGATCAAAATACGAAGCGCGGGTTCTCATGGAAACATAAGTCATATTAATTATATTAGTTATTTTCTACGGAAACAGTACAGATATAACGGATACACAAGTAAAATGATGAAAAAAACACGACAAAGATTCAGGCGTTTGCATTTTGCACAACAGAGTAGACGCGCACCGCTGATCTCGTCCACACCATTAATATGCACCTAATCGAACTTGTCTCACCGAGCTATTTTTAAACCACACCAATTCATGGTTGCACCACCTGACTAGTACAGAGAGTTTATAAGCGCAGACTTCTTTTGTACCGAAATTCAATCATGAGAGATCCGTTAATGTGAGATCCTACTTTTCATTTCTCATCTATGTATTAGAGTCAAAATGGGTAGTTCTCATTGACATAACTAATATCAGTTATGTCAATGAGAACTAATTCTCATCTGTTTGCCTTTGTCAATATTCTCATTCCTCATTCATCAAAGATAATGAGGAAACAAGAAATAATTCTCCATGATTATTATAGACCAGTGGTTCTCAACCAGGGAATTTCAGAGTTTCAGGGGGTGGAATTGTGACCACAGATTGACAGGCTCAGACTGGTTCTAGAACCACACAAAATGAAGTGTGCATTGGTCCGCACTACTGAGAGGTTACGCTGGGCTATCTCCGTTAGCTTGTGTGTTTTTGTTAGTATATTGTTTGGAGTGCACCTTTTGGGTCAGACAATTTTGGAATGGGAGGGAATGACAATCTGACATAGGTGAAAGGGTGCGTGGGCCAATACAGGTTGAGAACCGCTGTGACATAGACAGTTGTTGTAGTGAGATAGACTGATCCATCGCCTTGTGTAAACAATTCAGTAACTGTAACGTTTTCTTCCCCCACTTCTTGAAATTTCAGAGAGGTCGAGCTCAGGTAATGACATTCGTCCGTTTCTTACCAATTGCTCTTCTTACGTGGTTTTCCTTCACGCTTCCTCTTTTCTTTGATTTTCTGTTGCTCCACTTTACTCTGCTGTTGTGTTCTCCAAACTTTTCTTCTTCTTCTGTTGCTCCTCTTTACTCCGTTGTGTTCTTCAGATTTTCTGTCTTCTTCTGTTGTTTCTCTTTACTATGTTGTGTTCTTCAGGCACTCCTTCTTCTGTTGCTCCTCTTTACTGTGTTGTGTTCTTCTTCAAACTTTCCTTCTTCTGTTGTTTCTCTTTACTATGTTGTGTTCTCCAGACTTTCCGTCTTCTTCTCTTGCTCCCCTTTACTATGTTGTGTTCTTCAGACTTCCCATCTTCTGTTGCACATCTTTATTATGTTGTGTTCTGCAGACTTTCCTTCTTCTTCTGTTGCTTCTCTTTACTAAGTTGTGTTCTTCATACTTTCCTTCTTCTGTTGCTCCTCTTTACTATGTTGTGTGCTCAGGCTTTCCTTCTTCTTCTATTGCTCCTCTTTACCATGTTGTGTTCTCCTGACTTCCCTTCTTCTGTTGCTCCTCCGTACTATGTTGTGTTCTGCAGACTTTCCTTCTTCTTCTGTTGCTTCTCTTTACTAAGTTGTGTTCTTCATACTTTCCTTCTTCTATTGCTCCTCTTTACTATGTTATGTTCTTCAAACTTTCCTTCTTCTTCCGTTGCTCCTCATTAATATGTTGTGTTCTTCTTCAGACTTCCCTTCACTTTGGTGTTTGTTGAGGCATCATGTAATTCTGTTTAGTGAACCGAAGCCTAGCAAACTTCACGTCAGAATGTCGTTCACTGGAGTTAGTCGTGCCTTAGAGCTTGTCATCTTCTCTTAGAGATTTTAGCAGTCTCTCAGTATCATGTTTTTTTTTAAGTGGATTATATGATTTGATTTAGTCTACTCTCAGTTTATGTCAGATTTCTGTGTGAAACACATTGTTTCTCTTTTTTCCTTGGCCTTTGATTTCTGCTATTTAGTCAAGTGAAATATTGTCCATTATTGATGTTGATGAAATATAGACATTAGCTATATCATAGCTACTTGAGTGTTTAGGTCAACGTGATGTTAATTCACCGAATATATTCGATTTCTGTTAACTTTTTGTGAAATTAGATATTCCAATTTGATTTTCTTTATAATTACCGACTAATTTTGGTACCTCACATTTAGTTCATTTTGTACTTACCATAGTTATGTGTCAATAAAGGTGACGTACTTTAACATCATATGAAATTAGTAATCCCATATAAAATTTTCCTTAAACTCCCTCTGAAATATCTGCTACATATCTCATCGACCATGAAGACGTATGGTGAGGCTAACTGTCTTCTTCTTTTAATGATACTGTATGTGTTAGCGTCTAGTGGAATCAACTGTTTCTTCATGTCATTGTGTGCTTAATAACAATTTACACCTAACTACGTATCTACTTTACAAAAACTACAATCCTATAACATATTGCATAGGGTAAACATGTAAGTGTTTGTTGCTGTCGATAAATATCTTTTTTTTTTGACATTCAAGTGAGGATTTTCGCTTCTACAACAGGACATTAGTGAGGACTCTAGCAGCATATACCTCTACACTGTTTCCTTCAGTAAATATTGAAATCAGGCATGACAAAGTTTGTTTAATTGTCGTTGAAGACAGCCTCTCTCTGAGTTAGCATTGTGGTATATTACTTATTTGAAGCTGTAATAGATAGCTCATACACATTACATCAGGTGGTAATGCATACAGGAACATGTGAGTATGTGCATGAATACTTTCCTTCTCTCTCTCTCGTTATATATCAATATTATATATAATATATATATTGTATATATAATAATAATATATATATATTTATATATATGTATATATCTATATATATATATATATATATATATGTATATTAATATATATACATATAATTAATATATTTATATATTATATATATGTATTATATATATATATATATAAATATGATATATTATATATATATATATATAGTATATATATATATTATAGACACACACACACATATATATATATGCGTGTGTCAATGAGTGTAGGTGTGTGCCTGGTGTGTATAAACAAATCTCGTTTGCGTATTCGAATACAAAAAGCTATCAACACTATTATGCACAGGTACTACGCACACACATATATACATACATACATACATACATACATACATACATACATACATATGCATGAATATCTGTGTCAGTGTAAATATAATCAATACAAAGACAATAAGTCTGACGTTCAGCTCAGATCCTCCTGTTATTAGAAGACAGAGTAATGACAGAATCTTTGCACTGGAATGAAATACAATTACTTCGTTGCATTTAACGATTTTGCCTTTGATTCAAAGTTGCTCATGGAATCTCGAGAGAATGTCAAATAAATTTAACTCAACTGATTTTGAATGACTTTCCATCTTATATTTCTTTTCTGTGCATAGGAACTCTAAAACCTAAATTATATCAGGAAATTATTGTTGTAGATCAAAGTAATAATTGTAAGATCGATTCATTGTGCACAAGACGTGCAACGTTACGCCCTGTATAGTGTAAATAGTCTAAACATCCAAAATGTTAGGGGAAAAAAAAAGACTTGAGATTGTCCTTCTGCTTTTCTGATAGAACGAAGAAACTCTTCGGATGCTTTTTCGTGTATCAATTAGCCACTGGCACAGTCCTTAACTTCTCAACCCGCTAGTGTCCTTAACTGTTACACAGAAAGATGCACACGCTACACATGCAGTATGTTGGATGTTCTCTAAATGACTTTTATTTACTTGCCCTCGATGAACGTTAGTTCTCTTCGCCAGATCTTCCATCCTGGGGCATTGCTTGGTGGATCAACGATCTTCTCATCCCTGAAATCTACGTGGAGAGAGGTCAGACCTACTACTTTACTATCAATGGTGGAGACGACAGATTAAGCAGTGCAAGGTATAAGAACTTCCGATTCGTTGATTCTCGCTCCTTGGTTACCTTTCTCTGTTCATCAGAGATTTCAAACATTTTAAACTATATTAGATTCGCATCAACCGTGCATCTGATGTCTAGGCCAGTCCCTTACGACGCTCCTGATTGGCTGTTGATAAGCCAGTCACAGGACTGGAAACTGATAGTCTCTCGAGAGAGTTCACACAGGCAGGATGTATGTTCCACTCCTCCTGAAGGATACTTCTTTCAAAAGTATCCGTCAGGAGAGGTGGAACATACATCCTGCCTATGTGAACTCTTGAGAGAGACTTGAGAGTTTCCAGCCCCGTAATTGGCCTGTCAACAGCCAATGAGGAGCGTCGTAAGGGACTGGCCTAGACATCAGATGTACGGTTGATGTGAATCTACTATAGTAGTTGTCAACACAGATGTTTTCAGTATGTTTCAATTTTCCTTATTTTTTTTAATAATCTGAAAATCGTTAAGAATAAAATGTATCTTTCGATGGTCCCTTTTTTAATTTACTCAAAAAAATCGGGGGGAAAAATAAAATGTGATGAATTATTGTATAAGTAAATGTGTTGTTACAAAACCAGTATTTTGACCAGAATATCACACAAATCTAGATTACCGAAATGAAATGAACCGGACGTTAATATCGCAGTGAATAAAGCATGAGCATTAATCTGCACTATTTATTCGCCAAGGGTTTCTTGCAATTCGACTTGATACTTCGAAAGGAGTGCTTAAATGTCACTCAGGCTACAGAGCAAGACTACTGTTGAGCGCGAGGGAAATGAACTGCCAGAGCCTAGTGCTTCATTCATATCCATCGTCTTTACAGAGCGAATTGCTTTTCCAGATACCATCCGCTCTACATCACTGACAGTCCGGAGGGCGGTTTCGGCCAGAAGACGGCAGAGGAGCAACAGATGGAGAAAATCTTCGCCGGGGTTCGCTACTCAAAAATGGGAACGCCAGAGCCAACAGCGGGTGAGAGGCGTCACTCTTGAGTTGTCACATTCATTAAATGATCTTCATGAATCACTGTGTGTTATGCTCCTTTGTGTCATCTGAAATCAACCCACGAATGTTCTTTGTTATTATATGAAAGAGTATTGAGGCTAATGATAAGTTGTTTTTAAAGCTTTTGATCACTGCGTTCAAAAATGATCACTTCATGGGACACTTCCCCGTTGGACGAGTGGGTTACGTGCTTGCCTACCAAATAGGTAGTCGTGGGTTCGATTCTCCGCTCTGCCAACGTGGAATCGCAGGAATTTATTTCTGGTGATTAGAAATTCATTTCTCGATATAATGTGGTTCGGATACCACGATAAGCTGTAGGTCCCGTTTCTAAGTAACCAATTGGTTCCTAGCGACGTAAAAAATATCTAATCCTTCGGGCCAGCCCTGGGAGAGCTGTTAAATAGCCCAGTGGTCTGGTTAAATTAAGATATACTTAACATTGTTATTATGAAAGAGGCTAATTAAAAGTTGTTTTTTTAAGCTTATGATCACTGCGTTAAAAAATGAGCACTTCATGGACCGCGGCAGAGAGTTTGAAGAGTTCTATTTTCCGTGACTGAGTGTTTCATACAGCTTTATACGCAGTACAAAAAACTCGATTACGCCGAAGTTTCTTCGGTGCATTTTTTACTTGTTTTCTTTCTTTCTTTTCTTAATTAATGATGTCCTCTTTTTCAGTGGGTGGCCTTTGTCAGTGGCGCCACATAGGAACGGATGCCTGGCAGACAAGCGACACCTTCGACGAATACAAGAAAACGCTCTACAAGGACTGCGATTCGCAACTGACTGGCTCCCTAGTTTGGACTGTGCAGGAAGAGACGCCGGACCTTGTCTACTATCAGGTAAAAGGTCATTCGAAATTTCAACCATGGAAAGAAAAATTTGCTTCTTAGTGACAACAGAATCCTTATTTAGAATAAGTGAAATAAAAAGATTTTTAAACATTTTAAAACACGCTTTTATTAAAATGCACAACACAGTAAAAAATAATTTTTTGAGACGCATCAGGATTTTCTTACAATCAATCATGTCTACAAAAATAAAAGTGTGGGTACCACACATGGAAGGAAATGCCATGTTATTTTTGTAGATATGATTAATTGTTATAAAATCCTGAAGAGTCTCAAAAATATTATTTTTTACTTTGTAGTTCATTATAATAAAGAGTGTTTTTAACATGTTTTTGTGTCTGTGTTTCTTTTTTTTTTTTTACTTTTTTTTTAAAGAAATTGTAAGTTGTCAGCGATTGTGGCTCACGAACTTGAACTTGATATCTTGTCGAGCCAGATAATGTTTTAAAAATCCGTAGAGTTATTAACGTAGTCTACCAAGTCAAAGAAGGTATGAAAAATCCGAAGATTTTCATACAAACCCTGAGGTACTGGGAGAGGTCACTGTAGGGTTACTAGAGGTCTCTGCTGACCTGCTGATCATAAAAGGTTGTATTGTCACCGGGACTGAGTAATCATGCAAAATTTCAAGTCAATCGGACAAAGAGAACAGGTCGAAAATAGAGTTGCAAGTTTTGACCCAAACAGACACAGAAGTCAAGTAAAAGCATGCAATAATGGTAAAAATAAAATTGAACGTATATTTGCAGGTTAGTCTCTAAGGCTGTTTATTTGTTCTTTTCATTAAAATTTTTATTTAAAATAGTTTTATGATGTCAGGGGAAGGAAGAGCAGAAGAAAAGAGCTTACAAGAGCTTTGGAGAATTGCGCATTAAGATAAAAATCCTATAATTTAATTTTGAGGACATTTAATAAATTCATGAATTGTTTAATATAAAGAATAGAAATGAATTCATAATCCGAACGGCATCAAATACAGGATGACGAAGGGTGCTCTACTTGATAAAGTACTAGTCTAGTTGCCAGCATAGATTTTTATACCCAGAAAAGAAAAGACATACTACATGCCCCGCTGTTGGATGAAATTGTAGTTTAAAGATTTCCAATTATTTTCATAATTAGGAAATATTCAAACATTTTTCTTTCGTTTTTGGTGTTTGGTTTAACAGAACCCAAGGTTTGTGTTACGTTGTTCACCTCAGCTGAACCTAGGAGTAATGGGAATGCTCATTGTGCAGTAATAAAGGACAAAGCCACTGATGTGAAATATTCTTTTCATATTTTGAAAAGAGGGAAGAGACATAATGACGACATATCGTACGAGATGTTCGTTTGGTGTCCTAATTTACCTCTGATCTTTTTCCTCATATGCTGGGGTATGTCTTAAAGATGAAATTTATGAAAACTGAAGTAAGTTTGCTTTTTTATGCATAATAATAGTATCGGTATTCACTTTGTGAGTGCATTTCTAATGTCGTGGAAATGAAGATATTAGGAATTCACAACTGAATTCTCATATTTTACTCCTGACTGTTTTCTCATTCATTTAGCTTCTTTAATACAGAAGTATGTATAAGAAAAGAAATCTTACGGTTTTCTCTGTTCTGTAGACGTATTAAGATATATCTTGTCTCCGCGAAATTTCCCTGCGAAAAGAAGCATTGCGTTGTTGAAAGTTTTTCTCCAAGATGTAAAGAAATGTGACGACAGAATGCCAAGTATGTTACCAAGTCACTGCTTGGTCGCAAAGGCCTCATTACCACCCATCATCCCTCTGCTTGCTTTTCTCCCTCAGTGCTACACCCACCGTAACTTGGGCTGGAAGATCCACGTCGTGAACAGAGGATACAAATCAAGACAGGCGTTCGACAATGGAGCTGCCTCGGTTCAGGCCAACTCCTGGTTCCTGGCTACACTGCTCTTCGTCCTGGTGATCCTCCTGCCAAGCCAGAACTTCCTCCTTAGATGAAACTCCTAGGGCTTCCTAGAACACCACCACAACCACTACCACCGCACAACCAATATCCCCTATCCCATCCACACCACCACATAATTATACACTCAAGGGACTGCTTTTAACATGCAAGGATTCTTCTTCTGTTTGCCATGATGAATTGGACTGCTTGGTTTTCATCCATCTATTTCTCTTTCATCCTGTCTTCAAATCTATCTCATAACTTTCAGTGTCAGTTGTTATGAATGTGACCAGTGAAAAGTGTTTTTGTAACTATCTGCAACTACATTTTAATGACAAGTTTCTCATCTTACAGCCGGCTGAATGTGCTAAGGTACTGATTCCTTTTAGTGTTGTAGTATAGTCTTGTTTCTATAGGTATCCAGAAAATGCGTCTCTTTTAACAGTAGAATCTCGAGAGGCTTGAAGAAGCTTCACTATCAGGTATCTCTCATCCAATGGTAACCAAGAGTTTGCTACACATTTCATGTTGAGTGGAGTTGGCGCTTGCTACGTATTTCATGTTGAAAGGTGTTGGTATTTGGACTCAGTCTGTTTTCTCTTCTGTTTCTTTTTTGACGGGGGAAGGGAACTGGGTAGTCTTCAGGGGGCGAATATGATCATTATATACTTCTTCTTTGTCTCCCGTTACCTTTTGTGGATTTCGTAATTAGAACAGCTGTCTTTCTTATAGCCAAGATCCTTTACTTCTGTATGATGAAGACTTGTTCTGGTAAAGTTCCAGTCAATAAAACAAGCTCTTTACTTCTACGACTACTTACTGTACAGAGTTAGAGCCAGCTGTGGTTCATATTTGCTCTTGATTTGTTTTCCTTTCTTGAAAAGATTAGTTTCACCTTTTAGCCCCTAGCAAAGTAGGGGAGTTCTGCAGATCAGTCTTTAAATTTATTATTACAAATCATATTACCGTATGGTCAGTCTGAATTAGCAATAAATATCTGGTGAATTGATATCATACCCCCTTCAAAAAAAAATATACATATATATATATATATTATTTTCTATTTGAATGATCTTTTGAAGTGAAAGAGTCTTTTGGCAAGTGCTGTGAATATAAGGTAAATGTATTTATTGTACAGTAATGTAATAGCTCTTGTTGTTAGAGGACAAAGTGTTTTCTTTTTCTTTGATTCGAGTATTCTTTGTGATGTTCTCTTAAGATGAATGCATAATCATGTACATAATCGTATTAGCTCTTTATATGACATTCAAACACATTTTGTAAACGTTCAGCAGAAAGCTTACTTGAACATATTGTCATCATTCATGCTTCCATCCTTGGGAGTAACTTAACCGCTTACGTAGGCGCTTTTCCCACTTATTTTCTTTAATGATTATTATTGGAAAAAGTGAAAATCCTGTGAAGTGGAATGCATTTGTATTTAAACGTGTTTTTATCTAATACTGATCATTCAACCAACATTGCCAGTCAGTGTGCAGTAAGTATTCCCAAGGACATCTTGACATATCTGAGCTGCTCCCAGAAATTCATTGAAATTTTCATTTGCTACCAATTTCTCTGGCGAATCTCATGTGAGAAAGAACAGTACATTCAAATAGTAAAATTCGTGTACCCGAGGTCTTTACAAGAATCAGGATCATCTCAGATATATAACATCAAATTTACACTTACTTTTTTTACAAACACAAATTCCAGGTCCATGGGTCACCCTGAAGCATTGACAAATTTTTATAAAATTAAAACACTGTCATGGAAGACGAAGTACCCATGAACCATCAAAGATTGGCCCATTTTGTCCCTTACAATTGCATCTTTCTATTTGAGTCCTAGATCATTGGATCTTGTGGTGTCTTCATCCATTCAAAGTTTGAATTTTGTCTCGAAGTTTCCATGAACTGGCCCACATCCGGCCTATTTCTTGTGTTCCTTGTCGCTTAGGTAACTGAATTTATATAATTTTATATTGAGGCTAAACTGCTATGCTATGTCTAATCTCCTCAGCATTACTATCAGATGTTGGTTCTTGATGTTCCATAGTTGCATGTGGTCGTGTTCTTTCAGTGGAGTGCGCTCAGGTCTCTCAATAACCCCATCCCATTTCTTGGTTCTCCACCCAGTGAACAGATTCGATGCAACATTGCCACCTCTCATCAACAGCCTAAATTATTCACTTGTCTCATCTGGAGTACTCTCGAATATTCACCTCAAAAAGAGAAGAAGAGCAGAATGGGTTTTTGAAGATGACTTGAGCTGTGTAGCTCCTCAAGAAGCAACCTGTGTTGCCTATTGAGTGTCATAGCGGCCATCGTCATCAACAATAGAACTGATCGGTGCTCCCCAGCTTAAACATCAGCCTAACTTAGTGTCACCTTGTGACTATCCATGAACTAAATCCCAACTTGGAGTGGGGCTGTTATTTTTTTATATGTGAATATTCACTGTATATTTAATACATTTAATGCATATGTCATATAGTCCACTTAGAGTGTAATTTCTTGTCAAATAAATAATATTTTTGTAGAGTAGAACCAGTACCTATGTGGCCACTGTACAAGATGTTTCTTTTTTGTTCTTTGTGGTAGAGGCTAAGATTTATTTCAGAAGTTTGTTGTGGACTTACCAATTTTATATTGCTGTGATTATATATAAATATATATACATATATATTTACTGTAATGTTGACATTGTAAAATATTCCTGAAACCCTTTATCTGGTTTTCCCGAGTGAAAACCTTCCTATTAAATGCAGGGGGCATAAGCCACTGCAACATTCAACAACATAATCAATATGGATTCCATTTTAGGTATTAGGGAATCGTTATGTCCTGAGGATGGCACGTAACAGTATACGTAGTTACGCCTCAATATACTATATATATACATACATATACATCTCTCTCTTAATGAGTGTTCACTTTATAAATTCTGTAAGCTGAGTCTTTCAATAAATAACTGCACCTAAAACATAGCTTCTGATTTCTTCCTTTTTAGTTTTTGCCCTTTGGAACATTTGTGATTTTGAGAAGGTTACCCCGCGCAGATACTGTTCTGTGCCAACCTCAGTTGCCATCATGGGCTGGAAAAAAGAGAGCCCGGTGGCCCTCAAGGTCTACGGGGTTCTACACCCATAGCATTTCCCATGTTGTCAAGAGCCATTCTCCCTCCTTGTTACTGTGCTGTAGACACCCTCTTGAAACTCCAGGTCCCTCAGGACCCGGTACCTTAAAGACATTGTAAATATATAGGACTGGTATGAATGGTTCTTGTAAACACGTGACTGAAAAATTCAACTCGTTTATAATCATTCTTCACAGGCTTGTAGTTCCTTGTGGACCGAGAGGAATTTAAAATGTGTAGTCAGTTACTGTGTACTTGTAATGTCCTGTTCTAGCAGGAAGATAGGTTTAGATATCTGTAGAGCTCACTTAGAAATTAAGAGACAGCTGTAAATTATATATGGGAAAGCTTCATAATACAATTACCAATGAGCTATTTCAAATGAAGTCATTATTTTCAGTCCATGTGAAGGGCATGAAGTTAAAGGATATTCAGCAGTGTTTTCTATTCGAGGTCGTTCTTTTCTGCATACTTGCTAGTTTATATCTTCAAGTCAAAATTTTACATGAAAACAGGTCTATAATTTATTGCCCTTGACTTGGACAACAGCTATTTTGTCTCCTCTGAGCTGATGTTACCTCCTGAGATGTAAATATTTGTGATTCTGCTCTGTGGTGATGCCGGAGAGTCTGTGGTGTAAATCAACTGTTATCATCATCATTATTATTATAATTTATACCATAAATCTCCACCCCTTCTAAAAATACATGATTTTATACTTCTTTATTAGAGAAATTGTTTGTGAGGCATAAATATTCCTGTTACTCAGTTAAACTTCTGCTTGATTGTTTCTCTCTGTTTAGGAAAGATTTACACAATAGAAAGAGATTATTTGTAGACTGAAGGATCATCCGTCTGTTGTCCATCTTACTGAACGGTTTAATACTATCTGTAACACAAAACTATACATGAGAGGAGATTGGAAAGATGGGGAGAGATGGGCCATAAAGATTTAGGAGAAGAGTGTTACTTTCATTACCTTCCGTTTCATTTGTATATATATATATATATATATATATATATATATATATATATATATATATATATATATATATATTCATTCCAAAAATTAGCCATCAATCCTCCTCATTATATAGAACTGGTTTATCAAGCTACTGTCTGACTTTTAAAGCATTCGAAACCCAAGTGTTGTTCATAATAATTTCACTGACATTTGCTCACCAAACTGCAGTTTTCTTGTAAATAGCGTAGTGTACTCGATCTTCCAGTGTTTTCTTAGGTAATAATATGGCTTTGAAGTCAGGAGGTGATTTCAGCGAAGTTGTCTACTCAAAGTAATGACATGGTCATTAGTATAAACTTCTGTGAACTTGTACCAAGTAACTGAGTGTGTCCCTTCCAGTTTCGTGAACTGTTGTCCACGCGATTTAAGCATTTGTACTCTCTCCTTTTACAAAGTTCTTTTGTTATCAACACTGGCTGCTGCTAAAGGCTTTTAATCACTGAATGAAATTGCTTCAGTGAACCTCTGTGTATATTCTGAGCATAATACATTGTAACAATTGAAACGTCAAATTCATACCTGCTTCCTCGTTGAATCTTCTGCCAATTAACCAGATATCTTGTGAAAGAAATGCCATCTTCATCACGCAAAAGTAGGTTTGAGAAAATCCGTATCTTTCCTGTATAGTTTCTCAATTTCATCCTTGTGTACATATTTCTTAGAGTGATCAGCATCCTCATATAACCTACGATTAGTGTTTCTAAGTAACAGTGTAGAAATAATGGTTCTACTGAGCCTAATTTGTTGTAAACATTAGATAAACAGGCCAAAGTAATTGTGTGTTTTATCAAGTGCCGATATTCAAGTCAGTGATTGATCTGGTGATATCAGTTTAGCATTACTTTATCAACTTGATTGTAAAACACGAAAAAGTGTTGAGGAAATACAAAAATACTGTTAATTTAAGTAGTACAGAAACCAAATATGCAAGTATGAAGTGTAAAACTGTACAGTGTAGATTCAAAACATTATTGTTTATAATGATATCCAGAAGCTAATTCTTACTTCTTGAGATCTTTGAACGTACTGTGAATGTTTACCTTCCATTACGTCACCCGGAAAGAACCAATTATTTCTATATTGAATGCAGTACCTAAATGTGAAAGGAGATTGTTTATATATTAAGGTAAATTTTTGAGAGTAGAGGTGGCACTTTTGTATAATCATGTCATTCTTTTTATATTTACCTATGCATATGATTATTTGTGTGTATATATATATAATATATATATATATATATATATATATATATATATATATATATATAATATATATATTATATATATATATAGATATTATTATATATATATATAATATATATATATATATTATATACATGTATTTGCATGAACAAAATTTTAAAAACTAAGCCCAAATGAAATGCCACATTACAAAGATCATGTTAGGAAGGTTTAAGAACATTCGCATGCGAGGCAGTCTTTGATTTTAGCTTGTTAGACCTACTGTACCTTCAAGCAAGGGCAAATCAAGTTTTTGTTTTTGAGACGCTTCATAGGAAGGTCTGTGATATTTTAACTGCTAAGAACTTCTGAAGAAGTGACTAATCAAGTCGGGTACGGACTCATATTTAGCGTTTAGAAAAAGCTTAAACTGCTCTGCAGAGATCCGCGCCTGCGCAACTTTGGAGCCCCGAATCAGTCGTTTCGTGCAACAAAAGATTCGACGTGCAATTCTCGTTGAATGAGTTCCTTAGCCAAGTAATTAAAAAGTTTATAAACTTTTTCGTTCGTATAAAGCTAGGACGTTTAATAATAATTCATTTCAAACAGTAACATTTAGTTAACGTTATTCTGAAAACTGAAACCACCTTTGTAAATCAATACTAAACATGAAACGAAGTTAATGTTGATAAAGAATTTGTGACAGAAATTTCCAAATTATTCCGTTACGAGGGAAGATAACATCAGATAGAATCAAGTTTTTGAATGTTAGGTGCCTGATGCCTCTGCAGAATATAGTTAGAAGAAATAAAATTCAAAATGTTCTCAGGCAAAATCATGATTTCCTTACAAGTCCAAACCTAATGGGAACAAGAAAAATGCAAAGCAATTGAAGAGAAAGAAGCTCGTATCCGTTCCAGAGAGGATGAATATTATAAGAATGGGGAAAATGGAAAGAAAAATGAAACTCTTAGTTGTAAAACGGAGTACTTCGAGCGAATCCAGATTAAAAAAAAAAAAAAAAAAAAAAAAAGTCACAGAAATAGTCACATTAATCTTTTCTAGATCGTGATCCCCAAGGGTTTTAACCCGGTATGTATCCACCATGGCGTCGTGTTTAGTACAAGCCCGTTGGGGATTATCGTAAAAAAATAAACAAGTCTGTAAATTAGTGTGATTTTTTTTATCTTATTTTCCTTGGCAAAATTGTGATTTTTTTTCTATTACTTTTTTTCATGTGAATTTATTACCGGCCACCCTTCGAGCAGTTCAGAAAATTGTCATAAAAAACAAGAAACCCTAAATAGAGGTTCAAATAATATTTTTTAAAAACCCATCCGCCAATACTAGAATTCTAAAGATGCAGATCTAAGTCAAGAAACCCTTATCTTAACCCAATGAAGACGGAACCGGATGGAGAGAGCATAATTCAGTTTCTACAGAATTAAAAGTTAGCTACTCGTGGTGTTAACAGATAAAGATGATAGGTAGCTAGGAGTTATAATTTATGCTATAAAGCGATAGTATTGGTAAAGTACTGCGCTTCGAGATATTGCAAACTGTAAGTAAAACTATATTATATTCAAATGAGTTCATTTAGAAAATGACAATTCTTATATACAAAGTGAAACAATTATCTATTTATTTATTTTTTTTAACCTTAGACTGGGCACCTATTGTGGTCTTTGGCATAAGTTTACATTGGAATTTGGGAGTAAAATCTTACCATAAAATCACCAGTAAAAGGAGAAAATTTGCTCCAAGGCACTCAAGAGATTCACTTTAAATAAGAAAATAGGCAATATTGCAAAGACGTACAAGCAGCCTTCCAACACTGAATGAAAATTCCTTAAAGAATGCGTCTAAGCGAATTTATCTATGTAAATTTGATCCATCATTTACACTTGAAAGTCATACATAAACTGCGGACGGAAAAAAGATTAAGTTATATGAGAAAGCAACACCAGGCGTTGTGAAAATAAACCTAATATAAACTCCCATAATATAAATAAAAAGATCTTATTAATTTTAGTGTGGCTCGCATCCGAGAAATGTAAATGAGCAAAGATCTGAGAAATATTCGTAGGTTCTTGAGCGGTTATTTTTGTAAATAGTATGCTAATTTCCATCTAAGTTAAGCTATAGTCTGATGCGAATGTACACTATCCTATCAGAAAATGACGGATGAAGACCCGTAAAATCCATTTTCATACTTTTCTGTTCATTTTTATAAATTCTAGTTCTGTTAAACTACAAATCCACGAACTCTAGTTAGATTAGCTCTGATAATAATGACATGATCTCAGGAGAATTGTCAATGTATGGGAATTTACATCTAATCAATTATGAAATTCACTAAGAAAATCTCCTTTGTCTTTTTTGCTTGAGTTATTATTTTGTGTGTAATGTGAAGTAAGCTAAATTTAATATCCACTACCTTGCGTGGTAAAGGCCTCCTCAGGAGCTTTGTGACTCAGTCAATTATAATTATTGGATAGACGTCACCTTCTTAATGGCTACATTCCATTCTTAAAATTTGCCTGCTTTTGATGATGAGGCGGTTTCTTCATGAGACGAAAATCAGGTGATCCACTCTGTTAGTATGTAGTATCCCTTCTAATAATAATAATGATAATAATAGCAAAGCAAAAGGTAATAACCGGTCCGCACTTCACTCAAAATACAAGGGGCCAAGAGCAGAACAACGGACAAATGCGGTATTGCAGAATTGGTGGCGCCATATTTGTTGCCATCATACTTGAAGGTGAGGTGTGATCATTAATTTTCATATGGACGAGCAGTCCTACTGAAATGGAACTGTTCTGCGTGATACCTTGTTTTCCAGCTTTGTTTTTAACTTTCACTTTGGTAATGTTTTACTTTAGAAAGGTAACAACCAAACAGAATGATAAACGTGTTATTATTTGAAGAACAGATCATTTTTGAAAAGATGACTCCCGTGCTGGATTTGACAATAATAAGAGATAATGAGTGGAATATGAACAACTAAATAAAGAAATGTTAGCTAAACATGTATTTTTCTTTTGCGTAACGATACAAGAAGTTGGAGGACATAGATTAACGAATAAAGACCGAAAAGTCAAATATATAGCTATGATACAATTTTTAAGCGGTTGACTCAAAATCCGTAATGAATGGCGCTGAGTAATAATTAAGAAGAAATATAGATCGGTAGAACACCTCCCACAGACGATTTCAAGTTAGAACATGATGAATACGGGTTCTTTTTTACAGTCCCTTTTAGCCTGCTCCGGAATCTGGCATTCTTTGAGCATACCTTTTGGTTTCCACTCATTCATGTCATTGCATCACATGGTACACACGAAACTTCAAGTGAGAATACTAAAGTATTTCTTATCAGTGAATTACTTGCAGTTCGTTTTTATCAATAAACTGAAAAACTGGAGAAAGACACATGGTCGTATGCATGGATTCGAGGTAATGGTAATGGTCTTGCTGTAATCACTTCATTTCTAATGTTTCAAAACTGTTTGGTGCAACGCAAGACAGCTGGCTAAGACCTTTCTCTCTTTTTCCATATATATATATATATATATATTATATATATATATATTATATATATATATATATATATATATATATAGATATATATATATATATATCATATATGTAAGATATATATATATATATATATATATCTATATATATATTTATTATTATTATATATTAATATATATAATTATTTTTTTATTTAATATATATATTAATAATAAATTATGAATTGTATATATATATATGATATATATATGATATATATATATATATATAATATTATATATATATATATATATATATATAATATAAACCCTGTCAAATTTTCATATTTGTTCTTTATGTATGGTGGCTATCAGTAATCAGTATTTCTCGTCTAAATCTTGTCTTAGTCTTTCTTCATTTAATCATTACCAGCAATAATAGCTTACTCTTGTGAGAAGGTCTTGCCTTTTTGATTAGGCCAATATGACGTCAGTCCGATAAGGATCTTGACAGAAAAGATGTGTAATCAGTCACAAGAGGAAATAATTATTCCCGATAAGTTCGTCAGTAATTACGAAACAAGCAAACCGAATTAACTAATGTGCTTGTACAATAATTAAGTCTCTTGTCGATAATGTGTATTTCCTTGGAATAATGTGAGCTCAGCGTTCGGTTAGCTGACAAATTTATTGAAATGGTCAATAGCAGTGAGCCTGACTGTTTTCAAGGGACCGATATGTCCGTGTCTCGCTTTCTTAAAGTAGAACAAGAAATCCTTAAACGCTATGACGTTGCCATCTAGTAAAATTTTCTTTAATTGGGCGAAAGGAGTTGATTTTAATTAGGCAGATCCTATTTGATGTAAACACTTTGTCTTGAACGACTGAATACCAGTTGGCGTAAGTAAGCTTCGAGTTTCATACCAGAACCCGCTAGGATACCATATTGCGAATACTGAAGTGGAAAATGTGCATTCGTTCCAGATTCAAAGTTGTAAAAGTGGGTACTTATTACTTTTGCAATGTCATGTAAAGGCAACAAACAGAAGATAATTCGTATGAATGAATGTGATAATATTCCTTCACACGATAAAAATTGCTAATCGTAACGTGCTTTCAGTCTTACTTCGTATACGGGCCTCAGTTAACTCGAAGTCTCTTTCTACTCAATAAATTGTCAGTGAGAACTGGAGTATATTTGGTTTCCTTGGCTGAAGCTCTCTTGATTTATATGAGGCCCATCCTTCCTCATTTCGCATCATCGTCATATTATGTCGTCATACATTCCATGACAGAAGCCGATCAACCCCAGACTAATGAGGTAGGCTAAATATTCAAATTCTCTTTTGCAAACCCATGAGGGAGGCAGAAATTCACCAATAGCCACGTTCAAACTATCAATCCGTAACGCATGCAAAAATGGTAACTAAATTTTGCAGCCACGTGATGGACACTCTGCACCCTAAAGTGGAAACTGACCTGGCACTAACAAATATTTTACTCCTGTTGCAACAACAATAACACATACCTACTAACTCACCGTAGGTTTTTTTTATCATCTCTTATTTTATATTTTAACACAGTGCATCTCATCGTTCGTTAAACCTGTCACTTTTTCATCGTCATTTTTAGTGTTTATAGCGGTAAGTGAATAAGAAGGGCTCTGAGTAAAAGCACAACGGGCAAGAGAAGGAATAATTCTCGAACCACAACGGCGTTTCCACTTCTGTTTCACGGAAGGTTTACTCACATCCTCGACGCTGGTTTGTAAGTCACCACGTTTCAACTATTGTAAAGTTCTCTTTTGTGTTGTAGCAGAGCTCCTTTCTTTATACTGAATTTCATATGGGAATATGTGTAGTGCATATGTCATGTAAATTTAATATGTCGTGTAAATTCACACTGTTTATGGCAGGATAGCTTGGAAAGGGGGTTGTACTATATCCAAATGAATTACTGTGTGTTTTTGGAGCGCGATTCCTTTTTGCCAACTTTGTCCTCTTTTGTGATGTAGCGTAGTTCTCCCTAAGGTCACCTACTTGTATATAATGACTTTTCTGGGCCTAATTGCCGGTAATAATGGATAGGTGTGATTGGAAATTGTCTATCTTTAGTTTTACAGTAAATTCTGAACGAAAAATAAAAAATAAAGATAACAGAAGCCACAAAGTGTTTCTTATCATCTACCATCCTTAGCTACTGACGCATTTGTAAATTTTGTAGCTTCCTAATTGTCCACCTTATGAATGGCGCAAATTATCTCAAGTTTTTGTATAGAGCTCTCTTCAAGATATCTTTTAAAATGGCAATATTTGTCAGACCATGGCTAGTAACCTTTACAACATATTTTTTATTTGAGCACGAAGAGAAATTATAGTCTAGTAGCACACACAAGTCGTGTACTTTGTCAGCGATTGAAATCTACATCACTTTTTATATCTATCCGAAAATCACAAAGGTTCTCAAATCATTTTGCCCTTGTGGCATCAAGAAATTAGTTAGAGAGGTTCGACGGCACCCTTTACATGAAAGAAAACTGTATTTTGTATATTAGATTTCAGCATTCGAGAAATATTGTTTGAAAGTAAATCAGGATATGGATTAATTCATAAACAAAATTGCCGTGACGCCAGTCTATATACCTATAAAACAAGCAATCAAGCCTATGAGCTAAATGAAAGGTTTTTGTGTATTAGTGGACAGAAAGCTCTCGAAAGAAAGTTTGCATTGTATTTGTCATTAAAAAGACTACAGACAAATAATATGAGATATCATAGAGATAAAGGAATAGGTACAAATATAGAGCTGGATGTCTTATATCTTATTTTTCTCATTGGTTTTTTTGACATGTGTGACTGTGGGATCAAACTTAAAAGAAAATAAAAATAAAAAGTTTCATCCATAAGGCCATCCAAAGATCATCATGACGCAGTGAGTTTAAAATTCAGGCTTAGGAAATGATTGTTGGGAAATATACAAGCATATCAAGTTGAAAAATAGAAGCAAGTATAACACATTTTCACGAAGCCAGGGGCGTGCACAAACTTTCAGAAGGGCAGGGGTTCAAATGGAGAAAAAAAGAGGGCACTCCCTTCATTTTTGAAAATGAAATCTGCCATGTTTCATAAGCTATAATTATTATCTATAAGGGCAATGTAACAGTCTTAAAATCACTTAAATTCAATACATTAATAGTATGATTCAATTAAGTTATCATTTCTGACAAAAATGGCAAATGGCACAGCTATGAAGAAGAAAAAGAGCAGGGGCCCAAGCACCCCAAGCCCACCCCAGCCTGCATATATATATATATATATAATATATATATATATATATATATATATATATATATATATATATATCCCCTTCGTACCCAGCCCTAAGTGTCTATGCAGAGTACTGAACACTTAGTATACAAGCCTCTCAGCTAAAAAATTAGTAGTTGTGGCATATAAATATCCCATCTTCTATGAGAGATCATGAGCTCCACGCCATACAAGTTTTAGACATTCGGCTCTGAAAACATGACGTCAGCAAGCCGCCGAGTGACCAGAAGTTCTGTTTCTTGGAAACATATGAAGTTATGGGTGAAATTCATGACCCATCACGTCCTATCTATTACAACAGCTGCTTAAAAATCTCAGTGAAGATCCTTCACTTATTAGTGCGTATGACTAGGCCCACAATGTATTTTTGGAGAAAGCTCTGGTTGGAGTTGGAGTATCAAGTATTCTTGACAGTGGGCTTCGATGAATTGGAATTGGATTTATATTTAAATGAATTGTGAACTGCTTCATCACACATACTTCATTCTAAACTTTGAACCTAACAGATAGTACCTTTAGAAATTCTTTTTCTAAATATTTATAGTGATGAAATTGTCATATTATTACATTTAATCTGTGAATTGTAATTTGAAGAAATGCCTTTCTGGGAAGTTTGCAGAATTTTTGACACTGGGCCTCAGTGATACTACGATTTTTCCTCTTATTAGTTAATGCTGGGAACTCACTGCAATCAAAATTTTGCTATTTTTGCTTTACGTAGAATGGTTTTAATGACTCATTTTGAACTTTTTATCAATAATTACATAAAGAACACCTACATAACAAAAGTGGAAGTGAACCAAACAAAAACTTCTTTCAGTTTTCTTCTGAAGATTGAAAAAGAAACCCACAAAATCACTGTGTATAACGTATTTACTTATAAGTATTTACATTTTATTTTACTCCACACTCGAGTATTTTCAGGCCCTATCTGTGGGCCTGAAAATAGATTGTCAGCTTGGGTCAAGGCCCAGCAGTCTTCTGGAACTTCTTGTTGAGCTGCCATTTATGTGATGGCTGTTCTGGTTTCCTTGAGAGTTGCTAATCCCCTCTTGTCGCTCTGATATCCTGAGCTAATGGTCAATGGGATTAACCCTCATGGTAAGTGAATGGTCACCAAAAGTCTGTTGGGCAGAAAACCTAATCTCCAGGTCAGAAGGGTCAATCTTAGCTTCTTTTAATATCAAAGCTCGGCTTATGGGATCTTCTGAGGTAAAACCTTTGTTTCCTTCTATTACTTTAATCTCTCGGATGAGTGAGCCTTCTACTACCCTCCTATGACTGATTTTATTGCTTTTGTATATAAGCCTACTGTTTTTAAAATCCATCCTATGGTCATTTTCCCAACAATGCCTAGCTATAGCACTCCCCTGAGACTTAAGCTGTACTGCCCTTCTATGTTCTTGGATTCTAGTCCTTATTCCCCTACGTGATTCCCCCACATATATGTCTCCACAATTGCTGCAATTGATTATGTATAACCCCCCCTCCTACATCATCTGTATTACTTCAATAACTCAACAGCTATTGAGACTTATACTTACAATCAATTAAAACAAAACTTGGTCATAAATGCACTTTTGTCATGCAGACGTATGATTTTGCAAGTAATTTCAGTAAAAAAAAGTTAACATTCCAAGTTTTATGTACACATGAATTTTTTAATGGAAAAACTAGTTTGCATTCTTAGTCCAAATCAGATTATTTGTTGTGTTACTCCACAATAATAAATACAGTGCATTCATCTCTGAACAAGTTTACAGCAGATAAACAGCAACATCTTAGTATATGAATTTTTTCCCCTCAAAATTTCAAGGGTTTGAGACAATTTTTTATGAGTGAAACCTTCTATGATATTACATGATATTAGTGATTTCTCGGCTTTATTATCATTCAGATGACTAAACTATGCCCTGTATATTTCGATAATCTTGCCATAATCTGTGCATTGAAGCCCAATGTCAAGAAATCTGGACACTATAAAAGGCTTCATGAGCCGGAAACAGGTTACTTTTGATCCTTCTCGCAAGGTATGTGCAGTTATTAGACAGAAACCTTCATAGGCTGCGAATTTTAACAACATCGAAGATGAAAGATTTTTTGGGGGTTCGAAGGGGATTAGTTAAGGTACGTACAAGAAAAAAGAATTTAGTGACGTGACAGATGCAATTTTAGTGTAGGGTGTCGCACTTTGTCATTGATAAATTGAATCCCTTTTTGGTGAAACGAAGTAAAGAGAAATCTTACTCAGTGGTTTAATCAGTGATGTGCCCATGGGCGATCACACATAGGGGCAAGAGGGGTCACTTGCCCCCTCATGAAATCCTGCAGAATACACACACACACACACACACACACACACACACACACATATATATATATATATATAATATATATATATATATTTGTGTGTGTGTGTGTGTGTGTATATATATATATATATATATATATATATATATATATATATATATATATATATATATATATTACATTTATTACATTTAACCACATCACTTTGCTTTCCTTCCATTTTACAATAGCTATATTCTTTCAGTTTAAGTAAATTAAAAGTATCATTATGTATTTTATAATATTTGTATACAGCATATAACTGCCGTGGTTCTTTCCAGAAACACTTGAATTCAGCTGAACAGTACATGGAACTATTGAAAAAAAGTAAATGTAACTTTGTATTTTTTTCTTTATCGCATCTTGCTTCACTTGAATTATTGGTATCCCAGTCCCACTGCATAAGATATATAGATAGATATATAATATATATATATATATATATATAGATCTATATATAGATATTATATATATAATATATTATATATATTTATGTATGTATGTATGTATGTATGTATGTATGTATGTATGATGTATGTATGTATGTATGTATGTATGTATGTAATGTATAATTTACCCCCTCTTGGAAAATATTCTGTGAGCGCCCATGGATGTGCCCCTTTAAAGTAAAAAGAAAATCACACCGACACAACAATTGCTGTCAACGAAGGATTTAGTTGAGGATAATAAGGAGAGGCGTTACAAAGAAAAGACCTAATGTTTTGGCCCGCCTCTATCTCCAGGCTGTCAAAACTATTTTGAAATCCGCTCTCGTACTTGACACGTACTGTGATGCTTGCTTGCATGATGCTATGTGGCATTGTGCTGCAATGTCACGAAGGAACTTCGTTGCAGTTGGCCCCAATAGCAGAAAAATTGGCATAGTAACTTCATCGTACAAAAGATTTGTGCGAAAATGCCGTAAGAAGTTCGACCTGCAGGTAGGCCACGGTCCTGTATCCAGGATGCAGTTATCAGTCATCATACCTACCTAACCACGGTCAGACAAAGATGCTAGACTAGACATTGCTACGATTATAGTCGTCGCTTAGAGCCTGTATAAAGGCAGTCTCTTACAAATATGTTAGCAGAAAGTACATAGTGAATAAACTGAAAATGAACATTTGCTTAAGTTTACCTACTAGGCTAGGCTAGGCTAGATGGGGGATTTAACCTACTACTAGGTACCTATTTTAGGTAGCCTAGGGTAAAAAACCGCATGGTACAGGGGTGGATCATGTACGATCAATGTGTACAACCCCCAAAAAAGTACATTAGGTATAACGCGTCCTGACATCGGAGATGGGCATCAGACACGACTTCTTCTTGGTGAGAAACAGAGCTAAAGACCTCTGCTCCGGTGCCAGGACGCGTTATAGGCTAATGTACTTTTCTTGGGGTTGTACACATTGATCGTATATGGTCCACCCCTGTACCATGCGGTTTTTTACCCTAGGTACTTTTAAACTGTTGGGCTAACGAAAGAGTACCAAGGCCAAGGCTATGGTTTTCCACGTGGATTTGACGAATTGGTTTGCATTGTGATCGCAGTCATACTTTGTTTGGTCATAAGGTGAAAGGACTAAGGAAACTGCAAAACACAGGTACGTATTACTTAGCTAGGTAGTAATGTAAACCATCCTAACCTAACCTAGCCTATTCTACCCAATGTAGTAGCTTGACTCTTTTGGGCGTTGGACTTTTGCCAGCTTTTGTTCTTCAGCCTAGACCTAATGGATTTCTAATCATAGGCTAGCCTATTGTTTCCCCACCTTGGACCTTCAACATTTTTAGTCCTGGGGCATCGCAGCATGTTAGCTAGGGTAAAATGCCGAATGGCTGGCCTCTACTGTAGTGCGAACACCTTCCCGAAAAAGTACTTTAGCCTAACACGTCCTGTAACCCAGGATAGCCATTAGTACCTAGTTAAGAGTGAGCGTCTGTTGAAGCAACACCTTGAGACCTCTAGTTTCCTCTCAAAGTAAGTTTTTTTCTCCCAAGTCACAAATTAAGGCCATAGGTAATTTTCGATTTTCGGGAAGGCGGTCGGGTGGATCAGTATTTTACTCTTAAGTAGCTCATTTGTGAT
Organism: Macrobrachium nipponense; assembly: GCF_015104395.2. NCBI lineage: Eukaryota > Metazoa > Arthropoda > Malacostraca > Decapoda > Palaemonidae > Macrobrachium > Macrobrachium nipponense. Next base: position 90,951,602 of record NC_061108.1, read on the forward strand.
GGAATGTAATGGGAAGTTTATATGGTAAGTTTTTATATAAACCATGTATATTCAGAATCAAACTAGCATACTTCACAGCGTAGACTAGTGGTATCGTATTTAAAATATTTTCCTCAAGTTATGCCACAATATGAGAGCAATGAGCCTTTCTTACTTTGAAATGAGGACTGCTCAGTTAAACTTGAAGGCAACATTCAAATGGGAGTGAAATGACCTTGGCACCAGCTTGCTAGTGCTGTACCATTAACCAATGTTTGACAGGTAGTGATGAGACTACCGTACATAGCCTAGTAAAGCTTGAAGTAGCCTATGTTCCATCAGAAGACATTCTTTTACATGCATTAATTATATTTTGATTATGGAATGTGAAGGATACTGTAAATTTTTCAAGCCCTTCATCCTCCAACAAAACCTCTCATATTTTCTCTGACCACTTTATATCATGTTGTGATATTTTTATTTTTGGCACATAAAAGGTATTATTTTCCAAATTAGCCCAGTGCATGTTTTTAAATTAAGCCAGTTATCATTATATATAGGGTAAAACACCGCGTGGACTGGCCAACTCACCAACTACCACATTTAGGCCACCCCCCGAAAAGTACTTTTAACGCGTCCTGACACCAGAGATGGTCATCAGTCACGAGTTGTTGGTGAGAGAAGGAGCTAAAGACTCTATTCTCCTTTTGAATTAAGTATTTTCTCCAAAGTTAGAAATTAAGGCCATATTATAAGGGAGCGCATTTAAATTTTTACCAAGGGTCTAATAAAATGTATCAGTATGACTGAAAATTTAACTATATAATACTTATGCAATGTAGATTACACTCCTTGCAGCAAAAGTTAATTTCTGGAATAGGAAAAAAAAAAAAAGACGTTACTACACTGGTAGGTATAGTATATTTGCTGCTACTCTAAAAGTAATTGTGATAAAGTCTTTTTCTAAGTGTGAATTTACAGCTAAATAGATGATAATACTTTCTGTTATCCAAATAGTATATAAGAAATAAGAAAGTATTATTTATTTTCATTTTAAAAAGAGGTAAAAACATAAAAAAATAAAAAAAATAAATAAAAATCTGTGCATATGATAGAACTTTTAAAGATAAATAGAACGCAAAAAGAATTGTGAAAATCGCATAAAAAGTAATGAAGTAGTTTCAATTTAAAGTGTGAAAACTTATTTTGTCTCACTTGTGAGGTACCATCATTTAATTAAAAACACAGCAGACGACACAGAGTCGCTCTTACTATGACGGCAACACAGCCACTAAACCCCCACGGGTCAGTTGATCAAGACACATGCCCACTTCTAAGAGTTGCCATATGTTCCATTTATATTCTTCTATTTCAATTATAGATTTATATATATAGTATATATATATATATATATATATATATATCTATATATATATATATATATATATATATATATATATATATATATATATGTGTGTGTGTGTGTGTGTGTGTGTGTGTGTGCATTTAAACAGCCAGTATACAAGATAAGTACAGGAAATTATGGGGATTGTGGTAATGATATTTATTTTGCAAAATATTGCCAAAAAAATACTTAGAATTAATATTTCGACCTAAAACTTTCGGAATGGTTTGCCATGACAACAGCCTTGCCGGTAGCTGTTTCACTAGAAATCGACTTTTGCCAAAAATATTCCTCAAAAAATGGACACCACCCCCTTAAGATTTAAACAGAGGGTAATGAAAAGGATGGCCAACGCAGTGCCCACACCACCAAAACGCTTTCGAAATTTTTACTTACAACTCGGATTATTTAGAAGATTGACACCATGTTGATGTTCGCGGAGTTCCTTGTGTCAATAAACTTCCCATTTCCTGTGCTAGCTAAATCCGCACACCACTTGTACCCATAGACGTTGGGGCACTTTCATCACAACAATCGTACACCCGACCTCTAACCATACATATCGAAGGGGACTACGGCATTCTTTGCAGCGTTTTGCGCTCTTCAATTGTTTATCAGTGTTGTCAATTGGTATGTGTTTACCCTCCAAACTGGGTATGAGACTTACACAAAACCCGGGAAATAAGTGAAATTAGCGTATCTATTTGTAGTATAGTATATACATATTACAGCAATTTTATCATTACTGGATTACTATGACAACTAGAATTTCTGGGCTTGACCTGTGTCGGCCTGTGAAATGGTTCCTTTGATACTATTTCTGAAGAATAAATATTGCTATTCATCCTAGAGAAAAAAGAAACAATATAATGCCAAGATAAATGGCTCGCTCACTTCTTATAGAAGTGTCGGTATAGTAAGGAGCGAGTGGAATCACTACCAGAGGTCCCTTGCCATTTAGCTTCTTCCTTCGACAAAACCCCGAACTACGGAGGAGCCGTGCTACAGCTCCCGGTCTACTACTACCGTGAGCGCCTCCGACGCCTGAGACGTCATTCCTTTCGATAGCCACGCGTTACACCAGACGTTAGAATTTTTTCGGTGCTGTGTTTCGCTCTATTTTGGATTATCTTTTATTTTCAAGATGTCTTCAGCTTCTGCTTCTAAGTTAAGTACTGTTTGGGGTTACTGATCTCATTTTATGATGATCTTCGTATTTTATACATATTCGGAGCCTTATCGGCCGGTATGCCCCTCGACCGCTTGGCGGTACGGGTTATCTCTTTCGGTCTTCTATACCGTTAGGGATTTCCCTTTTTCTCAGTACTTTAGATATGGTTACTTATACATAGTCTCTATATCTTTATGCAGTTAGTTTTTTAGTTAGGCCTCCACGGGGCACGCTCCGACCGCACGTTTCGGACCTTAGTCTTGCTACGCCTTACATTTTT
>NC_061108.1:90954936-90982436 GCF_015104395.2 Macrobrachium nipponense
AACTAACTTTGATAGGTTAAGGTCATGTGGTGGTTTTAGCTTCGGTGCCTCAGAAGTATGGTGCATATGGTCTAGTCACATTGTGGTCACGTCCCCGTTGACAGATCATCTAGAGCGCACCAGCATTACAGGTCTCTACCTCGCTGGCAACTCTAGTAACGCAGAAGCAGACTTTGGTGACAGTAATCACGAAGTCGGCTATGCTAACAGGTGAGGAACCAAGATGTATATCATCTACTTAATTTAGTTTCCCAAAAAATCCTATTCTGTCTCTTCCCACCATCCGAAGGTGGGATTCAGCTATGTATATATCTGTCAGGTAAGTTTCATGAACAAAATGTTATTGTTATAATACAATTAAGTTTGTTCATACTTACCTGGCAGATATATATAATTAAAGTGCCCACCCACCTCCCCTCAGGAGACAGTGGCACTGATAAAATATGAATAGAAAATGGGAATAGTTCCTGATATCCGCCTCCCACGGCGGGAATGGGTACTACCACCTTGGCCGCCCACTGCGTGTGCCGCGAATTTTTAAATTCTGTCGGACTTCAGAAAATACAGCTATATATATATCTGCCAGGTAAGTATGAACAAACTTAATTGTATTATAACAATAACATATTTTTTGTAATTTAAGCAAGATAGGCATAGTAAGATTACTAATTTGAGCAAAATTCAGAAGACTTAGATGCTGATATCAAAGTTGTACTGAGTTACAGTGGTAATTTATTACATTTTGTTTTTTATTTTGTGCACAGGAGGAAGACATTTACTTCACCTTGGATGATGATACTGAAGTTGATGAAGAATATTTTGAAGTTCTTGAGAATGGAACTAATCTATACTTAAAATCTCGAGAGAAAAAAGAAAAACCTTCATATTCTCTTTATCAGCTGGCAGAATTTCTTCACAAATGCCTTTTAAATCAGCCTAATTTACACGAAAAAGTTACAGAATATCTTCAGAAACCGGAACAGTCAGCAGTGGTTTTAAGTCTATTAGCTCGAGTTGCTGAATCGTCATGCTCACCATCAAAAAAGGAAGATGACTTGGACTGGTTTAAAGGTATTGTATTTTTAGTTCCTAATTTTTCAAACTTATAAAGTAACTCGGTTCAGAAGTATGGCAAAAAGTGTTATATATATATATATTATATATATATATAATATATATATATATATATATATATATATATATTATATATATATATATCTAATAAAAGGAGCCCATAAAAACACCAAAATAGAGAAAAGTACTATATTTCAGAGACTGCTGTCTCCCTCTTCAGGTAGATGAATGAGAAAAGTTTACAGAAAAGGTGGTATTTATACCAAGAGGTCCATCCACAAACAAGCCATTTTAAGTCACCCCCGCTGATAATCTTCCTCTAATCTTCTTAAGGGTTGGTTGAATGAAGACGTTGTCGATCGTGACCCATTCCCAATTTTTAAGCAAGTGTCCGAATCCATCTTCCTTTTGAGATGTTTCATTACCTGCCTCTCTTTTATTAGGCCGATTCCATCATTTGACTCTTGTACCGGCAGTTGCTGCTATAAATTACACGTGACATTCCAGTTTATTCTATGGTTATGTTCATTTATATGGTTGAAAATAGCCGAGTTCTGTTGTCCATACCTAACTGACTGTTTGTGTTGTATTCATATATATATATATATATATATATATATATATATATATATATATATATATAATATATATATATATATATATATATATATATATATAGAATAATTATCACATCGAACCGTGATTCATTTATATATCATTCGAGCTACAAATGTCCTTTAATATCTAAATTTCATCTACTACCTCGGAATTGATATATTTTCAGATATGTTACCGAGCGAATTTTTTAGTTGATATAAGTTCGTCCCCCCATGGGATCGCATGGGGGACGAAATTATTATCAGCTAAAAAAATTCTCCTTCGGTACATATAGAAAATATATCAATTCCGAGGTAGTGAATTTAGATATTAAAGGACATTTGTAGCTCGAATGATATATATATATATATATATATATATATATATATATATATATATATATATATATATATATATATATATGTATGTATGTATGTATGTATGTATGTATACAGTGGGTCATCCCCTAGTCGCAGGGCCAGTTTGACCATGGTGTTTCCTTGGACCGCTTCTCAGTCTATATCATGGGTATGGATTGCAGCATCGCTGATTTGTCCATGTAGCTTAACCCTCTTACGCCCACTGGAACGTTATTTTTTACGTCACATTTTCTTTTGTCCTCCCCCGTGTGCCAAACTGGACGTATTTTACGTCGACTTACAAAGTTTTTTTTAAATTTGCGGAAAAATACTTAGAGGCCTACCAGCCTAAAACTTTTGAATCATGCGCCTTGGGGGATGCTGGGAGTTCATGGATCAAGGTGTTGTTTTGTTTACAATCGTTACGCAGGCGTGCAAGCGCGAATTTCTTTCTTGCCGCACTAAAAAGTATCTGTGACACATCTCGGAAATTATTTCGTCACTTTGACATAATTTTTGTACCATTGTAAATTAGCCGTTACATGAAGTATTATATGAAATGAAAATTGTGCACATTTTATTTAGAATACAACCAGTAAAAATACTCATGTTGTAGCTTTTATCAGTTTTTGAGATATTTTCATATAAATAACGATAATTGCCAAAATTTCAACCTTCGGTCAACTTTGACTCTACCGAAATGGTCGAAAAACGCAATTCTAATCTAAAACTCTATATTTTAGTAATATTCAATCATTTACCTTAATTTTGCAACTAATTGGAAGTCTCTAGCACAATATTTTGATTTATGGTGAATTTATGAAAAAACTTTTTCCTTACGTCCGCGCGGTAACTCTTCCGAAAAAAATCATACATGCGATTGTGGTAATGTTTGCACCATTTTAAAATTAGCCATTATATAAAGTTTTATATATGGAAATGTGCGCAATTTCATGCACAATACAACTAAAATCAACCCATGGTTGTAGCTTTTATCAGTTTTGAGATATTTTCATATAAATAACGATAATTGCCAAAATTTCAACCTTCGGTCAACTTTGACTCTACCGAAATGGTCGAAAAACGCAATTGTAAGCTAAAACGCTTATATTCTAGTAATATTCAAGCAATTACCTTCATTTTGCAAGAAATTGGAAGTCTCTTGCACAATATTTCGATTTATGGTGAATTTATGAAAAAAATAACATTTTCTTTACGTCCGCGCGGTAACTCTTCCTAAAAAATCATACGTGCGATTGTGGTAATGTTTGCACCATTTTAAATTAGCCGTTACATAAAGTTTTATATATGAAAATGTGCGCAATTTCATGTAGAATACAACTAAAAATAATTGAAGGTTGTAGCTTTTCTCATTTTTGAAATATTTGCATATAAATCACGATAAATAGAAAAAAAACCACGTTCGGTCAACTTTGACTACCGAAATGGTCGAAAAAAACGCAATTGTAAGCTAAAACTCTTACAGTCTAGTATGTTCAGTCATTTTATCTTAATAAATTGAAACAAATTCGAAGTCTCTAGCAAAATATTTAGATTTATGGTGAATTTAAAAAAAAATCTTTCCTTCCCTCCGCGCGCGGATTCTCCGCCACAAATCTCCGAAATGCGTACGTACCATTCTCGGAATATTTGCTCCGTTTCGTATTAGGCATTTCACAGAGTTTTATATATGAAAATGTGCACAATTTCATTTAGAATAAAACAAAAAATATTTGAAGGTTGTATCTTTTCTTATTTCCGAAATAATTGCATATAAAAAATATATATAAAAAAATTCGACATTCTGTCAACTTTAACTTGTCAGATATGGTCGAAAACTGCAATTGTAAGCTAATACTCTTACAGTATAGTAATATTCAATAATTTTTCTTCATTTTGAAAGAAATTGGAAGTCTCTAGGACAATATTTATTTAGATTTATGGTGAATTTTTGAAAAAAATATTTGTTTACGTCCGCGCCTTACGAATTCATGCATTATTTTGTGATATTTTCTCTGTGTTGCTTTTATTGTTTTACAATGTGTTATATACCAAAATGATCGCAATTTAGTGTACATTACAACAAAAAACAAGTAACTTGTTACCTTTAACCGTTTTGCCTACAGCGCGATTTGAATACAATTATATATGAAATTTCGTTTTTGCGCTATCATATATCGCATTATTTATATATGATAATGATAATTTTTTTCATTTCTGATGGTTGCATACTAAACTTCAGGCAATGACAAAAAAAGGAGCCAAAAATGAACTCTTAATCTTGAAAACTAAGCGCGCTGTGATTTTTTGAAAAAAATATTTTTTCTGCTTCCGCGCTCACTCTGAAACACCTCCGGCACATGGGAGACAATTTTTTTTTTACCGCTTCGGCGTAAGAGGGTTAATGATGTTTATCGGTAGGCTAAGCCTTTGACTGCGGTGCAGTAACCATCGACATGTATGAAAAGATTCACATTATAAAAACTGACAATAAAGGTAATAAAACTATTTGCACCTAATACATGTATATTATTGGCATATCTTCGTAATAAATAGCCTATTCAAGGAATAATTCTATATCAATGAAGTCAACCTTTAACACTGAGTGGCAGGCATACAAAATGTAAACACACCCAGTTATACGGTTGCATTCACAGCCACGTTTATTGTTCAATAGCCTTTCAGAAATTGTAATAGTAATGTAATTTCGGTTGTAATACCATAGAGATTAACATTAATGTTTAATTCGAAATTCACTATCATTTTGTTAGCGAATAACTTCTCTGAATAATGCAGTCATACAAACGATAATTGTCATAGATTATTGTAGTTTTGTTCTTTGCGATTGGTGACGAAGCGTAAACATGATAAAACCGTTTTTTACCTTATATATTATTGGTATATCTCCATAATAAAAAGCCTATTCAAGGAATACTTCTTGGGAAAACCATTTTTTAAAAGACAAAAATACACTACAAGTTTACAAGTATGTATCGATTACTTTATTTTGATGTGATTATATTAATATTACAGTATGGTATTGTAATCAGTACAGTAACTAATTTTTTATCATAAATATATATTCATTCGCAAAAAAAAAAAAAAAATATGTACAATCACCGTGACATCACCAAACTTGCAGTCTCGTTCATATGTAGGTACTATTGTACACAATGTAATAGTGGTTATACTGTTCTACAAACTCCCATTATTTTACATACATATGCTCCAAACTAATCATAAAACACTTTACTTACTGTTTTTCTGTGGAGCTTATCTCCAAACAACAAATAGTGGAAATATTAACTAAAATGCAAGTTTTTTTCATAGAGCAAGATTCACTAATTACTGTATTTTCATTACTAAATTCATTTTATGATAAAAAAGGATTTACTAATCTTCAAATACAAACTAATATGAATGTAAATAGGAAAATATCGATAAAATGCTAAATTAAAATCCAACAAAATCATATGTAAGGTAGTTTTTTAGGCTAGCAACATCCCTGTAAGTTTTCATTTATATGGTCGCCCCAGTTGCTGTTTGGACCCACAGGAGAAGCTTCATGTTAATGAGATATCTTGACAACTTGTTGATCAAGGTATTTTCCCCCACTTAGCATCCAAGACACCTCCCTCATCTCATTACCAGTCTAGTCATCAACTGGAACAAGTCAGACCTGACATCAGGAAAGGTGCAGTTTACCTGGAATAGACTTAAATGCTATGATATTTTTTCCCCAACTACCGATGGCAAGAGAAAGAAGATTCCATGCATTCTTAGAGGATTTTCTAGAGGGTCCATCCTCACCTACAAAACTGTGGCAGAAATTACTATGCCACCTGACTTCATTGAAAAACTAGTTGCGAGAACTATTTCAGGCTAAGATCTCTGTTGGAGGAGTTAAGCAGGTAGCAGTTGGCAGCAGATCAGCTAGACAGCTTTCCAGCTTCTCCCTCTGCAGGAGTCTTAGTAAAACTCCCTTGATAACAAGACTAGTGGAAGTTAAAAGCAGAAGTTGCTCTTTCACCCTTGGCTCATAATCTACTTTTTGTTGGATGTTCAAAGGTTGGGGAATCCACTTGCTGGATTTTATGGCTTTAGACCTGTGATTCTGAGAAGGAAATGGCTTGCACATATTTTTTAGAATGGAGTTGCCTATGAAACAACGATAGGACCATGCTCCCAGTAACATGGCAGCTGACTTTAGAGATTCCTACATGGGCAGAGGACCACAGCATTACTCCTCCTCAAGTTTGTTTAGGGAGATGCAGTGTGGTGGTTAGTGCAAACAAGACCAGGTGTTCTGACCTAGCAGTTTTTGTATTCTGAAGTCTATGGCATGCTTCAGAATAAATGGATTACTTTATGAACTTGTATATTAGCAGTTCCTGGTTCCACTCATTCTTTTCAGGAAAGGAGTACTGATCTTGGCCCTTCCCTTTCTGTAGGGGTGCATGAGGAAAAGTATGCACTTCTTAAAACTACTGATTGTCCCAGTTCATTGGACTTGGCTAGGAATGTCCAAGGATGTGTCCTTGGTTGGTCCTTTGGTCTCAGCACAGGTGTCATCCTGCATATATTACTACTGGTTCCAGTCTTGACTGTCAGTGGCATGATTGCCAACTTTTTTCAGTACCATCCTGGACCACACCATCTAGTATTAGACTAGTGTACATGCATGTTCACCTGGCCTGGTAGTAGTTCCAGCCAGTGATTCTGTTGCTGAAGCTAGCTCTAAAAGCAAAGGGGTCGACCATGCTCACTTTTAATGCCTCTTGATTGTGACTCAGCATCTGTGACAGATAGGACACTATTCATCATAATTTTCTTAATAATGTTTTGTTGGCCTGTCTTATCCCTCCACTATGGTAGAGGACCCTTTTCAGGCAAAGAGCTGCCTTATTCCACCTCAACAGGTGTGTCCTGCAAGTGTATCATGGGCTTTGCCCCAATGGCTAAGGTGTCTTTCGATTTGCTACTTGTCCCCAGTTGTTTAGAGCATTGTAAAGGAGATTATTTACTGAACTACAGGTCTGAAAATTCCTTCACCTTCAGTGGCTCTTCCAGGCTTCATCCTCTGCCTCTTGATATGTCAGCAGAAATATGATCTTGGGAAAGCAGAGACCTGCCTATTCATGGAAGAGGAGGAGTCTTTCTCTGCTGCCAAAATCAAGCCTTATGGTTGGACCAGTGGCTAAACACACTGGCAGACTGCATTCCATGCTGTGTCTAAATAGGCAGCCAATACAAAGTTTTGAAGGTGGTTTGTGTCAGGAAGAGGATATTGACCATTTTCTCCCATCAGTCTGCTGACTTGTGGGTAAATCTACTCCTGAGACACCCCAGTGCCATTGACAATCTGTTTTTTAGACACCTCAATGCCATTGGCAGTCTGGTCTTGAGGCAGGTGTTTCGACTGAGTACAGTTGCTTTCTTAAACAGGTTGGTGCCAAGCTCTTCCTTAACATTTAAGACACCTTGATTCTTTATGCATTATCCTTCAAAGGAATAAAACATCTTGATTTTTCATTATCCTTCAAAGTTCCTTTGGGTTTTATAAATGTGTATGCAACCAAGCCTTTGATATTGCAATGCCATTGACATTAGGGCTAGGGAGAAGTCAGGCCTCTCAAACCACTAATGAGTTCCCAGCAATCTTTCATGGGGGCCAGTAACTTTCTTGCCTTTTCAAGCTACCTTCAAGCTTCTTCTCAAAAGGGAGACAGTGGGAAGAGATATATGGACTTGAGGCTGGTATTCCTCTCCTTTTGCTGCAAGTTTAGGATGTCTGGCATTCCATGAAGCATTGCAATAGTGACCAATGGCAGTGGCCAGGGCTGTCTTTGTTCTTTGGGATGGTTACAGGCTACCTTTCAAGGACTGATGCCCTCCCCTCTTTCCTTGACTGATCCCATTCATGCATTGTAAGTTGTAGATGGCTGCTTACAGGCTTTTACAGTCAGCTACTCGTGGTGGAAAAGTTGACTGGGTTTATAAAACTAGCCATATATATCTATCCTCTGAACAAGCTTGCCTCTCTGACTTAGTTCGGGATAGGATGGGTCATGTTGGTTTTTATCTGGTGATATGGTGCTTTTTTGACAGTCCTCTAGTTGAAACTTCTGTTCTTCAGACTTTCAGCTACCCTGAAAATGTTCATGTTATTGTTCACTGCTATGTCTGCTTGGACCTATGTACTACTCAGGATGTGCTTGTTGCATTATCTCAATAATTTGTTGATTCTAGTATCTTGTGAGGTACAGTTGCTTTGGGATCAAAACTGACTACCTTCATTTTTTCATAAGTCATACCTGCCTAAGGTGTGACCAAGTACAAGCATGCTGATCTATGTGGTAGTAACAACTCTTTCCTATAGATTCAGATCAACAAGTTTTGTGAGATGTCAACACAGGTCATGTCTCAACGGGAACAAGTAGCTTAGTTTTGGTATGATGTTCTCAATCAGGTGTCTTCCCTTGAGAAGCTTGTCCCTAACAGAGGATTCCACCTCTGTCTGTTTGACAGATGACTGAAATGGGAGTGGTTACCTGCTTCTTATCATAGAAACTGTGCCTTTCAGCCAGGAAGTAAAAGCCTATCTTGTTCATAGCCTGAACCCCTCACCTCTAGGGAGGATTCTGTTCCCTGATGCATTGAAGGAGGGTTAGTGTATAACTGGATGGCTCATTTGCTTCAGTTTGTGGACAAGATGACTCACATGTACTTCCAACCTTGTAGAACGGTGGTGTCATATGTGTATTAGTAAGGTAGAGAGGGATTGTCCCCTCTTTTGCCATTCGGCAAGGCAGACACAGAAGTGGGTGTTTCATCACTCTGTGAAACTATCAGCCAAATAAATACTTCCCAGGCTGTTGAAATGTAATGGAAGACCAGTAATGTTATCAGGAGCAGGTCTTAATGTCACTGTGGTCCTTACACCTACATATAACAGGAAGGCCCATTAATGTTTGAGGAATGCTGGTTTGATCAACTTTTTAGCCATACAGCTAAACTTGAAGCTCATGGTGTTTGTTCCTTTCTCCTGCTTCAGGAGAAAGGAACACCATGATGCCATCCAACACCCGTCAGATAACCACAGTATCTACACTTCCCACATGTTTGGCATGATTCATAGTATCAACAGTGTGTCAACCACACTTGGTCTCCAGTGACCCTAGTAGCTAGCTCCTTGTTAGCCACAAGCCAAGTTGTAGGTACCAGCAGTCTGTAGGGTCACATGTGGGCTATTTATTTTAATGTCTTGAGATGGTATTTCTCTGGTCATAGCCACTTTTTAGCTGATCAGAGATTTTCTCGCTTCTCTCCACTGAGGTAAACTCTTCTCTAATTCTGCAGTAAAGGACATATGCTCAGCCCTTTCTCACATGCTCCAGCTGGGTGTTATGGACCTCTCAGCCTTCATTGAGGCCTCCATTCTCTTGAGGAGCTTTGAGCAGTCTTACCCACCCTCTGAACTCTGGTCTCTAAGGTTGGATGTGATTCTTATGCTTCATTATTTCATCTAGGCATTTGTATGACCCTGAAGGGAAAATTCAACATGAGTGTTGAAGCTTAAAGGCTGCCAGCTATTCATAGCATCAGGAAAAGGAGTAGGAAAGCTTCATGGCATCTGGTGCTTAGTTTGGCCTACAGATGGTTGAGATATCTCTTGCTCTTGATGTTCCTTTGTATGGTGCCAGAAACTTAGAACCTATCAGTCCTTGACAAGAGATTTTATAATTTTGCAGTCTCCTCTGAGACTTCTGAGGTGAGAAATAAGAGGAGAATCTTGTTAGTTTTTTGGTATTTTATGACCAGAACTAGATATGTTAGGCTCAAGTATTTACTGATACTTGCTGGCGCAAGAAGTGTCCAAGAACACTGGCTCTGGCCTTTAGGTCATCAATTCATTGGGCAAGGGAGACTGCCCTTTGATTTATACCCCAAGAGGTCAAAAGCATTGTCCTTCCTAGGCATCCAAGAGGAACTACTTTATTGCAGGTACTGAGGGCAGGTGTCTGGAGCTACCAAACCACCGATACCATCTCTTTAACCATTGGGTTAAAGAGATGACCCGTTACCCTGAGTGAGCTGGTTCATGAAGCTAGAAGCATTACCCCATTCCCTGTCTTCAAAAGGAACTTCAGTGTGACAGGTACCCGTCCAGACCACTTTTACCTTTTATATATATACAGTTACCATCCGAGTTACGACCTGCGCGAGTTACGTCCACCCGTACTTACGACAGTGTCCGACAGGGGTCTATTTTTTTATATTTGGCGGCGTTTACTGTTTGGCAGCGCGGTAGCGTAGTGCGTGCGGCGCGGTATGACAGTTACGACGGCGCCGGCAGCACAGCATCCCAGACACTCATCCCAACCACCTCACTCACTGTCTAGACATTGTAGCAGTACTGTAACATTGTAGCAGGAACATTTTTTTCATTACACCTTTGCCATGGCCCCTAAGAGAAAGTCTGACTCATCAGAATGCAATTCTGCCAAGAAAGCTAGGAAGGCACTGACGTTGGAGATGAAGGGATTATCGGAAGCCATACAAATGCTTAATACAATGCTGCATAAATTGGAAGGAATGGATCCGAATGTTGAACGGTTTGCCCGGATAGAGAGATCTATGCAAGAAGTAATGAGGCCATACAAAGAAATCTACGATGAAAAGAAAAAGCAGAAGATCCAAACGACACTTAGCATGTTTGTCAAACGAACACAAAAGCCCGCCTCATCCAGCATCGAAGCCACCCCCTCCCCTACATCGGCCAGCGCAGTAACCACCCTTTTCCCCATCCTGCCTCGCCTGACTTAACAGCTGATCTTTCTTTCGACCGTGCGTATGAAGAAAGTGTTGATGACGTCGAACCAAGCACCAGTGAACATTAATTTTGAGTGTTGTTTTGCTTATTTTTTTACATGCATATGTATTTTCTATTTTGTATAGTACTAAGTACTGTATGTTCTATTTTTGAACTGTAACTTTTCTATTTTCGTATTTTGATCTTCATTTGTATTTTTGTATAATAAATTCAACTGCAGTAATAAATATTTTATTTCTAAAACCATATTATATTAAGATGTATGTACGTAGTATATCAACTAAGCAACTGAAAAAAAAAAGCTAAATACATTGCACCTACAGTATAATATTAAAAATATCTCTATGATAAAATGATAAAAGTGAAACTAAAAGGCATAAAAATGATAAATACATAAACAGCTTGGTACGTATAGTACAACAGTAATATTATTCAACAGAAAAAGTATGATAAAAGTGAATCTAAAAGGCATAAAAAATTATAAATAAACGAGCCTTGTATATACATATGTACAGTAATATTATTCAACAGAAATATATGATAAAATTATAAAAGTGAAACTAAAAGGCATAAAAATGATAAATAAACAGCTTGTTATATACACAATAATATTATTCAACAGAAAAAGTTACTTAAAAGATGCAAACACATTCATATCATATGTCCCTCGAGTACAGTATAATCTTCCACTTTAACCGAGTACTTATAATCCACGTGTCGGCCATTTTGGCTGGTATTTTCGACTAACGACCATTCTGACATACGACCTGTTGGTCGGAACGGATCTAGGTCGTAACTCGGATGGTAACTGTATATATATATATATATATATATATATATATATTATATATATATATATATATTATATATATATACAGTGGGGCATCGCTTATTCACGGATCAGTATTCACGGATCCAGTTAATCACAGGTTTTTTCTTGGACCGCTTCTCATGCTACATCACTGGTATGAATCGCTGCATCACGGGTTTGTCGTGTTGGGTATGCGATGTTTTTCGGTAGGCTAACCCTCGGCCGTGGTCCGATAACTACCAACATTCATTTAAAGACTCATATAATGATTATTAAATGACAATAAGGTAATAAAACCATTCTCACCTAATATATTATTGTCCTATCTTCGGAATAAATAGCCTATTCAAGGTTTATGTACGATGTTCATTGGTAGGCTAAGCGTAGTTGCAGTGCGATAACCACCAACGTACACAGATTCACATTATGATATTAACTGACAATAAAGGTAATAAAACCATTCTTACCTTATATATTATAGTCATATCTTCATAATAAATAGCCTATTCAAAGAATAATTCCACATCATTGCACTCAACTTATCGTCGGAGTGGCCAGCCACAAAATGTAACCATATACCTTTACGAAAATGGTTTATGTATACGGTTGCGTTCAAAGCGACATTTTTTTGTTTGATAAACTTTTAGAATTTTAATAGTAGTGGTGTGTAATTACAGTAGTAATAACATTAAGGCTAAAATTAATTCGAACTTCATTATTATTTTGGCAGTATTCGTATATAACTTCTCTGAACAATGAAGTCATACAAACGCTATTTGTCATAGATTATCGTAAGTATTGCTGTTTGTTATTGGCGACGAAGCGTAAACGAAATACATAAAAACATTTTTTACCTTATATATTATCGTCATATCTTCATATTAAAAAGGCTATTCGTGGAGTAATTCCATATCAGTGAAATCAATTTTATCTATGCGAGGCCAGCCAGCTGTGCGACAAAATGTACGGACGTATATGAAAATCAAATTATGGTAGCGTTCACAGCAAGATTATCTTTCGAAATTTTTATAGTACTATTCATGCTACGTAGTAATAATGTTTGGAATATACGTAACATTAATTTTCAATACAAAATATCATCGTTATTTTGGTAGTGAATAATAGTTTGGAATTATCATACATCACTGCATTGTTATGGGTTTGTGGCAGTGATCAAAACAAACCAAAATAACGTTCTCCTTTAAGTCGTCATATCTTCATAATAAAAAGGCTATTCGTGGAGTAATTCCATATCAGTGAAATTCAATTTTAATTTCATGCGAGGCCAGACCAGGGGGATGACCCAAAAATGTACGTACGTATATGAAAATCAAATTATGGTAGCGTTCACAGCAAGATTATCTTTCAAAATTTTTATAGTACTATTCATGCTACGTAGTAATAATGTTTGGAATATACGTAACATTAATTTTCAATACAAAATATCATCGTTATTTTGGTAGTGAATAATAGTTTAGAATTATCATACATACACTGTATTGTTATGGGTTTGTGGCAGTGATAAAACAACCAAAATAACGTTCTCCTTTAAGTCAACGCGTTTAGGAAAAACATGACATAGAATCGACTTTGCGACTTCGTTCACTTTGATATTTATAACGATACAATAACTATCATTTGTACTACTAAAACCATCTTCACATAAGTAATTTTTCGTAAGATATGTGTTGTTGCAAAAGCTATCTTATACATAAAAGGCTTTTATAATTTAAGTCATCTTAGATATTACTTATGTACCCAAACTCACTGTGGGGAAATTTACTACTGTTTCCTCGGATATTGAAATACTTTAGCATCATTCAAATACTAGGCTATACTGTACATTTGTTCCGATACGTAATACAAACCCTCGGTCCTTTAACAATAGGAAGGTAACTAGCGGCAGCTGGGACGGTCGTAAGCTTCGAACAAGGGGAGAACGGTAGTTAACTGCTTGTCCGATCGTGCGCGTGCCCGCGCGCCCGAGAGGTGAAGAATCACTTTTGCTTTCGGCCGCGGGTGTGAAGGACGTGTTCGTCATCGCTCTCTGCCCGCTTCATCGTCGTATGCTTTGTTTATATTGTGTTTTCTACTAATGGTTTGGTTTGACTTGAAAATGAAACTGTAAGTACACTGTTTTCATTTTCATTACTTAATTATGAATCAACATGGAGCTATCGCCGTAGAGACGGCGATTTCCGCTCTTTTCATGAATTGAAACCTTGAATTATGTCTCGGTGCCGAGGGCGGGCGCACTCGCGCCGAGTCATGTATTTTGGGTTTCGAAAGTGTGTAATTGAAGATGTAAACGTACTCTTTTTCATTATATTTTTGCCCTGTGCGTTCGTTGCCGAGAGCTTGATTGCGCTCGGCAAGAGCCTCTTATTTTGTATGAATAGAATGCAATGAAAGTGGATTCGCAATGCAGTTTTCTTTTCATTTTCATTTATTAATTGCATCAAATTTAATTTTGGATCAATTTCCGCTCTTACCCGGGAATTAATCCTTACGATTTATTGCTGTGAAAGTGAAAATAGCAAGTGCAGTATTGTTCATTTTCATATATATTTATGATAGCATCATATTATTATGGATCAAGTTTCCGCTCTTACCGGGAATTGATTTTTCCCTCTTTAAGTTCTATGAAGTGAATCGCAAGTGCAGTATTCTGTTTCATTTTCATATTACTTTTCACTGCTGTGCGGGGGTAGGGGAAGCGAAGGTCTGCCAGGAAGTCGTCGGAAAGCTCTCCCGCGACTCCCTTGGTATCCGATTCTTCGTCTTCTTTCCTGCCCCCCACCCCCGCTCAGCTTCCTCGTATTTTGTTTTTCGGGGTTTTTCTTCCTTATTCCGTTCGGGGTGGGGTGGGGGCATGGTCTCCCCCCCCCGTGCGTGAGGGAACCCCTCTTACTAATCTGTCTGTGCTACCGCAGGTGCTACAGCCGTGGGAGACGACCTTGGACAGGTATGGACCACTGCGGCTGCAGGGCGTGCCTAGCATCCACGATCTGCTGCAGAGTCTAGCGAGGTCTGGGGCGGTGACCTTGGAGTGGTCTCCACTACAACCTTCACGGCCGCTTATGCTGCTTCCCCCCGCTGGTCTACACTCCCCATGCTGTGTCGGTGACGCCGTCTGCCGCTTCTAGGGCCGGTCCGGCGCGCCGTACCGAGGAGGGGTATGCCGCCGCCGCCTGTGTTTTCTTCGTGTTGCCTGCCCAGACTTCCCGCTGTTCCAAGCAGCTCGCCCCTGGACCGGCCGCCAGTACCACGCTGCTGCCGATGATTCTACGAGGCGATGGCTGGGCTGCCGTACCTGTCGCTGATGTGGTTCCCGCTACTGGCTTGGCTGTCCCTTCTGTGTTTACCGCTGCCGCTGTTCCTGCCGCTCCTGCCGCTCCTGAGCTGGTTGCTGTTCCTGTCGCTCCTGGTTCCTGCGCCTGTCCATGCTGGTCCTGCCCATGGTGTGTCTTCCCCAGTCCCAGGTCCTTCCGGACAGGTGCAGTCGGGCCGTGTTGCTTCGGCAATAGGCCCGACTCCGGCCTGGATGGAGGACCTGACGACTGTCCTGCGTGAGCTGACGAAGAAGAGGAAGGTGTCATCTTCGTCTGTTGCTGCCTCTTCCCCTTCGACTTCTAAGGCCCATAAGCCGAAGAAGAAGAAGGCTGCTCCCCCCCCTAAGAAAGTCTCCTTCGGGAACTTCTAAGGGCCCGTCCCACCTCGGTGGGACGGGGGGTCCTTCTGCTGGTCCTCCTGCTCCTTCGGGAGCGGGGCCCGTCTCCCTTCCGTAAGGAAAGAGTAGACGGGGACCAGAGGAGTATCGGTTAGCTCTGGTACTTCCTCGCCTGGTGCTAGCGGCGATGCCGCTACGCCAGGTTCCGGCTCGGTCTCTCGTATTCGCGGGAGATCCCGAGTGTACGCTCTCCCTCTGGGAGATCCGTGAGCCAAAGTTTCGGCGCCAGAGTTCGCTCGGCGCCAAGACCACGGCACGGAGCAGAAGGCAGAATGGCGAGAACCGCTCAGGTGACTCTCGCCATGGCCAGCGGGCCGCCTCGCAGCGACCAGCTGGTAACCGGGTTTTGTTATTCCCCCTAAGAAGACTCCTTCGGGAAACTTCGAAGGGCTCGTCACATTCCGGTGTGACGGGGGGGTTCTTCTGCTGGTCCTCCTGTTCCTTCGGGAACGGGGCCCGTCTCCCCTTCTGAGAAGAAGAAGAAGACGGGGACCCAAAGGGTGTGCTGGCTACCGCTGGTACACCCTCGCCTGGTCTTGGCAGCTCTGCTGCTAAGCCAGGTACCGGCTCGGTTTCTCGTCCGCGAGAAGTTCCGAGTGTACGATCTCCTTCGGGTGACCGTGCAGCCAAAGTTAAGACGCCTGATTGTTCGCTCAGCGTCATGACCGAGGCACGGAGCAGAAGACTGTCGAGAGCCGCTCAGGTGACTCTTGCCAGGCCAGCGGCCGCTCTCGCAGCGAGCCAGCCGGTACCTCGGGTGACGTGACGGTCTCTGACCGGCCACGGGTTTGAGGCTGGGAAGAGGTTCCCCCAGGTCCCCCTCGACCGACGGTACCAGCGGCTGGTACCAGCGGTTTGACGTGCCGCGAGGACGCTCACCGGTCTCACGGCGAAAGCGAGCTCTGCATGGTCACCTGACCGCCGCTCCCACAGGGACCGGGCGGATACGGTGACCAGCAGCAGCTCGTCTGACGCACGGGACCGGGTCGACGTGCTCAGTCGAGCCGCTCGCCACAGGTGAGCGGCACGGCCAGGCCTGCAGATCGATCCCCACCGCGGGTTGGTGATCGGCTGCAGCCCCCCACGTACGCTGGTCCTGCCAGCGAGCGGGGGGGGGAGGGGGGGGGGAGCGTCAGGTCTGTCTCTCCACTACCTTCAACTTCCTCGGCTACACCGGGAAGAGCGAGGTAGCTAGGAGTGATCGTGAGAGGTGCGCCGCTCACGATCCCGTCACGACGCCGCACGTGCCACGTATGGTCTTAGGACCAACCAGACGTACGCGCAAGTGATTGGAGGCGACCGTCAGGGGGAGAGGGGGTAGCGTCAGTTCTGTCTCTCCGATACCTTCAACTTCCTCGGCATACGCCAGGAAGAGCTAGGTATATAGGAGTGATCGTGAGAGATGCGCCGCTCACGATCCCGTCACGACGCCGCACGTGCCAGGTTGGTCTTAGGACCAACCAGGACGTTACGCGCAAGTGATTGGAGGCAACCGTCAGGGATCTGTTGCTGGTCCTTCTTCTGAAGGAGGAGGGTCCTGGGAGCTGCTCTTGTTGGAGGGACTGGACGGTTCCTACCTCACTCCTCAAGACGCTGTAACTTCCGAGATTCAGAGTAACTTTACCCAGGTTATTGCACTGATTCGTCAGCACAACGACCGGGGGGAAGGATCGCCGCTCCCACCAGCAGAGCCCATGTCTCTGCTCGAGTCGTTTTGGGGCCCGAGAGGGAACCCAAACCGACGGTGGGTATGCCGCGATCGGAGCTTACCGATTCTGTCTTGAACCAGAGTCTCTCGTCTCCGGACAAGTAGGCTCTCTCAGTTCTGGCCGGTCGATCAAGCTACTTCCACCTCCTCTACTGCGACAGCGGCGTTTCTACGTGTCTTCGGACACGGACCGTATTTAAATACTCCTTCGGTCCTCCTGAGAGGTTTCGACCTCGATGAGGACTGGAATGAGTCGGAGGACGGTATCGGCTCTCTCCTGTCAGGTGTCGATCAGCCCCACCCAGACGACGTTCACAGTGACGGCAGACCCTTACCTACAGTGAGAGTTCGTAACCCTCCTCGGGAAAAAGAAAAACGTTTTCTCCTGACGATACGTTTTCCCAGACTCTGAGAGGCCATCGCCGCAAGGCGATGGCTGCTCCTACTCTTCTCCAACTGCTAGTTCCACTGGGAAGGCGAGCGAGTATCCAATTCCTCCCCCATTCCCTCTCTCCTTACGGCTACGAGGGAAAGGGGAAGGATCCTACAGAGATTTCTCTGTAGGATCCCACGTTGGGGACTGCGCTACCAGGGGGGACCTTCGGGTCCTACCTGACGTAAGCCCTGGTAGTTGAGGAGGGATCCTGCCCCATTCTCGATTTCTACGGGAATCGAGAGGACCACCAGCCGATATCGTTTGACGAATTCGGTGGGGGTTTCGCAGACTGCTTAGAATTCTACGGAATTTCTAGCGCATTCAGAGTGTTTAGAGTTTCTTACGATCTCCAAACACTTAGGCGAGACCACGGTCCAAAGTGAGCGAGACGAGAATCCCCGATATGTTACACGATAATCGGGAACCTCGCCTATGCTCGAATCCTGGAATTTCTAGCATTAGGAAGAAGACTGCTGCTGAAGAAGACTATCTCACAGTAGGCGACCAACCTGGAATAGAGAAGAACGGACTGGGAATATCCAGTTTGGCTGGAACTATCGTCTTAGTATTCTGTTCACCATTGAAGCTTTCCTTCGAGGAAGACTTCTCCTTCACTCTCTTTAATAGAGAACGAAGGTGGTCGATCTCCAATCCTTATTTTGTTTTCTTGAAGGAAAGAATTTAGGATGGAGATCGTTGTTCATAACTCCTACAAATATACTACGTATATTAACCTCGCGACATGATTCTGCTAAGCAGTTGAATGGTCCGAGGGGTAGGCGCATATCCTGGTTTATTCTACGGATTGCGACTTAGACGAAAAGTATTCTAATTGAACTGCAACCCGGGTTGCCTGCAACCTCCCAGGAGTTTCCAGTTTCAATTTTATATACTTATGGTGTTGTCAACAACAACACCATTTTAGCTTTTATATTTACCGAAATTCGTTTCGCTTAAATATAATTGCTCGAGCATATCTTTTATGCTCGGTGGTTCTAGCCGAACGCATTCCTTCGTGGAAAGGATTACTTGGCAACTCAGGATGACGAGTCAGCGACAGCTACTGCGTATTGAATTGCCCGAGGCATTTCAGTATCAGCTGCCGCTTTGAGATAGACGGTTGTTTATGTCTTTCTCACCTGCTTTGATTGAATAACAACCGTATCTCTGCCCAACAATCACGGACTTAAGTCTCTGATTAACGGGGATTCTCGCATACATGAATGACCATCTACTGCTGAGAAACGCTAGTATTCATCGTCTTCGGTATTGCGAGAATTTTAAACAGAGATATCTATTCGACTCTCATCTTTCTGTTTACAGCACGGTAACAGAATTCTGTAATAGTCCTCTTGCTGCATCGTATCCCGATAATGCGAATGATTTTTGCGGAATCTGAGTTTGTCCTCAAAATATCTTGTATTCGGAGGTGTACAATTGTTCATTGTTCACCCCGGATTAGCAGATGTATTGAAGACATCGCCTACTCCCAACACGCCTGCTCTACTTCCAAACGTTCAGCCCATGAGAAGCAGTTCTTCAAGCGGTCTCCCCTGTGTTTTCATTACTGAAGAACGCCCCGCTTTCATTGCACAACGGACAGCAATGAATGGCGGTTAGCGTTTTCAGTCATTTGTAAGCACAGGTTTAGAATCTGAGATTTCCTTCTCTCGATTCAGCTGGGAAGACGTAGGTTGCATTCATTGCCTACCTTCGTCTTCAACGTCACATAGTGTTGTTTCTCCTTAAGCTGAGATTCAACGTCTATGAGATTTTCTTGCCATCAGGGACCTCGGTCTTTTGAAGGCAATTGACTTTCGCCTTTTGAGCTTATGCATTAAGAGAATCATCGCCGCGCCGTCCGGCATCGGTGACTAACAAATATTTTATTTGTTTGGTCTCTCAGCATAACTCTTTAAAGGGCGAAGGTCACGTGACTTACCCGGATGCTTGGACAACTTGCCTCTACTGATTCCGAACCAGTCAGTCGGCAGCTGTCAGAGCGTCCGAGTCAGTTACGAACTATGCTGTGGAACTTAGTTCGGGTTTTGTTCCAGAGCAATCATTACTTCGTCTTAATAGCTTGTCAGTATGAGTACTGTACATAACCAAAGTCGAGAAGAGGGATAGGTCATACGACTATTCCCTTCTTTTCGTCTTAGGTAACTGCATGACTTCTCTTGAGAAGTCAAGCACAAAGGGGATGGGGATTTGTGACGCTCGATTTCGTACCGATCTTCGTAGCGGAAGACTCAGAACCCTTCGGTAACTGACGATTGGTTCGAGTCCTTCACAATACCCTCCCTAATGGACGTCACCGCCTCCGATACGAAGGCTATGCTGCTTTGTCCTGTGAAGGTGCGACGGAGCTGTCTGAAGAAACTCGACAGCCCAGGATGAGTGTGGACGCCTCTTCATCATTCTTCTCGCGTTCCGCAAGAACTTCTCCGTGGCGCAGGTAATGAAGGCAGGCGCCTGGTCCAACCGGACCGCATGCACCTCCTTCTACCTTCAGGATATTGCCCACAGTTCCTTGGATCTTTTTTCCTTGGGAACCGTGGTGGTTGCTCAACACGTTGTGTAGTTAACCCAGACCCTGCAGGCTGAACAGCATCGGAGTCCTGGTGTGACCGTAAGAATGGATGAGGAATGAGAGTGTGACTGGCTCCTCTTCCCATCTTTTTCTTCCCTCTACCTTTGGGTAGAGGGACACGGTCGTCACCCTGCTGGGTAAGGACGAGATGCAGAGTGAGCTACTCAATAGAGCACCATCCTATCCTTTCAGTAGGGATAGGAGTAAATATCACCACTTCCTCCAAACAGGGGGAGGAAGTGGATGCCAAATTGAGACAAACCCATCATTTTATGATTGTCTCTTGCAAACAGGAACAAGTTCTTGCTTGCTGGTACGAAGAGATACGCTTGCCTCTCTCTTAGTACTTGGCCCAGAGGTCTGACCATTGATCCTGCGGTGCACACCCCGATCAATCGGACAGAGGTTTGGATCCCTCCCTTGCTCTTACGACCAGGGAGGCACTCCAGGGTTGGACGAACACCAGTCTGTTCACCAAAAAGACTCAGATTCCTCCCACCAAGAAGTGAGTCTTCCTATTGTTAAAGGACCGAGGGTTTGTATTACGTATCGGAACAAATGACAATTTGTCGAAAATTGCATTTTTCCTAACTATACAAACCTGAGGTCCTTTACATATAGTCCCACCTCATGCCACCCCTCACTCTGCAACTTTTTGCATGGGCCTAAAGCAAAAGTGATTCTTCACCTCTCGACGCGCGGGGCGCGCGCACGATCGGACAAGCAGTTAACTACCGTTCTCCCCTTGTTCGAAGCTTACGACCGTCCCAGCTGCCGCTAGTTACCTTCCTATTGTTAAAGGACCTCAGGTTTGTATAGTTAGGAAAAATGCAATTTTCGACAAATTGTCATATTTACATCGTATACAAATACTACATACAGTTATATACACATACTTTTATATACAAAGTTAACAGTTATATACACATACTTTTATATACAAAGTTAATCATATGAGTAGTGATCAGACGACAGCTGTGCACTGGACTACGTACGTACTACTTGGAAGATAAAACAAACAAATTTTGTTGTTGTTAGTCGCCGGGGATAGATTAACATTTTTCCAGAGATTAAAGAGCTGAATTTTGTTTTGAAGGTATGTCAACCGCTTTAGTAAATAGGTATCATCTTCTAAAGAAATTTTTTTTCTCTCTTCTTTTTGCGAAAGAATCTTCAAGCCGTTTTGCATTCAAAGTAATGAGAAGGAATCATTCTATTCTTCATGAAATCAGTAAAATACTTACACTAATAAAAACTAAAACTACGTACTGTATGCAAAACACACACATCATCGTTAGCTTCGTGTGTGTAAACGTTCATTCTAAGAAATTACAGAGTAGCATAACTAACACCTGATTGGTTGGTTGGTAGCCATGGAGATCTGTTATCCAATGACTGCCCTCTGCTTCTGTTCTATTTATAGACATATGCCATGGATGGCACTAGGTTTGAACGTTACCATGTTCGTGATTTTCTGACTGCTGATGGCAAAAATTACTCAATAATTTTCTTTATATAGTTATTCCTTCATGAAAACAATAATATAATATGATCATTTTAACTTTAACGTATAGTGGTATGAAAAACACCAGTGTGTCGTAGCGATGCGTCATCAATATAGTGGTATGAAAATACCACATGGTGTTGTAGCGATACGTAATCACAAAGTACAAATCCTTTTCCCGGACCATCCTCAGAATTTTACGACTCTTCAACTTAGAGATCAATATGGTTAAATATATTATATAGTCATACTTATTGTTAAAATTCACAAGTTGAACTGCAAAACATTATTATATTTTGATTGTTATGTACATATATTTTTTGTGTTTTACGGAATGTTTTTTTGAAAATAACTAACCTATTAGTGAACATATGGTATTAATTGTCCCACTATTTTTTTTAAATAGGTAAGGTGATCTTAATTATCTCACATTCATTTAACAGTAATTATATTAATTATTTATTTTAAAATAAACTGTAATTAATAAATAACAATAATGAAAATCATAAAGGGAAAAAATGTTTTTGCTGCAGTAGTGGTGTTTGTTTGATTATGCATCTGACCTCACATTTCCGAAATCTGAAAAATTCCAAAAACCGAAACATTGGAATGTGTGTGTACTGCACATTTTTTTTAAACACGCACACAATGTCTACACATTTACTGATACCCGTTGGTGAAAGACTCAAATTACAGTACGTACGTATTTATTCCTGAGAGAGAGAGAGAGAGAGAGAGAATGATTAAGGACTCCAAGGCGTGTTATTTTTACAATTATTTTATTATCTTGGGATTTTTTTTAATCTTGAGATTTTCTATTCAATTCTCAAGATTAATAAGAAAATTACCGTAACTTGACTAGCATCAGCACACATCTGAATGACTCGGCCATTAGCAGGCTAAACCACCAACCTTATGAACTGACGCTCTCGGAAAAGGAACTTGCATGATACATGAGATACATGACAAAACCACTGTTTATTGGTGAAAATTTGGGGGTCGAACGATATGGGAGATTGCACGTTATTCGAGTATATACGGTATGTGATTTTTTTTAGCCTTTTATGGAACAAAATCTAGCAAGAAATTGCCATTCGCAGTTGGCAACACTGGCCTACTCACGTTTGTCCAAGTTTTGTTTGTTGTTGTTATGAAATGTGGTGTGTAGCGCGTTCTTTAAATTGTACCCATATAAACGAGTTAATTATGTGGCATCCAAAAGCCCCGATTCTTTTACTCTTATGGGAAAGATGCCTGAAGGTCAGATGAATGTTTTTACGTGGAATATATTAACGTGTTGTGACGAAGGGAAGAGATGTTTCGCTGCATACTGCTGGTAGCATTGATCATATTATTTATTACCTGGATTGCACTGCAAAATCGTCGCCATCTTTTATCAACATAGATTGTTGGTGAGTACCCATATGATTTACCATAATTTTGATAGTTCTCTTACCACTCATCCTCTCTTTCCTTGTATAGAGGCCCACCATGCGTATGGAGGCTTCTAGCTGTAATCCATAGGCTAGTAAGGCTACATATGTACAGTAGTACATATACTACATTTATTTTTTAAGGCTAATTTTGTACAATAACTTTAAAAACTGTCTTGAATTTAGTTTTAGGTGATAGTTGAAAACATATTTGGTGTTTGAACTAAATTAGGCAGTTATAAACATTTGGAATAGTGGTCTTGGGTGGGTTAACTATTAAAGTAGGCAGTTTTAAGGCAATTTTTGAGGGGGGTATCAGGATAACACGGGTATTTACTTATCACGGGGGGGGTTCTGGGCCCCTATCCCCCGTGGATAACGAGGCCCCACTGTATACATGAAAACTCATGATACGAAGGGCGCCTCGGAACGGATTAATTTCATATCTCGAGGTACTACTGTGTGTGTGTGTGTGTGTGTGTGTATATATATATTATATATATATATATATATATATATATATATATATATATATATATATATATATATATACATAAATACATACGGCGGCCCTCGGTTAGCGGCAGGGGTTCCGTTCCTGGCCACCGATGCCAAGCGATTTTCGACGCTGAGCGATTTTAAAGCCTACAGCCGCCGCACACCTTCTTTCGAAACTCTAGACCAGTCAAAGGCGCCGTAATCCCACAACGGTGCAATAAGTAAAATTATATTTATGCAGTATAGTACTATAGAATTTACTGTGCAGTTCATGTGGGTGTCTAGAGTATGTAAAGATATAATAAAGTTTATACAGTGTACAGGTAGCTGTAGTGTTCAGGTTACGATCATTAGTCTTACGATAGTTCGATTTTATGAGAGATCAAATTACAATGGCCTAACTTTATCCATCTTCTAGTTACATAAGTTCAATAACAGCAAAAGAGAATGATGAAAGTATGGTTTTAACGTTATACTCGTTGCGTGAACGTGTACAGCCATGAACAAACAACCGAACGAGAAAAGACTTTTTTTTTTTTTTTTTTTTTTTTTTTTTTTTTTTTTTTTTCTAAGTACAACCGAACTGGATAACATCCATTTGGCTTGTATTTCGATCATTGTACTACAGTGCAACATTACCGTATTTGTTATAAATGGCGTTATGTATAGAATAGAACTGAGATATCTTAATGTAATAACTTTATTCGCTATAGATCAGAGATCAATATAGATTAAAGATCAATCGGGAAATATACCATTAAATTTAAACCTAGTTATAACTGAAGCTGAGAAAACGGTTCAAGCGGCTAATGACTATTATCGTACATCGGCAACAAGTATAAAACTGCAGTAAACGTCTGCCATCACACACAACTGTAGATAAAATTGGGATAAAATCATTTTAATCAAAACTACTGTGCTTGAAAGAACACATTTTACCGTTGGTTTTACGCCGATATAAGATAAATAACGTAAAGTTCATATTACGATGATATAAAGGATTACGTATTGCGAACGGAATCATGTAATTTTTTACGCAATAAACATACCGCCAACGTAATCTGTTAACGAAAAAAATAGTAGTTCACATTCACAACGAGACATATTCAATAAATATTTCCACCTAAAAACACGTTGTATAAGGAAAAAGAACTTCGTCTCATATAAGTCAAGTATATAGATATTCGTTTATGCTAACTAGAAGCAAGAGCATTCGCTCAGAATTGCGTTATGGTGAAACAGACTCGTATTCATCAGCTGATTTCAAACCACAACATTGGCCGCTCCGCGGAATACGGGCTTAAGTTTGCCGTAGTATTTTAAAATACAATAATATGAGAATACATACAATATTCTTGGATACAGTGAAATTATGTATAACTTTTTAAAGGATTTATGGAAAAGATGCATAATTAATAAAATAAAACAATGCATTTTTCGGAACTGGCGAACAAGAACAACCATCCCCTGACAATGTGGAGCGTAGTTACAAAGGCTGCCTTAATTTGTATCTTATTTCTGTACAAAAATGAAAATACCTTTACGCAATATATTTTCATACACATTTTAAACACAAAAGCATAAACATTTAAAAAATCGACACATTTTTTTTTTTACTATATTTTCGGAAGAGCGGCAGACGGTGGCATACAAGAAACGAACTTGTAAAAAACATCGTAGTCGATAACTTGAAGGGGAGTTTCAAAAGCTGCCTTTTTATCATATTTCTGCACAGAAATAAAAATACCCTATTCGTAATACATTTTCATAAACATTTTAAACATAGCATAAACATTTATAAAATCGACACATCGATCGCTAATTTGCACTTTTTTTAAATTGATATTTTCGGAAGAGTGGCAGGCGGCGGCTTACAAGAAAGAACATGAAAAAACATCGTATTTGATAATGTGAAGGGCAGTTTCAAAAGCTGCCTTTGTATCATATTTCTGTACAGAAATAAAAATGCCTTTCACGTAATACATTTTCATACACTTTTTATTTTTAAACAAAAGCATGAACAATTATGAATCGACACATCCATAGCTTATTTGCACTTATGTAACTCGATATTTTCGGCATAGAACGGCGTCAGAGGCATTATATTTTTTTTTTTACCTAAGACTACCGTAATAACTCCATAAAATTTGTTAATATAATTTGCATAACCTTTATGGTCTGAACGGCATTTCTACATATGTATGAACTCGTTAGACAACGGCGCTAGCGGCGCTGTTAACTGAAATTTGTGTCGTAAAGATACCTTTAAAATGCCTTATTTTTTTAATGAATAATTTTGACGACCGCCATAAAACCGATTCGCCGTTGAGTGATTGCGCCGTATATATATATACATATATATAATATATATATATATATATATATATATATATATATATATATATATATATATATATATATATATATATATACACACACACACACACACACACACACACACACACACACACACACACACACACACACACACTAGTACCTCAAGATACGAAATTAATCCGTTTTGAGGCACCCTTCGTATCATGAGGTTTTCGTATCTTGGACCACATTTTACATGTAAAATGGCTAGTCCGTTCCAACCCTCCAAAAACACCCCAGTAAATTTCATAATAAAGCTAAATCGACCTATAAACAATGAAATACTACAACAAATTGGACCATTCAATACCAAACTTAATAACGTAATGCAAATTAACCTGTAAATAAATTGTATTAGTACATGGTATACAAGAAATATTGTACGTAAAATGTGGAAGCTTACCTTTCGAGTGAGGCTATCTCCGAAAGTGGAGGCAGAGGAGGAGGAGGAGGACAAACGGCAGATACGTACGTACACTTAACTTTACGAAACACAAAAAAATGTAAGGAAAACTAAACCAAAATTTACGAAACACATTAAGAAAACTGTAACACTTAACTTTACAAAAAAGTAAAATAAAAATAAAAGAATTTTTATTTTTTTTATTTTTAACTTTTTTTTTTTTTTTTTTTTTTTTTTTTTTTTTTTTACTTTACGGTTTTTTTTTTTTTTTTCTACAGAATTTTAAACTTCATCACCACTTTCAAACTTTTCTGTTTTTATCACTTGGTTCTTCCTTTTTGCTTACTCCTGCTAATGCTAAAGGCCTCTTTAAAAAAACACATCCAAGGAAGATTGCTTCTGCCTACTTTTCACAATGTTCCTGAAACGACTCGGGCAAACGTCATCGAACTGCGCAAGCATACGGCCTGTGTGAGCCTTTTCGGAGTGTCTTTTTTTTCTTTAAACGATTGCACTTTATGAAAAGCGGCCAGAACGTCCTTAATTTCTGCCATTGTCATAGGGTCCTCCTCCTCTTCCTCGCCGCTGCTAGAGAACTCCTCTTGAACGACGTTATGTTGCATGGCCTCCAACTCCTTCAGGTCATCCGTCGTAAGTTCCTCTTGGTGCTCCTCGAGAAGGTCGTTGATGTCGTCCTCGTCGATGACCAGCCCCATGGACTTGCCGAGTGCAACGATCTCGTCAAGATCTGGTTGGGAAACAGTTTCGGGATCGTCAACTGTTTCTGAATCTGCAGCACCAGCTTCGTCCACGTCGAATCCCTCGAAGTCTCGGGCGGATACGGCATCAGGCCAGAGTTTCCTCCACGAGGAATTCAAGGTTCGCCTTGAAACCTCCTGCCAAGCTTGGTCAATGAGTCGGATGCAAATGACGATGTCGAAATGCTCCTTCCAAAATTCACGCAAGGTGAGGTTTGTGGTATCGGTGATGTCGAAACATCTCTTGAAAAGATGTTTCGTGTACAGCTTCTTAAAGTTCGATATCACTTGCTGGTCCATGGGCTGGAGGAGAGGGGTGGTGTTGGGCAGAGAAGAAAAAGAATCTTGACAGTACTTTTGGGTGTCTAGAGTATGTAAAGATATAAT
>NC_061108.1:90992436-91029936 GCF_015104395.2 Macrobrachium nipponense
TATTTTCCAACGAAAATAATCACTATAATTCTCTCTCTCTCTCTCTCTATACTACAAAGATGTATGTTTTTTAGTATGGATAAATAAATGATTTACTATTTTCAAATATAATATTAATTTATACAGCAATAATATCAATTCATTAAAGAAAATACCATAGTGAATTAGTAAGATTTTAGCTTATATTTAAAAAATTATGGAAGAATGAAGGAAATCCTAGTCTTCTTGAAGTAACTTCCAGTAACCTTTTTCAGATCCAGGTACTAAAACTGTCAGCTATATATCAAGTTCTGTGACAGCCAGGAGGGGAAAGAGCTGTGGGGGAGAGCTGCAGGTTGTTCAATCACTGGTCCTGACATTTCTCTCTCGTCTCTCTCTATCTCTCTCTCTCTCTCTCTCTCTCATTTACCGAGACTCGAGATTTTTTATGTACTTGTACTATTGGTTTTTAATACTTTCAAATAATAATAATAATAATAACTGTAATGACAAAATTCATATGTGATAGTATTTTAAAGAAATACAATACGTACTAATCTATCCATGTCACTTTTAATTAAGGTTAACTCTCTCTCTCTCTCTCTCTCTCTCTCTCTCTCTCTCTCTCTCTCTCTCTTTTGCCGCACAAGATAATATGTGTCATACTAGTGGTAACCTCTCCCTCTCTTTCGCTTGAAGCTTATAAAACGAGAGAGATAAACACTCTCTCTCTCTCTCTCTCTCTCTCTCACTCTCTCTCTCTCTACTCTCTCTCTCTCTTTTACCGAGATGAAAGAATTTTTATGGTACTAGTATGTAAAATGTTTATTGATAATTTCAGTTATTTAATAATAATAATAATAATAATAATAATAAAACTTTAATTACAAAATTCATAATGGTCGTATTTTAAAGAGATGAAAATGACCTTTCCATTTCACTTGTAAGGATAATTCCTCTTTCTTAGTGAGATGAGAGAATTTTTATGGTAGATGCACTTGTTTATTATATTTTCAAATAATAATAATAATCATAATAATAATAATAGAAGTAGTAATAATAGGATAACTAATTTCAAAAGAAAATTCTTCCCTCAACTCGAGTGACACTCAAGCTTAACAATGCCATACAATGGTCAACGAATTTAATGGTTTTATGTAATCTCTCTCTCTCTCTCTCTCTCTCTCTCTCTCTCTCTCTCTCTCTCTCTCTTACTGAGATGAGATCATTTTCATGGAGTGTATGTAATAAGTTTATCATTAATATTTTCCAATAATAATACTATAAGTACAAAATTCATATCTGAGTATTTTAAATACAATAATCATTCCATTTCTCTTTTAAATACTGTAAGGACAACTCTCTCTCTCTCTCTCTCTCTCTCTCTCTCTCTCTCCACAAGATAATTTTAGAGACGGCCCTAAGAAAAATTGCAAATTAGTAGTGAAATTTTCCCTGTGGACATGTTTTCAAGAACGTCGTTCCGGCTTACGAAGATTTTCGGGTTACGACGCGTCTTAAGAACGGAACCCCCGTCGTAACCCGGGGACCGCCTTATATATATATATATAATATATATATATATATATATATATATATATATATATATATATATATATATATATAGATATATATATATATAGGAATATATAGATACAGGCAGTCCCCGGGTTACGACGGGTTCGGCTTATGACGTTCCGAGGTTAAGGCGCTTTTAAATTATATTCATCAGAAATTATTTCCAGGGTTACGACACCTACCATGCTCATCTGGCAGAAGAAATATGACACCAAAAATGCAAAATAATCAATATTTGAAGCTTTTTTATGCAAAATGCAATAAGAATGCAGTTTACATAGTTTTGAATGCACCCAAAGCATTAAAAGTAAGGTTTTCTTAGTACTTTTAATGATGTGGCTTACAACGATTTTCGGGTTACAACGAGTCTCAAGAACGGAACACCCGTCGTAACCTGGGGATATATATATATATATATATATATAATATATATATATATATATATATATAATATATATATATATATATAAATCATCACCAAGTATGTGGTATCAGCTGTTCACCATTCATGCCTTCATAAATGGGAGATTTTATCCAGGAGCTTTCATTTTATTGGCGGATAAAACTCAAGCAACATATGACAGGACTTTTCTTGAACTAAGTAAATTGCGACCAAATATTAACCCTCGTCACGTTTTGATTGACTTTGAATGAGCAATTCGTAACAGCTGTGACAGTAACTATACTGAAAGCAGCAGCCTAGGTTGTTTATTTCATTTTTTCCATACTATTTATGGGAAAATATGTCAATTAGGATACACAGTTCATTATGGTACTGATGGCTGTTTTGCCACAAAAATTAAAATTTTCTGCTCACTTGCATTTTTACCACCAGAAGATGTAATTGATACTTATGAAGATCTCTGAGGATGAATCAATACCAATAGACTTTATAAGTTATTTTGAGCTAACATACATTGGACCAAAGAGAGGAAGACGTGGCAGACGAGAACAGCCTTTATATCCAGTTGATTTTTGGAATGTTCACGATAGGGTAATTCAGGAATTGCCACGGACAAACAATGCATTTGGAGGGTTTCACTCAGAACTGCGCGCATCAGTAGCGAGTAATCACCCAAACATTTGGAAGCTTATTGATGTTCTGCGAAAAGAAGAATTCCTTACACAGACCAAGATAATTCAGACGCAAAGAGGAGAAGATCCGCAAAAGAAGAAAAATTACCAGTCAACAGATACGAGAATAAAAAAACTAGTAGAATCATATGATGGTGAAGATAAATTAGCTTTCCTTAAGGCTATTGCTCATTCATTTATAGTTTAAACATTAGTTTTCTTATAATTTTTAAACTTCTACTGATTTATTTTAAATAGAATTTCCCTATTTCAGAGTTTGATAAATTTGATAAAAAGAAATATTATGTATGACTTAAATAATCGATTAAGCATGTGTTTTTATACATATTTTTAAAACTTTTATTGATTTATTTTGCTCTGCATTTTCCTAAATTATGTTTTGATTTCTTTAGTAAAAGGAATATTATGTACAACTTTAATGATGGTTTAAGCATGAGTTCTTTATGTATTTATTGATAAGAAGGAACTTGTTACTTTATATTTTTTTTGCTTTTTAAACTTCTATGCATTTACAGTATTTTTTCTGAAATGGGATGAATTTTCTGGGACCAAATATGCTGGGACCCAATTTTCTTGATTAAATATGCTATATTTTATATTATACAGTAGTACCTCGAGATACGAAAGGCTCAACTTACGAAAAATCCAAGTTACAAAAGCAAAGACGAAAAATTTTACTGCTCTACATACAAAAAGTTTTCAAGATACGAAAGGTTTCTGAAAGTCCGAGACTCGCCCCATAACAATTTTGAAACTTGCGCCGCACGCCGCCATCTTAGTTATCGTAGACTCGCCACCATCCTCCTGTTCTCCCATTGGTTCCTGATGCTAGCCAAGCCATGAGATCCTTCTTTCTGATTGGACAGCATCCCTCCCATCATGCATCTTCTATGCGTACGTGTTGGCGTGCCTTAGCTCGGCCACTTCGCACCCGAAACTTTACCGTACGCATTCGGCATTCGTTCGCTCCAACGATTTCGTTTAGTAACGTAAATTCGTTAGTGATTTCGTTGCAGTACATATTATCGTGTTGTGCGAAGACTGTATTATTACGTATTTGTGTAACTTTACGTAAATTAACGGTAGTCATGGGTCCCAGAAAGTTGAAATTCACGGAAAGAAGCGCATGCTGTCTCTGGAGACAAAGATGGAGATCATAAAGAAGTACGAAGCTGGTATGCGACTGAGTGTGATCGCACAAAGGAATAACGGCCGTAATCCGTCGACAATAGGCACCCATCCTTAAACAGAAGGATGCCATCAAAGCAACTACACCATCGAAGGGCATCACTGTTTTGTCCAGCAAGAGGAGCCATGTACACGACGAGATGGAACCACTGCTCCTCGTCTGGATAAAAGACAAAGAAATCGCTGGCGATACAGTAACGGAGACGGTGCATCCTCACAAAATGCAAGTGCTATTTTCGGCGATTTGTTGCGCAGGCGGAAGACGATGGAGGGAAGGGAGCTTCAACGCAAACCCAGAGTTCACAAGGCTTTCGCATGTGCGGTTCGAGAAATTCGTAAAAAAACGGACTGGCATCCATTCGCTGGTGCGTCATGGGGAGGATGCCAGCTCGAACTACAGAAGCGTCGATCATTTTAAGAAGACGTTCAACGAGATGATGACCAAGAAGGCTACAGTTCTCAGCAGTTTTTCAACTGTGCTGAGACTGGCCTTTTTTGGGGGAATAAAAAATTATGCCTCGTCGGAGTACATCACGGAGGAAATAAGAAGCTACCTACTCGGAGCATAAGCCTATGAAAGACAGGCTTACATTGCAACCTTTGTTCGAACAGCCAGTGGAGGGATTGCAAGGTGAAAGCCCCTACCTACTGGTTATCAACTCCGAGACTTCCCTCGAGCCTTCAAGGCCCACAAGTGTTGAAGGAGAAGCTTCCAGTGATGGGGAGGCTAATGCAAAAGCCTGGTAACGAGGCTTTTGTTCACTGAGTGGGTAAATCTGTGTTTTGGCCCGACTGTGAAGAGTTTTTTGGAAGAGAAGCGCCTCCCCCTGAATGTCTGCTGGTGTTGGACAATGCCCCTCCCCACCCTCCTGGCCTCGAGGAAGATATCCTAGCGGAGTATTCCTTCGTTAAGATATTTTTTCTTTCCGCCCAACACCACCCCTCTCCTCCAGCCCATGGACCAGCAAGGTGATAGTGAACTTTGAAGAAGCTGTACACGAAAACATCTTTTCAAAAGATGTTTCGACATCACCGATACCACAAACCTCACCTTGCGTGAATTTTGGAAAGAGCATTTTGACATCGTCATATGCATCTGACTCATCGACCAAGCATGGCAGGAGGTTTCGAGGCGAACTTGAATTCCTCGTGGAGGAAACTCTGGCCTGAATGCCGTATCCGACTGAGACTTCGAGGGATTCGATTGTGGGCGAAGCTGGTGCTGCTGAGTCCGAAATAGTTTGACGATCCCGAACTGTTTTTTGGAACCAGATCTTAACGAGAATCGTTGCACTCAGCAAGTCCATGGGGCTGGTCGTCGACGAGGACGACATCAACGACCTTCTCGAGGAGCACCAAGAGGAGCTTACGACGGATGACCTGAAGGAGTTGGAGGCCATGCAACATAACGTCGTTCAAGAGGAGTTCTCCAGCAGCGGCGATGAAGAGGAGGACCCTATGACAACGGCAAGAAATTAAGGAGGTCTTATGGCCGCTTTTCATAAAGTGCAATCGTTCATAGAAAAAAAAGCATCACAAAAAAAAGGTCGTATGCTTGCACAGTTCGATGACCGTTTTGCCTGAGATCTTTCAGGAACATTGTCAAAAGTCAGGCAGAAGCAATCTTCCTTGGATAGTTATTTTTTAAAGAGGGCCTTCAGCATTAGCAGGAGTAAGCAAAAAGGAAGAACCGAGGTGATAAAAAACAGACAAAGTTGAAAGCAAAAAAGGAAGAACCAAGTGATGAAAAACAGAACGTTGAAAGTGGTGATGAAGTTGAAATTCTTGTAAAACAAAAAAAAAAAAAAAAAAAAAAAAAAAAAAAAAAAGTTTTTTCGTAAATTTTTATTTTTTATAGTTTTCCTTAAATTTTTTATTTTTTTTTTTCGTAAAGTTAAAGTGTAACGTTACGTACATACGTTATCTGCCGTTTGTCCTCCTCCTCCTCCTCTGCCGCCACTTTCGGAGATAGCCTCACTCGAAAGGTAAGCTTCGACATTTTACGTTACAGTAATAATACTTCTTGTACACTAATTATACACTTTATTTACAGGTTTGGATTTTTATTCCTAATTTAGGTATTGAATGGTCCAAATTGTTGTAGTATTTCATTGTTTATAGGTCAATTTAGCTTTATTATGAAATTTAATGGGGTGTTTTTGGAGGGCTTGGAACGGATTAGCCATTTTACATGTAAAATGTGTTCCAAGATACGAAAAACTCATTATACGAAGGCCGCCTCGGAACGGATTAATTTCGTATCTCGAGGTACTACTGTACTGCATAGGTTTTTTGTTGAGGAAACTACCTTTTTTTACACTTTTATTAATAAAACTCTAATTATATACTTTGTTTATTTTTTCATCGGTTAGATTACGATTTCATTGTCAGTATATAAATAATTTCTGGGACCAAATTTTCTGAGACCGAAATTTCTGGTCACTATGTAATTATGTGTGTATATATTATATATATATTATATATATATATATATATATATATATATATATATAGTATATATATATATATATATACACATACATACAGTTACCATCCGAGTTACGACCTAGATCCGTCCGACCAACAGGTCGTATGTCAGAATGGTCGTTAGTCGAAAAATACCAGCCAAAATGGCCGACACGTGGAGGTTATAAGTACTCTGTTAAAGTGGAAGATTATACTGTACTCGAGGACATATGATATGAATGTGTTGCATTTTTAAGTAACTTTTTCTGTTGAATAATATTATTGCGTATATACAAAGCTGTTTATTTTATCATTTTTATGCCTTTTAGTTTTCACTTTTATAATTTTATCATGCTTTTCTGTTGAATAATATTATGTACATATGTATACAACAAGCTGTTTATTTATAATTTTTATGCCTTTTAGTTTCACTTTTATCATACTTTTTCTGTTGAATAATATTACTGTTGTACTATACGTACAAGCTGTTTATGTATTTATCATTTTTATGCCTTTTAGTTTCACTTTTATCATACGCACGGTCGAAAGAAAGATCAAGCTGTTAAGTCAGGCGAGGCA
Source organism: Macrobrachium nipponense (assembly GCF_015104395.2). NCBI lineage: Eukaryota > Metazoa > Arthropoda > Malacostraca > Decapoda > Palaemonidae > Macrobrachium > Macrobrachium nipponense. The sequence goes on from NC_061108.1 coordinate 90,999,322, forward strand.
GGGGATGGGGAAGGGGTGGTTACTGCGCTGGCCCATGTAGGGGAGGGGGTGGCTTCGATGCTGGATGAGGCGGGCTTTTGTGTTCGTTTGACAAACATGCTAAGTGTCGTTTGGATCTTCTGCTTTTTCTTTTGATAATATTACTGTTGTACTATACGTACAAGCTGTTTATGTATTTATCATTTTTATGCCTTTTAGTTTCACTTTTATCATTTTATCATAGAGATATTTTTAATATTATACTGTAGGTGCAATGTATTTAGCTTTTTTTTTTCAGTTGCTTAGTTGATATACTACGTACATACATCTTAATATAATATGGTTTTAGAAATAAAATATTTATTACTGCAGTTGAATTTATTATACAAAAATACAAATGAAGATCAAAATACGAAAATAGAAAAGTTACAGTTCAAAAATAGAACATACAGCTGTAGTACAAAATAGAAAATACATATGCATGTAAAAAAAATAAGCAAAACAACACTCAAAATTAATGTTCACTGGTGCTTGGTTCGACGTCATCAACACTTTCTTCATACGCACGGTTGAAAGAAAGATCAGCTGTTAAGTCAGGCGAGGCAGGGGATGGGGAAGGGGTGGTTACTGCGCTGGCTGATGTAGGGGAGGGGAGGGGGTGGCTTCGATGCTGGATGAGGCGGGCTTTTGTGTTCGTTTGACAAACATGCTAAGTGTCGTTTGGATCTTCTGCTTTTTCTTTTCATCGTAGATTTCTTTGTATGGCCTCATTACTTCTTGCATAGATCTCTCTATCCGGGCAAACCGTTCAACATTCGGATCCATTCCTTCCAATTTATGCAGCATTGTATTAAGCATTTGTATGGCTTCCGATAATCCCTTTACAGTAAACTTTCGTTCGTGCTCCTCCTCTTCTACAACTTCCTTTTCTTCCTCTCTTCTTTCTTCTTCATCTTTCCTTTCTTCTTCTATTGCTAACAGTTCTTCTGGGATGCTGTGCTGCCGGCGCCGTCGTAACTGTCATACCGCGCTGCCAAACAGTAAACGCCGCCAAATATAAAAAATAGACCCCTGTCGGACACTGTCGTAAGTACGGGTGGACGTAACTCGCGCAGTTCGTAACTCGGATGGTAACTGTATATATATATATATATATATATATATATATATATATATATATAATATATATATATATATATATATATATATATATATATATATATATATAAGCCATTCTAGAGGGCTTATAAACAACTTTCCCAAGAATATCTGAACATCTCAGAAGACGCCATGAGGTCGTTAACGGTCATTCTCTCTCAGATGAAGAAAGCGTCACCTCCCCCAACATCCCCCAAAAAGTCCGTTGGGCATGGGCGTCCCTTATAGGGGCACTCATTGGCCAATAGACCTAAGGACAGGTGCCAGACCCAATCATGGCCTAGAAGCAATATATCGGGGGTTTCTGGGGGGTACTGAGGAGAGAGGAAACCAAGCCGTCTCCTTGAGGGTCAGGCAGTCAAGCGTCGGTCAAGAGAAGGGAAAGACGCACTTTCCCCTCGTGCCCTCTGCCGGTTTCCGCTCGGTCTCAATTCCGCCGGTACATAGATATTAAGTTCATTTCACTCGGGCCCTTGTGTAAATTCATTAGAATATAAGACCGGTGTTAAATTAATCACTGAGCGTTTGATTTCTGCATGACCCACAGTAACTTAAGAAACCCACGCGACCCAGGTCGGGGTCATAATTTTGGTGTCAGGTGTGCGGGGTACGCTGCGAAGCGCTAATTAACAGTAAATATAGCGATCTGTGGGTCTTGCGAGGCGCGGATTCGGTGACAAATTGTTCAGTGTCTTTATGATCGGAAAATACACGACGGAGCGGTCATATGAAACAACAACACAAAAGGGCCGACGTTGAAGTGATACAGTAAAACAAAATTTAGCTCGCCTTCACGTAACTAATGCCAAAGTAACGAGCGGTAGATAGCGAAGAAAGTCGGCATGTGATATTACAATACCGAGCGCGAGGCATCGTGAAACGGGCGAATACACGCACACACGTGCTGTGCATAAAACGGCCAACAGATTAGAAAAACTGTATGCAGTGTATAAGCGAGGGAAAGACAGAAAGGACGAGTGTCGTATTATTGGAGAGATTTGCACTCCCCAAATCAAAACCAGCCAGACACTGGTTACGATAGCAAGTGGAAGGAGGTGATCGTCAGCACAGTGATCAGCAGTGCCTTCGCAGAACATCGGCGATGCTAAGAAACGGATCAAAGATGGCGGCCGGCAATGCGCGCCCGCCAAAAGTCTTTCCCGCCAAAGGGAAAGAAGAGTGCCTGGAGTCAGCTGTGTGCGCCCAAGAGAACAGGGGAAACCCTGTTGGGCAGCGGGAGGGATACCAGTTCTCCCCCCCGAAGAGTAGCAGAGTGAGACTGTCGGAGTAGGGGACTCCCCCTACTGGACAGTACACCCCCCTCAAGAGCGGGAATGGGTCGGAAGGAGATGGGCACTTTCCTCCTTCCCCTAGCCCCTCTAGCCGTTGAGGAGACGGTATTCACCTTCAGGATGAATGGGGGAGTGTGAGCTGTAAGCTTCGTCTGGCATAGACCAAGCTGTTAGAAGTAAGAAAAGCTGACAGCCGTCGGATGGCGGCTGACGACAGCAAGGGAGTGTAGCAAGACACTCCTCCCCTCCCCTCAAGAGGAAGGGGAAGGCGACGTGGAGAGAGGAAGGAGGGTCAGCTGGGATCCTTCCTTGGCACAAGGGACGCAAGGAGAGTAATTACTGACCAGCGTGAATAATTGTCAGTGAGGGTCTTTGTGAAGAATTTAAACAGTATGGGTATGAAAATGTGGGCAACCCGCAATAAAAAAAGTTTCTTTTGTTTTGTTTTTATTCACTGTAGTTTAAACTTTTTTTTTGTAAATATATTTATCAAAAGGCTTTGTGATTAGTTTATTGTCTGTTATGTGTTATTAGAATATGTCCTTTTGATTCGAATTTTTAAGTTATTCAAGTAATTTGTCTGAGAAATTTTATTTTATCAGGAATAACGTAAACAATCAACTAGTGATTTGTCGATTTCTTTTTTTTTTTTAATCAGATTTGTGGTAACTGAACCCTTTTGTGATTTATCTGTGATTGCAGTTTGAGTAATTTAATTACGAATTGTTCTTATTAGAGTCAATGAGTAGTAACCAATTCACTGATATTGCTTGTTTAATGTTTTGTGGAAACTGTAGATGGATTTTCTTTTATTTTGTTCATTTTTATTGTCGGTTTTCAAGTCCTCCACCTTGAGGGTAGGAGACCAAACCCGCCCCCCCCCCCTAGAGCCTCTCCTCAATAGCCAAAGTGGTTGTCAGAGAACACCACCAATAGTGTTTAATGTTAAATTTATTGTTATTAGTAGTAGTTACCTGGGTGTTGACCTCTTTGAGATTCTCGTAGTTAAACCAGATTGTTATTCTTTTCAAGTACTAATGATACGAGTCCATTTAAGATCACTGGTCAGGCCCCGGGTTAGGTAAGAGAGAAAGAAAGAAAAAAATGGAAAAGTAAATAAATGAATAAATAAAAAAAAAAATAAATAAATAAATAAAATGAAATAAAATAATAATAATTTTAGTTAAGTAATAATACCGGAGCTAATGCCATTACCAAGGATAATGCCTATCCATTGCCCTCGATCGAAGTGCTTTTACTTAAAGTAAAGGAGAGTAAGTTTTTCGCCACATTGGATCTCAAGGCTTGCGCTGATGATGAAAGTAAAGAGAAAACGGCCTTTATAGCAAATAATCGGCTATATGAATATAATTTCCTTCCCTTTGGATTTAAAAATGTTACAGCTCATTTTCACGAGTAATGGTACGCGTTTTAGCCTCTATAATTAGCATTGTGAGTTTTTGTACATTTAGATGATATCATTGTAGTTGGTGCTACTGTAGAGGAGCATAAAGATAAGTTTTGGAAGCATTAAAGCGTCATGGGATGAAAATAAATTTAGAAAATGTAAGTTTTTCCAGGCCGAAGTAGAATTTTTGGGGCACCTAGTAACTTCGGAAGGCCTTAAGCCTTGTGCCGATAAAGTTGTAGCAATGAAAGAATTCCCACGACCAAAACATGCGATGGATGTAGCCAGCTTCCTCGGACTCGCGGGTTACTATCGGAAGTTCATTAGGAACTTCGGACAGATAGCGAGACCGTTAGACGCATTAAGGAAGCAACCTGATTTCCAATGGGGTGAGAAAGAGGAAGCAGCTTTTCAGAAATTAAAAGATGCACTAATGAGCGACGAACTCTTGGCTTATCCGAGGTTCGATCGCCCTTTTTTTGTGACCACAGACGCAAGTGATATTGCGATAGGAGGAGTAATCTCCCAGATTGACGATGAAGGTAATGAAAGACCAGTTTGTTTTGCATCACGCGCATTAAAAGGGGCAGAGAAAAATTATAGTACCTTCGATCGAGAGGCTTTGGCGGTCTTATGGTTGCTGGAGAGACACCGTTATTTTTTGCTGGGACACAAAATAAAGATTTTCACAGATCATCAACCATTAACATATCTGTTGAATAAGAGCGAGATTACAAATCGCCAAGCTCGATGGATCGAGCGAATTTTAGAGTTTGACATCATAAAGATTGAACATATCCCAGGGTAAGGTAATAGGGTGGCTGATGCTCTCTCCAGGAACATCATAAGAGTAACAACTCGTGCCGCAAGGCGCAAGGAAGAACGACAAAAGAAACCTCGTGACGTTGGTGGCGCAGGCACTGCAGGCGATAGTGCCAGCAACGTTCCGACAGTTCCGAACAATGACAGTCAAACAAACGTAAACGCGACGCGCAGGAAACGGGAATCTCGCAAGCACTCTCAGGTGGATGAGCATGCCCGAGGCGGTAGCTGGTTAAATGCAGGTGGAACTCCGTCCGGGGGATTCCAGAATAAATGGCCGGAGAATGAAAGTGTGGTTGATTTTTGTAGTTGGAGTGTGCGAGAATTGGTTGAAAGTCAGGTGTCTGAAGCTTGGATTAGTCAGATTAAGGCTTGTGTGGATGGTGAGAGTAACGGGTTCCCGAATTTTGTGCATTTATCAAAAAACGTGTTTTCATTGTGAAAGACGTCATGTTAAGTAAATAGGAAAAGGGCCGCTAATATCCGAGCCCAAGTCGTTCTTCCTCGAGCCTTAGTAGAGACAGCCATACACATGATTCATGTCAGCCCTTATGCTGGGCATGTAGGTATAGAAAGATCTCTTAGAAGAGCCCGTGAACATTTCTTTTGGGTTGGCATGCGTAGGGACATAACTAGATTTGTAAGTAATTGTCATGTATGCAACATGATGAAAAAGCACAGAACGGTGATTCCGAAGGCCCGATTATGGCCTGTGGTGCCGGTGAAGTGGGATAGAGTGCATATGGATGTGGTAGGACCACTACCTTCAGTGCAAGGACAACCTAGATATATTTGTGTATTTGTGGACGCGTTCACGCGTTTCACACATGTGTGCGCAATGATAGACAAATCGGCAAAGGAAGTGGCTAAAGCGTTGCATTCCCTAGTAAATCGATTCGGGTGTCCCAGAATACTAGTGTCGGACAACGGCCGTGAGTTCGTAAATGAACTAATTCGCGAGTTTACGGCCCTCTTACAAGTAGATCACGTTACCATCGCGGCTTATCGGCCGTCTGCTAACGGACTCGTTGAGTCTCACAACAGAGAGGTAGTCAACATCTTAAAATATCTCATCGGGGATAATCCGACTTCCTGGCCGTCTCTGTTGCAGACGGCTGAGATGGCTATTAATGCCGCATATAACAGCTCGATTAGGGACACACCCTTCTTTTTGATGTATGGACAAGACATCCGACTGCCGTATTCGGTGGTCTTGGACCCTCAACAGATGCCCCTTTATACGGTGGAACAGTACCGGCTGTGGTTTTGTAACGCGACCCGACGTGTGTTCCAAGCTACGCAACGTCTGCTGTTGAGGGCAAACGAAAAGTACCGCTTGCGGTACGACAGACGGTTCCGAGCTCACGATTCCCCAATACAGGTTGGAGATCGAATCTACTTGAAGAAAATGCAACTGTCGAAACACAAGCTCGAACCGTCATATATGGGACCGTATCGTGTGAAGGAGATCAAGCACTCCTCTGCTGTGATTCAGCATATTCGCACAGGGGCTGTGAGCGAGCACCACCTGTCGCACTTACGTCCAGTGCTCGAGGACAGCGTAGTGTTTTACACCAATAAACCAGTACCCCCGTACCCGGGGTTGGCCGGGTACCTGGGAGACGAGCCAGAAAAAAATACCGGAGCGCAAGTGGGCGCCCCACCGAGAGCACAAGACCGAGCTCCCGAGCCTATGTCATACGTAAATGCTGTTGCAAAGTAAATGAAAGGGGTCAGTGAACAGAGTCTGTAAATGCCAACCCACGTCTTTGCCTAGGATTCAGAATCATACCAGTTGTTTATTTTTTTTTTTATTTTATTTCTTGTTATCTCGATCAGATTGTAATGTGTCACGAATTTATGTTGTTTGATATAACTTGTCCAAATTATTTTCAGAACAAATGTTATTACCTGTGGATCATATTCTTATGTGTAATTCTGTTTTGATGTGGTTATGTTGCTTTGTACGTTATTTTATTATTTTGATTTGTTGTTTTTTATTTGTGTTAAATTTGTCGCAACACCGATTCCATCCTATTTTATCTTTCATAAATTACACTAATGCTTGTAAAGTTTTTTTTATTTTCACAGATGATGAAATTTTTGTTTGTTTGTGCCTGGATTTCCAAATTTATTTCTATGGTTCTTTAGTTATTTTTTTATTTTTTTTATGTGATAGTAGTAAATGCACATTGATGTTCCAGGAAGATTTTTTTTTTATTTTCGTAAAATTCCATTGCATTATTTTTGTTCCGTGTATGTTTAAATTATATTTTTGATTATTTTGAAGAAATTTAATAGATTAACGTGATACAATGTCATTAAAAATGGATGCCATGTGTCGTGATTGCCAAGGGCAGTGGCTGAATGTGTAAAATTTTCTGTCTTTTTGTTTTCACCATTTTGTTTTGATTATGAACCTGAACTTATTGAATGATTTCTTTTTTTTGGTTTTGATCTGTTCCAGGAAAGAGTGATTGTTCTTAATTTTTTTATAAAGATCTTATGTTGTTGTAAGACGTGTTCAATTTACTTGTAACCTTTAGTTTGTACACACGTCAAATGGCCCCCTTTAAGATAGTTAATTTGAATTTAGATAAATCAGTACCTTGAGAAAAGAGACTCGAGATGGGACAAGGCAGAGACTATAGCTTTGCGAGGACGCAAAGGAGTTTGGGGAGGGAGTGATAAGCCATTCTAGAGGGCTTATAAACAACTTTCCCAAGAATATATCTGAACATCTCAGAAGACGCCATGAGGTCGTTAACGGTCATTCTCTCTCAGATGAAGAAAGCGTCACCTCCCCCAACATCCCCCACCCCCAAAAAGTCTGTGGGCATGGGCGTCCCTTATAGGGGCACTCATTGGCCAATAGACCTAAGGACAGGTGCCAGACCCAATCATGGCCTAGAAGCAATATATCGGGGGTTTCTGGGGGGTATTGAGGAGAGAGGAAACCAAGCCGTCTCCTTGAGGGTCAGGCAGTCAAGCGTCGGTCAAGAGAAGGGAAAGACGCACTTTCCCCTCGTGCCCTCTGCCGGTTTCCGCTCGGTCTCAATTCCGCCGGTACATAGATATTAAGTTCATTTCACTCGGGCCCTTGTGTAAATTCATTAGAATATAAGACCGGTGTTAAATTAATCACTGAGCGTTTGATTTCTGCATGACCCACAGTAACTTAAGAAACCCACGCGACCCAGGTCGGGGTCATATATATATATATATATATATATATATATATATATATATATATATATATATATATATATATATATATATATATATATATATATATATATACACATATACACATATACACATATACACATATACACATATACATATACATACATACATACATACAAGTTACCATCCGAGTTACGACCCACACGAGTTACGTCCACCCGTATTTACGACAGCGTCCGACAGCGGTCTATTTTTTTAAATTTGGCGGCGTTTACTGTTTGGCAGCAGCAGTAGCGTAGTGCGCGGTGTGGTGCGGCGCTGTATGACAGTTACGACAGCACCGCATCCCAGACAGACTCATCCTAACCACCTCACTCACTGTCTAGACATTGTAGCAGTAACATTTTAGCAGTAACATTCTATTTCATTACACCTTTACCATGGCCCCTAAGAGAAAGTCCGACTCATCAGAATGCAATTCTGCCAAGAAAGCTAGGAAGGCGCTGTCGTTGGAGATGAAGATGGACGTTATCAAGAAATATGAAGGTGGGGTGAAAGTTAATTGTATCAGCAGAATTCTCCATCTCTCCCACTCCACGGTCTCCACCATTCTAAAGGACAAGAAAAGGATTAAGGACGCAGTGAAAGGAGCAGCCCCAATCAAGTCAACGATTATCACCAATCAGCGTGAAGGACCGATAGCAGAGATGGAAAAGTTGCTATTTACGTGGCTGGAAGATAATAGACAAAGAAATGTGCAAGTGATGTTGCGAGCAGTGCAAAGCAAGGCAACAAGTTTATTTAAAATGTTAAAAGAGAAAGGAGGTGAAGAATATGCTTCGTTGGAGTTTATAGCGAGTACTGGGTGGTTTCGTCGATTCCGAGATTGGTACCAAGTGCACCATGTTCTGACGAAAGGCGAGGCTGCTAGCAGTGATGCACCTGCTGCTAAGGCATTCATAGAAGAATTTGACAAACTAACTGTAAGTGAAGGATATTTGCCTGAACAGATTTTTAATGTGGACAAAACTGCCTTGTTTTGGAAAAAGATGCCGAAAGGCACGTATATACATAAGCAAAGAATTTGCAAGTGCACCAGGGCATAAGGCAATCAAAGAGAGATTCACGTTATTGTTCGGTAGAAACATTGAAGGACATAAATTAAAACCTTTTTTGATTGCGCTTTCAGAAATCCCACGTGCACTGAAGAAAGTCAGCAAACATACCCTTCCCGTTTATTACCGAAGTAACAAAGGCCTGGATGACGCTAGCACTATTTGAAGATTGGTTCTTAAACTGTTTTGTTCCTGAGGCACGTCAATATTGTAGCGATTAGGGCATTCCGTTTAAGATTTTATTAGTGCTTAACAATGCGCCTGGCCACCCGAGGCACTTGGATGATCTTCACCCTAACGTGTGCGTTGTCTTCCTTCCCCCAAATCCAACTCATGGACCAGGGTGCGATTTCTACATTTAAGGCGCACTACTTACGAATTTCCTTTGACCAGGCCATCGAAGCTATGGATGAAAACCCTGAGCTGACTTTGCGCGATTATTGGAAATCGTACAAAATTTACCATTGCATCGAGCATGTCGCTAAAGCTTGGGATTTGGTGACAGAAAAATGTATGAATGGTATTTGGAAACACTGCTGCAAACGCTTCCTCAGAGATTTTGTTGGCTTCGATAACGAAGAGAAATCAAGCAACGTCCGAGGAAAAATTGTTAGCTTGGCAAAGCAACTTGAGTTAGGATGTGATGAAGAAGAAATTGAAGAACTGATAAGTGAAGAACCTGAGGAATTAACAAATGAAGAACTGTCAGCAATAGAAGAAGAAAGGAAAGCTGAAGAAGCAAGAAGAGAGGCAGAAAAGGAAGTTGAAGAAGAGGAGGAGCCCGAAAGAAAGTTTACTGTAAAGGGATTATCGGAAGCCATACAAATGCTTAATACAATGCTGCATAAATTGGAAGGAATGGATCCGAATGTTGAATGGTTTGCCCGGATAGAGAGAGCCAAGCAAGAAGTAATGAGGCCATACAAAGAAATCTACGATGAGAAGAAAAAGCAGAAGATCCAAACGACACCTAGCGTGTTTGTCAAGCGAACACAAAAGCCCGCCTCATCCAGCATCGAAGCCACCCTGTCCCCTACATCGGCCAGCGCGGTAACCACCCCTTCCCCATCCCCTGCCTCGCCTGACTTAGTGGCTAATATTTCTTTCGACCGTGCGTATGAAGAAAGTGTGGTTGACGTCGAAGCAAGCACCAGTGAACATTAATTTTGAGTTTTGGTTTGCTTATTTTTTTACATGCATACGTATTTTCTATTTTGTACTACAGTACTGTATGTTCTATTTTTGAACTGTAACTTTTCTATTTTTGTATTTTGATCTTCATTTGTATTATTGTGTAATAAAATCAACTGCAGTAATAAATATTTTATTTCTAAAACCATATTATATTAAGATGTATGTAGTATATCAACTAAGCAACTGAAAAAAAAGCTAAATACATTGCACCTACAGTATAATATTAAAAATATCTCAATGATAAAATGATAAAATTGAAACTAAAAGGCATAAAAATGATAAATAAACAGATTGTATATATGTACAACAGTAATATTATTCAACCGAAAAATTATGATAAAGTGATAAAAGTGAAACTAAAAGGCATAAAAATTATAAATAGTCAGCTTGTATATACATATGTATAGTAATATTATTCAACAGAAAAGTATGATAAAATTATAAAAGTGAAACTAAAAGGCATAAAAATAATAAATAAACAGCTTGTACACAGTAATATTATTCAACAGAAAAAGTTACTTAACCCTTAAACGCCGAATGGACATATTAAACGTCTCCCGAATGCCGAATGGACGTACCATACGTCGACTCAAAAAAAAAAATTTTTTAAATTCGCGGAAAAATACTTATAGGCCTACTAGCCGAAAACTTTTGAATCACGCGCCTTGGGGGATGCTGGGAGTTCACGGATCAAGGTGTTGTTTTGTTTACAGTCGTTACGCAGGCGCGCAAGCGCGAATTTCTTTCTTGCCGCACTAAAAAGTATCTGTGACACATCTCGGAAATTATTTCGTCACTTTGACATAATTTTTGTACCATTTTAAATTAGCCGTTACATGGAGTATTATATATGAAAATGTGCACATTTCTATGTAGAATACAACAAAAAAATACTCATGATTGTAGCTTTTATCAGTTTTGAGATATTTTTATATAAATAACGATAAGTGCCAAAATTTCAACCTTCGGTCAACTTTGACTCTACCGAAATGGTCAAAAAAAGCAATTGTAAGCTAAAACTCTTATATTTTAGTAAAATTCAATCATTTACCTTAATTTTGCAACTAATTGGAAGTCTCTAGCACAATATTTCGATTTATGGTGAATTTATGAAAAAACTTTTTCCTTACGTCCGTGCGGTAACTCTTCCGAAAAAATTATACATGCGATTGTGGTAATGTTTGCACCATTTTAAAATTAGCCGTTACATAAAGTTTTGTATATGGAAATGTGTGCAATTTCATGCACAATACAACTAAAAACAACCCATGATTGTAGCTTTTATCAATTTTAAAATATTTTCATATAAAAAATGATGTGACAAATTTTCAACCTTCAGTCAACTTTGACTCTACCGAAATGGTCGAAAAATGCAATTGTAAGCTAAAACGCTTATATTCTAGTAATATTCAATCATTTACCTTCATTTTGCAACAAATTGGAAGTCTCTAGCACAATATTTCGATTTATGGTGAATTTATGAAAAAAATAACATTTTCTTTACGTCCGTGCGGTAACTCTTCCGAAAAAAATCATACGTGCGATTGTGGTAATGTTTGCACCATTTTAAATTAGCCATTACATAAAGTTTTATATATGAAAATGTGCGCAATTTCATGTAGAATACAACGAAAAATAATTGAAGGTTGTAGCTTTTCTCATTTTTGAAATATTTGCATATAAATCACGATAAATAGAAAAAAAAACCACCTTCGGTCAACTTTGACTCTACCGAAATGGTCGAAAAACGCAATTGTAAGCTAAAACTCTTACAGTCTAGTAATATTCAGTCATTTATCTTCATCTTGAAACAAATTCGAAGTCTCTAGCACAATATTTAGATTTATGGTGAATTTAAAAAAAAACTTTCCTTCCCTCCGCGCGCGGATTCTCCGCCACAAATCTCCGAAATGCGTACGTTTCCATTCTCGGAATATTTGCTCCATTTCATATTAGGCATTTCATAGAGTTTATATATGAAAATGTGCGCAATTTCATGTAGAATAAAACGAAAAATATTTGAAGTTTGTAGCTTTTCTTATTTCCAAAATAATTGCATATAAAAAATATATATATAAAAAATCGACATTCGGTCAACTTTAACTCGTCAGATATGGTCAAAAACTGCATTTGTAAGCTAATACTCTTACAGTATAGTAATATTCAATAATTTGTCTTCATTTTGAAAGAAATTAGAAGTCTCTAAGACAATATTTAGATGTATGGTGAATTTTTGAAAAAAATATTTGTTTATGTCCGCGTGTTACGAATTCATGCATTATTTTGTGATAATATTTTCTCTGTGTTGCTTTTATAGTTTTACAATGTATTATATATCAAAATGATTGCAATTTAGTGTACAATACAACGAAAAAGATAAGACAAGAGTGTCTTATCAAATAATAGCATATAATACATCTTAAATGGATATGTGGTTGATATGCCAACCTCAAGATGTAAAATAAGGCTAGTAGGCTACGTCCCGAAGCATGAACTAGTTGGCCTGACCAACTCCGAGCGGCTTAGCTTAGAATGCCGTATCGAAATATTTAACCGAAAGGGCAAGACGGCCAGGGTGGCTCGAGGACGAATAGGTATAGGCATTGAATGGATCAGGATCCAATCATAGACGACAAGAGTGTCTTATCAAATAATAGCATATAATACATCTTAAATGGATATGTGGTTGATATGCCAACCTCAAGATGTAAAATAAGGCTAGTAGGCTACGTCCCAAAGCATGCCGTTCGGTCGGTAGGCTATCCCCCACGATCGGACAAACATTAAAACGTCAGATAAATAGAAACGCATCTATAAAATATACATACGGAACTGCTAAATGAATGAGAATCGATTCCAATTAGTATGGGAGACAAATTGGTGTGCGATAGGGGAGTATATATACGCCGGTAGCGAGCCACGAAATGGCAGCGTGGGAGCGGCAGTGCACGGGCTGCCGCTTCCGCATATAACCCCTAAAAACACAGTTAAACATGAGTATCGCTACCTCTGGATAATACCAAACATTAATTGCATTAATTGCAGTACTCAACTTAGATGCAGTATCTACCTGACATTCCATGACGAAAAAAGCAGAAATTCCAGAGCGAAATCACTACACAAGAGACGTTGTGCTATCAAAAGGAATGGTAAACAAAGCGCTAGTTGTAGCAGTAGCAGGTAGCGGGGACTTGGAACGGCTCCTCTGTAGACGAGGGATATTGAGAAGGGAAGAGACTAAATGGCAGGGAGACCTCTGGTAGTGGTTTCACTCGCCCCAGATACCATACCGACACCTTAAATAAAGGTGAGCGAGCCGGACTATTCTGGCATTACCATATAGCTTTTTTCTGTTGTATTTATAGCAATATTTATACCTTAGAAATGAGTGCTAAAAGAACCATTTCACGGAGCGACACAGGCTAAGCCCAGAAATATATATATATATAGTATATGTAAGCACTGGTCAGGGTAAAATGAAGCACATTACTTAACAGAGCATCCTACATCTGACTACTACTTGTAGTTAGTAAATGTGCCTCACTCTTGTTTCTCCTTGAACAAGGGGCAGGAATGGTAAAGCACTATAATATTTAGATCTAATGTGCATAATATGGCAGCTTCTGAGCTGGTATTCCCATATAAACAAAAAACTGGATTCTTCTTCATTTCCATTAGTAAGGCTACAGAAAGCCAAATCTGCCACAGGTTTCTGTCAGCCTCAGAATCCCATATGCTAAACTGTACAGTTGATTACTAAGGTTATCCCTTTCAATTGCTCTTGTACATGATTTGGAAGCAATCATTTTGTGGTGGGGAAAAACATTACCTGTAATGTCTCAGATCATCCCTCCCACCTAAGGAGTGTCCCCATATAAAAAGATGAAGGTACATATTCATATAGGAGCAAAGCTGAAGTCCTCTATCATAATTCCACATCTAATCAACCCCATAATTTTCCACATTACTAAGGAAAACTTAATTGTCTACATTGGAGAAGGTGGTACCCCCACTTCCACACTTACTGTCCACTAGTTAACTATGTCAGCACCAATATTCAGACTTTAGTAGCTCACAAAATTTACCCTTTAAAACTTTAAGGTGTGTAAATCTATGAAAAATGCAAATTTTCTTTGGTTTACCATACTATTTTTAACAGGGAGATAGATATGCAAATTGTAAGCTTACTACACTGTAATACAGTACATTCTTTTTTATTGATATTTGTTTATTTCAGTGGTAATGTGATAAAGAAACAGTATTATATGTGCAGTGTATCACATCAGATTTGCTACCTTATCTCTTAAAGCTTGGAACTAATTTCTTTAATTTCTTGTGTATACAGAACTATTAAACTCAAACTTTTATCTTTTCAGGTTTAAATACCAAGTTTACAACCAAAGAATCAGTGATGAGGAACAGTGCTGAGACAAGAATGAGAGGTTATCTGGAACAAGTAAAGAAAATATTACTGGCAGGAAATATCCGCACTGATTCACCTTGCAGAAATGCTGTAAATTTTTTTAAAGAGCATTTATCTAAATCCAGGTATGTCCTCTTCTTTTCTCAAAACTAACATGAAATGGTTTTGGGTGTAAGTAATTTTGTTTAACTGTACTTGTAGGTCCCTGGGAGTTGTGAGTGTGCCTACATCATGGATATCAGGTTAGGTAAATAGCTTAGCCATGGATAAGCTACCTAAAATTCAAACCATAACCTTAGCTAGCCTGTGTAGGTACTCTAAATTAACCCTTAACGCCGACTGGACGTATTTTACATCAACATTTTTTGTCTCTCGGTTGCCAACTGGATGTAATTTTATGTCGACATACAAAAGATTTTTTTAAAATTCGCGGAAAAATACTTTTAGCCCTACCAGCCGAAAACTTTTGAATCACGCGCCTTGGGGGATGCTGGGAGTTCACGGATCAAGGTGTTGTTTTGTTTACAATCGTTACGCAGGCGCGCAAGCGCGAATTTCTTTCTTGCCGCACTAAAAAGTATCTGTGACACATCTCGGAAATTATTTCGTCACTTTGACATAATTTTTGTACCATTTTAAATTAGCCGTTACATGGAGTATTATATATGAAAATGTGCGCATTTTTATGTAGAATACAACAAAAAAATACTCATGATTGTAGCTTTTATCAGTTTTGAGATATTTTTATATAAATAACGATAAGTGCCAAAATTTCAACCTTCGGTCAACTTTGACTCTACTGAAATGGTCGAAAAACGCAATTGTAAGCTAAAACTCTTATATTTTAGTAAAATTCAATCATTTACCTTCATTATGCAACTAATTGGAAGTCTCTAGCACAATATTTTGATTTATGGTGAATTTATGAAAAAACGTTTTCCTTACGTCCGCGCGGTAACTCTTTCGAAAAAAATCATACATGCAATTGTGGTAATGTTTGCACCATTTTAAAATTAGCCGTTACATAAAGTAAGTGACAAATTTTAAACCTTTGGTCAACTTTGACTCTACCGAAATGGTCGAAAAACGCAATTTTAAGCTAAAACGCTTATATTCTAGTAATATTCAATCATTTACCTTCATTTTGCAACAAATTGGAAGTCTCTAGCACAATATTTCGATTTATGGTGGATTTATGAAATAATTAACATTTTCGTTACGTCCCCGCGGTAACTCTTCCGAAAAAATCATACGTGCGATTGTGGTAATGTTTGCACCATTTTAAATTACCCGTTACATAAAGTTTTATATATGAAAATGTGCGCAGTTTCATGTAGAATACAACAAAAAATAATTGAAGGTTGTAGCTGTTCTCATTTTTGAAATATTTGCATATAAATCACGATAAATAGAAAAAAAAACACGTTCGGTCAACTTTGACTCTACCGAAATGGTTGAAAAACGCAGTTGTAAGCTAAAACTCTTACAGTCTAGTAATATTCAGTCATTTATCTTCATCTTGAAACAAATTCAAAGTCTGTAGCACAATATTTAGATTTATGGTGAATAAAAAAAAAAAAACTTTCCTTCACTCGCTCCCGGATTCTCCGCCACAAATCTCCGAAATGCGTACGTCCCATTCTCGGAATATTTGCTCCATTTCATATTAGGCATTTCATAGAGTTTTATATATGAAAATGTGCGCAACTTTATGGAGAATAAAACGAGAAATATTTGAAGGTTGTAGCTTTTCTAATTTCCAAAATAATTGCATATAAAAAAAATATATAAAAAAATTCTACATTCGGTCAACTTTAACTCGTCAGAAATGGTCAAAAACTGCAATTGTAAGCTAATACTCTTACAGTATAGTAATATTCAATCATTTGTCTTCATTTTGAAAGAAATTAGAAGTCTCTAAGACAATATTTAGATGTATGGTGAATTTTTGAAAAAAATATTTGTTTACGTCTGCGCATTACGAATTCATGCATTATTTTGTGATAATATTTTCTCTGTGTTGCTTTTATAGTTTTACAATGTGTTATATACCAAAATGATCGCAATTTAGTGTACATTACAACGAAAAAAAAGTAATTTGTTACCTTTAACCGTTTTGTGCACAGCGGGATTTGAATACAATTATATATGAAATTTCGTTTTTGCGCTATCATATATCGCATTATTTATTTATGATAATGATAATTTTTTTCATTTCTGATGGTTGCATACTAAACTTCAGGCAATGACAAAAAAAGGAGCCAAAAATGAACTCTTAATCTTGAAAACTAAGCGCGCTGTGATTTTTTGAAAAAAATATTTTTTCCTCTTCCGCGCTCACTCCGAAACACCTCCGGCACACGGGAGACAATTTTTATTTTACCGCTTCGGCGTTTAAGGGTTAATATGATATTTAGGACTCAGTGTAATAAGATGCATACTTCATTGCAGTACACAGCAAAGGTATAATAAACACATTTACAGAAAACACTAAAAAAATTATCACACTTCAGGTAGCAGAAATTTTGCCTAAGAAGTTATTAAATTCAGAGTAGGCTGATCTGTAGTATCTTACAATCAATTAATAGGTAGTTTGTACGTATAAGAATGGGCATATGTTCAATAGATGTTGTGTACAAATAATGATATTAAAAACAATAGCCAGACTTGCCACAAAAGTTGAATGGCATTGCACAATGTAAGTGTAGTACATACTACCAAACTATGCTTGACTGCCATGTTAATTATACTTATTGTCTTATGCATCCAGGAGCATTTACAGTAGTTCACATGGAATGAATAGCAACCAAGCACTAAAACTTTAATTATTGCACTGCACAGCATTCTCTCTCTCTCTCTCTCTCTCTCTCTCTCTCTCTCTCTCTCTCTCTCTCTCTCTCTCTCTCTCTCTCTCTTACAAGCACAAGAATTAATATAAAACTTTTAAGGAATAATTTTATATATCTTGTATAATATCTTTCAGAGATGCGGTATTGATCAGAAAGATATTAATAAATTGTTCATTGTAAATTTAGGCTATGAGAATAATGTCAGTAGCATTAATAAAGATGTTATTACTCTCAAATTTTGATAAACTTTAAAGAATGAGTGATAATACAAAAAATAACAGATGGGTCAAATGAAATAGTAGGTATGTGGCCTAAATCTCGTAATTTCTATTCTATAAAAAATTAGAATGAATTAAATCATGTTATTTTGTTTGTAGTATGCTGTATACTAATAATCACAGGATGATCTTAAAGGCATTATTGCCTTTATAATAAATGCATGAACAGTAACAAAATTACTATTAGGAAATTTAACTTTGTTAAAGTACTAAAACTCTTTTCTAACAATAACTATATATTAAATTTGATTATAGAATTTCTGGGTTCGACCTGTGTCTGCCGGTGAAAAGTTCCTGTACCTCAGTTTTCTAAGTATAAATAGATTCTAAATATACCAGAGAAAAAAGCTAGCATGGTATGCTGAGGTTACTACCCTCGGCGCGAGCACCCAGAGGGTATCGGGTATAAATTACAAGGTGAGTGGAAGCCACTACTCACAGGTCTTCTGCCAATTAGAGGATTCCTCTCCAAAATCCCTCCCACGGCAAGAGCCGTCACAAAGGCTAGAGCCGTTAGAAAGGTTACTCTTCCTACCTCTCTCTTGCTCTTGCTACTACTACTCGACCCGTGCGCCATCTGCATTCCTGTAATTAGCATTTGTGTTGTGTGCACGTGTCTTTGCAGCTCTCGAGATATTTCTTTGCATTTTGAGATGTCGTCTTTGGAACTTCCTCCTTCATCTAAGTTGAGTATTCCAATTTGTGTTTTCGTAACTTATACAGTTACGGTGCATCCCAATTTTGCCTTCGGCCCCTTAGAAATGTATTGGGGGGCCGTCAGCGCATCCGCCATTTCAGGAGCATCATCAGAACACGTGTGGCTTTGGTACACATTATTTCCCTTTTAATTTTAAGTTAGATCAAAAATTTTTATTCATACAGTCATCAGTGATGTATTTTATATTACGCGCTTAATTATTATCCGAGTTAGAATTGGTTCGGAGGAAGGTCTAACGTGCTCATGACATCCTCTGGGGTTTTAAAGAAAGGTTGATTAGTTTATATTCTAGCCTCTGCCCCCCCCCCCCCCCCCCAGCTTCTCAAGAGCGTGTTCGTGCCTATCTCGGCGTAATTTTAGCATATTGTACATGTAAAATTGTTAGGCTACTATTAGCCTATCGCATTGATCACGGGGGAGGAGAGAGAGCCCTCTTTCTCCCTCTCCCGGTGTGAGACGTGCATGAATTATTTTTAATACGAACCAAATAGATGTTGAATTATGCAAGTTGATTTCATATCACTTGAGAGGTTGGAAGAGTTGCTTCCCCCCCCCTGGCTTAACTGACCAAGCCTAAGTTAGGCTTGGAAGGTAGGCTAAGTTTCCCTACCCCTGTACCCTTTATGCCTCTCCCCCTGCCGGCGCTACGGTGCTAGAGGGGAGGATATCAAGGATAGAGAGCCTCCCTCTCTTATCACATTGTTGGACCTATCCTCCCTGCCGATCTAGATAGAAAAATTCGAATTTAGTAGGTTTGGTCGAGGGCCACTGTCCACATCATGATGTCTTGGAGGAGATTTGGCCTACCTGTCCGGTTCTGTAGCAATCTCGGAGGGTTAAGCTAGATCCATACGGGGTATTCTCCTTAGCCCTATATTCCTTTGCAACTCTTCCATGATGCCTCATTATTAATTGTATATATTATTATTCTTATATATTGTCTATTGTATTGCTGTACATTAAGTGGTCTGGGTTGTTTATCATTTTGGCCTAGCCTCCTTTAGTAGTAGGCCATGTCCTCCCGGTCGAGAACGATCACCGATCAGTTGCTGTACCAATCACGACAGGCCATAGGCCCAGTCGGCCTACTACCCCTGCAGTAGTAGGCTACACAGCCTTCAATAGGCGCCCATCTCTGGTCGGGTTGGTGGCCAGACGATCACAACAGACCACCCCACATACCACCTACCCCCCCCTTCCCCCACTTCCTAGCTCGGCTCTGCTGGACGCTGATAACTCGCCGTGCTAGTAGTCTTATCGATGAACGACCGCTCGAGTTTTTTACTTAAGTGGGGAAGAGAGGAGTGGGAGCGGTGGGGTTACTGGTTTTATATGTAATCCCTTATGTCTCCGAGTGGATAACTACGCTGTCCTTACAGGGGTCTAGTACCGCACCAGCCGGCGGACATTGCTCTGGATTGTACATTTATACAGCTTTGCCACTCGGCGGTCTCTCTCTCCAGTTGTCCGCCCTCGGCTACGGACTCGGGCTAGGAGTTACTCTCCCCCCAATAGAGGTAGGCAGGTTCAGATAGAGGAATTACCTTCCCCTGATCCGCCGGCATTGCTTAGGACAATGAGAGATGAGACATTGAGTAGGCTAAGCTTTGGGGACTATACTGTAGATATCTCCGGACCTTTAAGGTACCGACGGAGTGTGACTCACCCTCACATCCGCTACCGGAGTGTTGCACTAAGCTTGCCGTAGCTCAGTTCCCGTTCTTGTGGTGCTCCCCACTCCGGTGGGAACAGTAGATGGGTCAGGTATTCGACTACGATAATGCGTAGCCGTCTGATTCTGCCAACCGTAATAGAGATGAGGTCCTTCCTCTTCCCCGGTCCAGCGGACCTCAGATCCCACATACGAGACATACATCTACCCTCCAGGAATGGAATCGGGAGCAGGCAGATACACCCAAAGATTTTCTTTAATTCATTCAGTGAGTTGAAATTATTAGTGAGTAAGTCTTGAACCAATACAGTAGAGACCCGGTTCACGACCGTATTAGAACTCGACATAATCGGATTTTGCCACTAAATTTCCAATAAACTTTGTATCTGTTTTCAACCAAAAAACCAGTTTCCGACCCCCGACCATATGATGTTTGTAAACAAAACTGTTTCCGCCAGCTGCCGCTAGTTGGCGTCATCCAGTGCTACCAAATGTAGCATAATTTCATGTTTTTTAGCATAATTTGACCCAAGAATTGGAGCTTAGCATAATTTCTTTCACACTTAGGGTTCTAGTACAATTTTAGAATGTATTTTCACTAAAATTTTAAATAAAATGCAGAAAATTCCTCAATTTCATACACAGCTATAGTGAATGTATCTTCAAGTGAAATTGCCTCAAAAGCAGCACTAACAAATGAGTTAATTGCTAAGTTTGAACCCAACTAAGGAATGTTAAATTTTGTGATATATAAATACCCACAGTGGCATGACAAACAATCAGTAAAGTGTTAATAATGTTTTTTCTTCATGAGTAAAGAATTACTTTTTTTCCTTTTTTAAGTTTTGTTTTTTTCAGTAATCAAAATTTTAATTATGTCTGAAGTGATTTTACCACAATTTTCAAGTATTTATTCATTGTGTATGTGATCTATTAAAGAAAAAGTGTTTCAGTGGCATGATAATGATCAAGTGAATAAGTACGTATGTTTTTCTTCTTGAGTAGAGACTGGTTTGTTTGTTTACCTTTTTTTTTTAGTTTTAATTTTTCAGGAAATATCAGTAAATAACAAAATGTTATATTTGAAGTAATTTTCACACATTTTCAAGTATTTATTAATTGTTTATGTGACCTGTTAAAGAAAAATGGTTCTGAGTGGCATGATAATGATGCAGTAAATAAGTAAAACTTGTTGTTTTTCTTCACATTTGTATGTGTGATATTCACACATTTGTCAAATAGTATAATAGTGATTGCATATCAAATAGTGTACTAGTGATTGCGTATGTGATCTATTAAAGAAAAATGGTGTTTTATTACGAGTTTCCTAACATCATCAAATTATTAGTTATAATATTGTCTGTTCGTCACTTTTTATCATTTCACCAAATATATAAATGTTTTAAATTTCCATTACATCGTCGTTTTAGCTCAAATGTATTAGAGAAATGAGATAATGATAGATTAATAGCATAATTCTGGCACAAAATTGCACCATATTTGGCATAAATTCTTGCTTGGACCGACTAGCATAATTTAGCAAAACGGTTGGTAACATTGGTGACGCCACTCAGTGACTCAGCATTGTTTAAAGTCGCAACTAATGTTTACAAACATTCAAACATGTGTCGTGTCTTGTACACCTTGCGCACATTTCGTTTGCTTTTTCGGTGGTATCAACGTACACATATTCTAAAACCATGCTCACACTTGAGACGCGCGTTTCAGTAGCAAATGCAATACGTATTTAAGTGTTAGGTTTGGAGTGAAGGCAATGTTACGTACGTAGGTTACATGTGCGGTTCGGTAGCGAATGCAATCTTTAACCTTTTTTAAGCTTTCCGGTAAAGAAGAAGTTAGTCATAGTTTATATCAGAGAAGCTACTATGCCATATTAAGTGCGTAGTAATCAAGAAATTAAGAAGAATCTTTTATGTCGTACTGTAATACGTTAATGTTTACGTAAGATTTGGTAGTGAAACCAGTTACATACGTAACATGTTCGGTTCGGTAGCAACGCAATCTAAGCTTTTTAAGCGTGCCGGTAAAGAAGAGGTTAGCCTTAGGTTAACTCAGAATCCGCTACGGTATACATTAATTATAGAAATTAAGTAGATTCTTTTATGTCTACTGTAAAAATACGTCATTGTTTACGTGTGAGATTTGGTAGTGAAACCACTGTCACATACGTAACGTGTGCCGTTCGGTAGCGAACGCAATCTTAATCTTTGTTAAGCTTGCTGGTAAAGAGGAGGTTAGCCTTAGCTTAATCAGAGAAGCTGCTATGGTATAGAATAATTATAGAAATTAAGAAGATTCTTTTATGTCTACTGTAAAAAGACGTCAATGTTTACGTATGAGGTCTGGTAGTGACACAGTTTACATATGCAACGCGTGCGCGGTAACGAACGCAATCTGTATGCTTCGTATAAGCGTCCTCGTAAAAAAAAAAAAAAAAAAAAAAAAATGAGGTTAGCTTGATATTAAACTCAAGAGATGCTGGTATGTAATGGTATAGTAATTAAAGACATTAAGAAGATTCTTTTACTTATGTGTACGTATATATGTACCATGCAGTAACCATAATAATTGTCAAAAGTCCCAATAAAAGCTTGAAACCAGCCCTGATATTGGACAATTTGCCGTAAAAGACGCACCTTTTTTTATAAGGACATTTATGAAACAAAATCGTTAGTATCATAACATTACATTTACTGAAAAGATAATTTTCAAGCGATTTTGTATACAGTATTGCAGTCGACTCCGTAAAAGATTTACCATAAATTAATATCGAATGTAAATGTTTCTAGGCTTATAGCGAGATGTGGTTTCTTTACTACCATAGTCCCGATATAAACCACCAGGGCTGCGCTATGGTTTGTTTACATCCTTAAATGCCGACTTACTGTAGGCAAATTTTTGCAAGTTTTTGATAAATATAGATTGGGTTTAATTTTAATAGTTTATTAATTTACTGTAATAATTAGACTTGCTTTTCAATGCTTTTATTATGTTAGCAACACGTTTTATGCCTACCCACTACACTACGTTCTACTTACTATTTACCTAGGTAGCCTATGGAGCTTGGTCAACAATCAGTTGGACACAGGGTAGTTTTCTTTTATACTGTATATTACACATTTAAAATTATAAATATACGTTTAACATGATATTTATTTAACTTTTAACTTATTTAGTTGTAATTTACATGTAATGTATTGTATAAAAAGGCAAGGTTAGGTAATAACTGATGGTCAAGAACGGATTAATCCATTTTCAGTTATTTCTTATGGGAAAACTTGATTCAGTTCTCGAAATAATCGAATTTCGACGCTCCTTCTGGAACGAATTATCGTCGAGAACTGAGGCTCTACTGTATCTAGGTTAAGGTGCATGCTCTCGTCGGAGTTAGCTCCAGCTCCCCTTGAGGCTGATACTCATATGAGATTTCAACTTACAGAAGGTCCGTTGCCAGACACTAGGGTGCTCCGCTTCCCTCGGCGAACCCTATGGCCATGTAGTCTGTCGCTCGTAGGCGAATTGCGCCGTGCAACTCGAGCACTACATGGTCTGGCATCCGGAGGCGTGCACCGTCTGCTACGAGATGGTGTCCCTTCTCATTGATGAGCAGGTAAGTATCTTTGCTACATCATCGACATGGAATTTTCTGTTATAATAATAACTTAGGAAGTTTTTACAGACATTATTCCCCGAGTGGAATGTTAATTCGATTCCCTCTCTGACAGACTGAACCGGACGCCCGCCATGAGGCAAGAGTGGCGCTGAGAGGATGGGTCTCCGGGTTTGGGAAGAATGTGCCAGCAGGACAGCCATACGTCCTACTCAGGATTGTGCTCCCTTCTGTACAAGGGGGCCACGACTACGATGGCTGTTCCGGCTCACATTGCCGCCCCCATCATAGAAGCCATCCGTGCGGCGACGATGCCCCTTCCAGAGGAGCAGGAGGACTTGATGGCAGAAGAAGTGGCGGCCATCAGCCTTCACCTAGAACCCATGGCCACTGAGGAGGAGGTAGGTGGGGAGGTAAGTAAGGCAAGTAGTCTCCTGAGTCCTACTCCTTCTTGTTCTTCCTCTTCTTTCCTGGGCTTCTCCAAGCCCACCCCCTACTTGGGAAGGATCACTCTCGGTCGTTCCCAAGATCAAATCGTTAAGACTGAAATCCCTTCCAAAGGGATCCAAACCAACTCCGTCAGCGGCGACTGAGTCATCACCGGCCCCTCGGCTGTCTACTTCGACTGCTAAGTCGCCTGCTGCCAAGGATTCTCTCCCCCCTAAGGGGTCGAGAGCCAAGTCCACCAAATCCAAGGCGACGGAGTCTGGATTTGATCATGAGATCCTCACTAACCTTCTAATGTCAAAGGTTAGGGAAGTGGTTGACGAGAGGTTTGAGTCGTTACGACTCGCCTTGGCCTCTGACACCTCCGGCCAGGCAATAACGTCTCAGACCGAGAGGATCAAGCCCCTGGAGGACATGCTGACTTTATTTCTCCACTCCGGATCCCCGGCGCTGTCCATGTCAGTGCCGGATGCATCAAAGCTACCGCCATTTGATAAGAACAACCCGTGGCGGTTTGCATTACATGCCCCATTCTCGGATGGGAAGTTAACAATTGAAGGGTGCGGAACCCGTCTGCTGGAGGACTTTGAGCTCTTCCTGCCGGGTTTCCATTTCCCTTTTCCTGGATTTGTCAGACTAGCTGACCATGCGCTAGTCAGAGTAGACAAGGTCCCGAAGGAGACAGTGATCTTCCCTAGGGACCAAGCTCAAGCTGTTTGGGTTCGCACCCTCTCCGATTGGGGTTGCATTAATACTTAAGTTAATGCCACATAAAGGTAGCTATACCATGTTTGTGACCCCAGACAATGTTCTGTCGCCCTGTACAGACAAGGTGGTAGAACTAACCTTGCAAGCGGCAGCAGAGGAAAAACCCCTACCAGTGCTAAAAGAGACAGAGGCTACCTCTCTACTCTTCCCCGCAGGTAGGGAGTTTTGGAACGAAGCTCCGGCCACATTTACAGCAGGTAAACTTGACCCGGATTGCACTTCCACCCTATTCTCCGAGAAGCTACCTAAGATTCTGGACCATTTGATCAAGGTGGAATTTGAGGCAAGGTCTAGACTAGGAAGATCTATCAACTCCGTCACTGCAGCAGAGTTAGTGGCCTCAACATACATTGACGAACAGTTGTTCCAGGTCCTGACGAAAGCGCTACTACAGACTTTCCAATCGGACCTGTATGACTTTGTGATGGCAAGGCAAGCATGCAGGAAGTACGTCTTGGCGGGTGCCTCTATAAGGCACGAACCTAATAGGCTGATAAAATCCTCAATATGGGGAGAAAATCTGTTCCCGAAAGACGAGGTCAACAACGTCTTTCAGGAGGCATTCAGAGCCAACCAGAGCCTTCGGGTCTGTTGGGGACTCCCCTTCAAACAGAAGTTTGAGGGCCCCGGACACCAAACCAGACCCAAGAAGAGGCCAAGGAGATTCAATCCTTACCAGGCCTCCTGTCCTCAAGATGTCGTTTAAGCGGTTCCGGTATCACAAGTCAGTAAGCCTTCGACATCTAAGGCTCATCCGCAGCAACAGTTTGTCCTAGTGCAAACTCCGCCAGCCCAACAGCCTTCAACCTCCACAGCCTAAATGGCTTCCCCAGCCTTCAACCCCGCCTATGAAGCACGAGATCTATTTCGCAGCTACAACAGGCATGCAGGAAGTAGCAGGGCCAGAGGTGGCGCCCGGCTACGAGGTGGACCAAGGGGTAGAGGCTTCCGCGGAGGTAGAGGTAGCCGACCTGCAACCAGTCAGTGAGAGCCTGCAGGTGGGAGGGAGATTATATCTCTTCCGGGACCATTGGACTTTCAGTCCGTGGGCCCACAGTATAGTCTCAAAAGGTCTGGGGTGGAAATGGGAGAAAGGGCCCCCTCCGCCAATCAAGTTTTATCAGATGCCAAAGGCGGACCTTATAGACTATACTAAAGATCTCCTGCAGAAGAAGGCTATAAAGAGAGTAAAACAACTAAAGTTTCAAGGACGTCTGTTCAGTGTCCCAAAGAAGGACTCGGACAATCCGCATGCTGACCGTCTCGCAGGTGCGGACCTTACTTCCCCGTGGGGCCGTCACCACCTCTATAGATCTTACAGACGCTTACTATCATGTTCCAATAGCAAGGAACTTCTCTCCGTACCTAGGCTTCAGGGTAGGAAAGCAGGCTTACTCATTCAGAGTCATGCCGTTCGGGCTCAACATCGCGCCCAGGATATTCACCAAACTAGGAGAGACGATAGTTCAAGAACTAAAAACTCAAGAGGTTATGTTAGTAGCCTATCTAGACGACTGGCTCATTTGGGCAGCCAGCGTCGACAAGTGCCGCAAATCAACAGCCAAGGTGATAAAATTCTTGGAATTTCTAGACTTCCAGATAAACAAGGAAAAATCTCGGCTCGTTCCGGCTTCCCGCTTCCAATGGCTGGGGATCCAATGGGACCTAATCAAACACAAGCTATCTCTTCCACCCAAAAAGGTCAAGGAGATAGCAACGGCTACGGAACAGTTCCTCAAGAGCAAAAAGGCGTCTCAGCGTAACCAAGAGAGAATCCTAGGTTCGCTACAGTTTGCATCAGTAACGGACGTCCTATTAAAAGCCAGATTGAAGGATATCAATCGAGTCTGGAGGAAGAGAGCCAACATCAATCTCAGCCCATCCACACGGACACATCACTGAGCGGCTGGGGAGGATATTCACAATACATGAAAGTACAGGGAACATGGTCGGATATGTTCCGCCAGTTCCACATCAATATTCTAGAAGCTATGGCAGTTTTCCTGACCTTAAAACGATTGAATCCAGCCAGAAACAGTCATGTGAGGCTAGTCTCGGACAGTTTAGTGGTGGTACACTGCATAAACAGAGGAGGCTCCAGGTCAAGCAAACTAAATCACGTATTAATTGCGATATTTTCGTTGGCGGCGAAAAATCATTGGCATCTGTCAGCAATTCACCTGGCAGGAGTAAAGAATGTTATCGCAGACGCACTTTCCAGGACAACTCCGCCGGAATCAGAGTGGTCCCTGGAAAGGAAGTCGTTCCGGTGGATTTGCAACCAAATCCCGGACCTTCAAGGAGACCTATTTGCCACAGAATGCAACCACAAACTACCATGTTGCGTGGCACCCAACCTGGACCCTCTGGCTTACGCCACAGATGCGATGTCCATAGATTGGAACAATTGGCAGAAGATTTACCTATTTCCACCGGTGAATCTTCTGATGAAGGTCCTGCACAAGCTAAGATCGTTCATAGGACAAATAGCATTAGTGGCACCCAACTGGCCAAAGAGCAACTGGTTTCCGCTTTTCTAGAACTGAAGCTCCGGCCCAAACAGATCCCTCGTCCAGAACTGACACAGGTAGTACAAACTCAGACTGTGTCAGCTTCCTCAAGAATTCTGAGTGCCCTAACTTTATGGACTACATGAAGTTTGCAGCCCAAAAGGACACTAGTATTGATCCACTAAACATTTTGTTCATAGAATCAGATAAAAGAGAATCAATGCTCAGGCAATATGATTCAGCAGTAAAGAAGTTGGCCATTTTTCTAAAAAGACTCAGCTGCTCATAAGATGACTACGAATCTGGCAATTTCGTTCTTCAGAACTCTATTTGAGAAAGGCCTAGCTGCTAGTACCATTACGACAATCAAATCGGCCTTAAGGAAGATTTTTAAGGTTGGCTTTAATATTAACTTGTCAGATTCATACTTCTCTTCAATTCCACGAGCATGTGCCCGTCTGAGACCAATAGACCGCCCTCATACGGTCTCTTGGTTTTTGAATGACATACTTAAATTAGCCTCAGACACTAATATTGGGCAGTATTCATAAAAATGAAGGATATCCTTGTAAGCATAAGGTAGAAGTACAAGGTAATTTAATTCTCTGAAGCAAAAGGTAGAAGTATAAGCAAATCTTTCTTTCCATATTCATAATGATTACCTTTTACTTGCGAGGATATCCTCTAAGCAGAAGTAAAAGGTTGACTCGTGTTTCGGGAGAAAAGAAGAAATGAACCAATTCTACAGCGAAGCGAGAGTGAAGCAACTCATGAGCAGTCATGTAGTAGTCTCACTGATGTTCAACCATTGCCGCCAAAGAAGAAATTAGCGACAGAGAAGTATGAAACAGATGAAACTAGAAAAATGACAACTAAAGAACTCCAACGCTTAGTACTTTTGCAGCAGTATAAAATGAGTGTAGTGCAACAACAATACTACGAAAAGAAGTTGGAAATGATGCAGCAGCCTGAGAAATCAACACCAAAAACTGTTTCTGACGGAAATCAAACGTATTTTATGTTGTAAAAATAAAACTTCTTCAAAAGGTGTTATTTGAGTTAATTTTTTTTTAGTTTAAACAGAAAAACTGTTATTTGAGTTGTTGTTTTTTTAGTTTAAACAGAACAAAACTGTTATTTGAGTTGTTTTTTTTAGTTTAAATAGAAAATGTTATTTCATTTTCTAAAAATGTGACTTCATTAATTTCATAAATAGCGATTTTGGTTAAGAAATGCCTTGTAAGTTGTAACATTATTTTTAATTATTAAAGTTGTATATTACAATGCTCAAGTTGTTCCTGATTTCCTGTCCCTGTTGGCGGAGAGCTAGTTCATCACGATTGTTGTCATCACGATTGTTGTCATGGTTTTCTTCATCTTCTTCTGGTATCTCTTCAGCTGGCTCGAAGTCAGGATCACCTAAAGTTTTTGTAATGTTATGGAGCACGACACAGCTAACGATTATTTTCGGTACATTTTCCAACTTCTCGCGACAAACGTATTGTAAGATAGGAAATCGACGTTTCAGTTGGCCAAAACATCGTTCAATTATTACTCTCTCTTTTTTGAAAAGCTTGTTATATTTTACCTCAGCAGGGGATGTAGGATTTTGATATGGAGTCATGAGACATGGCTCTATCCCATATCCGTCATCACCAAGTAGCACAGCATTAGCTTTAGTTCTTAATTGTAAACACAATTGTGAATTTCTCCATATCCTTGAGTCGTGCACGGATCCAGGCCAACTAACATCAACACTAGTGAACATTTCTTTGGCATCACAAGTGACTTGAACATTCAGAGTAGACTTGCCTTTTCGATTAATGTACTCATCTCCATGCAGCTTTGGTTTCAGTATCCCCACGTGCGTACAATCGATGACACCAATAGCTGTCGGAAACTTATACTTCCTTTGCCATAACTGTTTTGCCTCTACTATTTCTCTGTTGGTAGTTGGAAACTTTATCCATTCATTCGCATGAGCAATTATGCTATCAACTACTGTATTCACAGTCCGTGATACCGTTGCTTGGCTAACACCAAGTTCTTGACCGATACCTTTTTGATAGCCAGGATCACTGAGGTAACGCAAACATATCTTCATTCTATGGAAAGATGACAAGGCGCCTCCCCGAGTTTCTTCATTGGTGCCTAAAAATCTGTCCGCAAGCCACTGTACATTTTGTTCTTCAAAACGGAATAACATCTTGAAATCACGATCAAGTGTGGGTAAACGGGGCATGTATTGTTTAACATGCCTCACATCCACAAAATCTGCCATCGTGCTGAGAATCGGACAGAACAACCTTTCTCTTCGAACTGCAGTCTGCTACTGACCAGACTCAGCTTTTTCGAAGCATATGCTCTTTATATGAAGTATAGGGTCTTCTTTATGCATAACCATTTACTTTTATGTGATTATAAGGATATGCTTTTGCTCTAAAAGTAGAAGCTTTTGCTTGAAATGTTTATGAATACAAGTAGAAGGATTTCCTTCATATTTTGCAAGTACAAGCATATCCTTTTCTTTATGAATACCGCCCATTGAGTCATGCTCTTAAATAACCCTGCTTAGAAAGATGTTATTCTTAATGGCCATGGCCTCAGGTGCCAGAATATCTGAACTCGCAGCTCTCTCTAGAAATCCAGACCATATTGAATTCCTCCCGTCGGGTGAAGTATTACTATCCACAGATCGGAGGTTCTTGGCTAAGAACGAGGACCCACAAAACAGATGGGCTCCATGGAAAATCATTCATCTGACACAGGACACATCATTGTGTCCTGTCGTTACCCTTAAGTCCTTCTTAGCCAGGACTTCCGAAAAATCTTCAGGCCCCCTTTTCATTAGAGAGAAAGGTGGTACGATTTCTCTTAAAGGTATTAGACAACAAATACTCGACTTTATTAAACAGGCCAACCCGGATTCAGTCCCACACGTCCATGACATCCGAGCAGTGGCTACCTCCATTAACTACTTTCACAACATGAATTTAGAAGACCTGAAGAAATATACGGGTTGGAAATCTCCAACAGTATTTAAACGCCACTATCTCAAAAACTTAAAGGCCCTTAAATTCCCAACAGTTGGTGCAGAGAGCATAGTCTCCCCTGAATGATGAATCTTATCATACTCCTTCCCTTAACCTTTAGTCATTTTTTTTA
>NC_061108.1:91037436-91082436 GCF_015104395.2 Macrobrachium nipponense
TAACTCTTTTGTGCCGATTTTATGGTGCTAGAGAAGCGCCGTAAAACCAGATTGCCATTACCCAAGTCTGCCAATAACAGGGGACTGCTATATATACTATTCTCGAGAGAGAGAGAGAGAGAGAGAGAGTTAAACTTGTAATGAAATATGATACAGTAAATCAGACAGCAAAAAGTATGGCATCCATCCTCTATGGTCTGTGAACTTGCTGTATTTGTTTATGTTGGTATTTGTTTTATGTTAACCCTAAAACACCTAAGCGTTATTTTAGAGATCGTCTCCCGTATGCCGGGCAGGGTTCGGGAGCGAGCGCCGAAGCGGAAAAAAAGTTTTTTTCAAAAAATCACAGCACCCTTGATTTTCAAGATTGAGTTTTTTTTTTTTTTTTTTTTTTTTTTTTTTTTTTTTTTTTTTTTTTTTTTTTTTTTTGCCAGAAGTTTAGTATGCAACCATCAGAAAGGAAAAAAATATCATTATCATATATAAATATTGGAATATATGACAGCGCAAAAAAAAAAATTTCATATATAATTGTATACAAATCGTGCTGTGAGCAAAATGTTAAAGCTAACGAGTTGATTTTTTTCGTTGTATTGTACATTAAATTGCGATCATTTTGGTATATAACACATTGTAAAACGATCAAAGCAACACAGACAATATTATCACAAAATGATGCATGAATTCGTAACGCGCGGACGTAAAAAAGTTTTTCAAAAATTCACCCTAAATTGAAATATTGTGCTAGAGGCTTCCAATTTGTTTCAAAATGAAGATAAATGATTGAATATTACTACACTGGAAGAGTTTTAGCTTACAATTGCATTTTTCTACCATTTCGGTCGAGTTAAAGTTGACCGAATCAATTTTTTTTCTATTTATTGTGATTTATATGCAAATATTTTGAAAATGATAAAATCTATGACCATGAATTATTTTTTGTTGTATTCTACATGAAATTGCGCACATTTTCATATATAAAACTCTATGTAACGGCTAATATGAAAAGGAGCAAATATTACAACAATGTGGCGTAAGCATTTCAGAGATTTGCTGCGGAAATTCCTCGCGTGAAGGAAAGGAAAAAGTTTTTTTCAAAAAGTCACCATAAATTGAAATACTGCTAGAGACTTCCAATTTGTTTATAAATGAAGGCAAATTATTGAACATTATTAGAATATTAGATTTTTTGCTTACCCAAAAATACCAATATATAGATATAGATATATAGATATAGAGATATAGATATAGATATACATAGATATATAGATATAGATAGATATATATAGATGTAGATATAGATAGATATATAGATATAGATAGATATATAGATATACATAGATATAGATAGATAGATATATATATAGATATGAATATTACTAGACTGTAAGAGTTTTAGCTTACAATTGCATATTTTGACCATTTCAGTCGAGTCAAAGTTGACCGAACGTCGATTTTTTTTCTATTTATTGTTATTTATATGCAAATATTTCGAAAATGATAAAAGCTATGATTATGAATTATTTTTTGTTGTATTCTACATGAAATTGCACATGTTCATATATACAACTCTATATAACGGCTAATATGAAACTGTGCAAATATTACGACAATGTGATGTAAGCATTTCAGAGATTTGTGGCGGAGATACCGCGCGCAGAGGGAAGGAAAAAGTTTTTTTTTTAAATTCACCATAAATCGAAGTACTATGCTAGAGACTTCCAATTTGTTTCAAAATGGAGATAAATTATTGAATATTACAAGACTGTAAGTGTTTTAGCTTACAAATGTGTTTTTCGACCATTTTGGTTGAGCCAAAATTGACCGAACGTTGATTTTTTTCTATTTATCGTGATGTATATGCAAATATTTCAAAAATGATAAAAAGCTGCGACCATGAATGATTTTGTTTTTGTATTCTACATTAAATTGCGCACATTTCTATATATAAAACTCTATATAACGGCTAATATGAAACTCTGCAAATATTACGACAATGTGATGTAAGCATTTCTGAGATTTGCGGCCAAGATACCGCGCGTGGAGGGAAGGAAAAAGTTCTTTTTAAAAAATTCACCGTAAATCGAAATATTGTGCTAGAGACTTCCAATTTGTTTCAATATGGAGATAAATGATTGAATATTACTAGACTGTAAGAGTTTTAGCTTACACTTGCGTTGTAAGCTAAAGTTGACCGAACGTCGATTTTTTTCTATTTATTATGTTTTATATGCAAATATTTCTAAAATGATTAAAGCTACGATCATGTATTATATTTTGTTTTATTCTACATTAAATTGCGCACATTTTCATATATAAAACTATATAACGGCTAGTATGAAATGGTGCAAATATTACGACAATGTGACGTAAGCATTTCGGAGATTTGAGGCAGAGATACCACGCGCGGAGGGAAGAAATTTTTTTTTTTCAAAGATTCACCATAAATCAAAATATTGTGTTAGAGGCTTCCATTTTGTTTCAAAATGGAGATAAATGATTGAATATTACTAGACTGTAAGAGTTTTAGCTTACAATTGCGTTTTTCGACCATTTCGGTCGAGTCAAAGTTGACCGAACGTAGATTTTTTTCTATCGTGATTTATATGCAAATATTTCAAAAATGATGAAAGCTACGATCATGAATCATTTTAGGTTGTTATACATGAAATTGCACACATGTTCATAGTATATGCAACTCTATATAACGGCTAATATGAAATGGTGCAAATATTACGACAATGTGACGTAAGCATTTCGTAGATTCCGCGTGCGGAGGGAAGGAAAAAGTTTTTTCAAAAATTCACTTTAAATCGAAATACTATGCTAGAGACTTCCAATTTGTTTCAAAATGGAGATAAATGATTGAATATTACTAGACTGTAAGAGTTTTAGCTTACAATTGCGTTTTTCGACCATTTCAGTCAAGTCAAAGTTGACCGAACGTCGATTTTTTTCTATTTATCGTGATTTATATGCAAATATTTCGAAAATGATAAAAGCTACGATCATGAATTATTTTTTGTTGTATTCTACATGAAATTGCACACATTTTCATATATAAAAATCTCTGTAATGGCTAATATGAAATGGAGCAAATATTAGGACAATATGACATAAGCATTTCGGGGATTTGCGGTGGAGATTCCGCGCGCAAAGGGAAGGAAAAAGTTTTTTTTCAAAAATTTACCGTAAATCGAAATACTGTGCTATAGAGACTTCCAATTTGTTTCAAAATGAAGGTAAATGATTGAACATTACTAGAATGTTAGATTTTTTGCTTACCCAAAAATACCGATATATAGATATAGATGTATAGATATATATATAGATATAGATAGATATACAGATATAGATAGATATATAGATATAGATAGATATACAGATATAGATAGATATATAGATATAGATAGATATAGATATAAATATAGATATAGATATAAATATAGATATAGATATATATATATATAATATATATATATATATATATATATATATATATATATATCATATATATACATATATATATACATATATACAGTAAGTCCTCGGGTTACGCCGGTCTCGACTTACGATGTTTCGTGGTTACGAACGCGCCCCCATAAAAATATAAAAAATAATATTTTGTGTCGTTCCGTCTTACGCGGTTTAGCATCGTAAGTGACGTAAACAAACGCGAACTAGTTCCGGGCGCACGGCGGAAGAATACGCTTTGTGGGGGAGAGGACGGCGTCGCTTCGCTATGCTCATTCCTCGCCCATACGCCATTTTGGTTGTTTACACTGCCTCTCTCTCCCTCGTGTTGTATCATTTTTGTAACTTTTTGCTCTTTGTTATGGCTCCCAAGCGCAAGGCGGACTCTTCTGATGGTAGTGCATCGAAGAAAAGAAAGGCCATCACCATGGAAATTAAAGTGGACATTATAAAGCGATCTGAGAAGGGAGAAACGCCAACAAACATTGGCCGCTCGCTTGGCCTTAGCCGTTCGACCGTTGCTACCATTATCAAAGATAAAGAGCGCATCGTTGAACATGTGAAAGGATCTGCTCTTATGAAAGCGACAGTGATAAATAAGCAGCGTTAGTGGTCTAATAATTGAAATGGAAAGGTTATTGGTGCTTTGGTTGGAAGACCAAAATCAACGGCGTATCCCAGTCAGCCTTATGGTGATTCAGGAGAAGGCGAAAAGATTGTTTGAAGCGTTGAAAAGAGGAGGGAAGTGAAAGTGAAGAGTTTGTGGCTAGTAGGGGTTGGTTTATGCGATTTAAGGCTCGGGCCAATTACCATAACCTTAAAGTGCAAGGTGAAGCTGCTAGTGGGGATGAGAAAGCAGCGAGTGAATTTCCTAAAGCATTGTCTGAGATAATTAAGGAGGGGGGTTATTCTGCTCAGCAAGTGTTTAACGTAGACGAGACAGGTTTGTTTTGGAAACGTATGCCTAACCGCACTTACATCGCCAAGGAGGAGAAGTCAGCACCCGGTCATAAAGCCAGCAAGGAGAGGCTAACTTTACTTCTTGGGGGTAATGCTGCTGGCAACTTCAAACTGAAGCCCTTGTTGGTGTATCAGGCTGATATTCCAAGGGCACTCAAGGGCATTTGGAAGGGTCAACTACCAGTAATTTGGAAGTCCAACAAGAAGGCATGGGTGACACTTGCAGTGTTTGAGGACTGGTTCGTAAACCATTTTGTTCCAAGTGTGGAGCGGTATTGCGCCTCCAAGGGTATCCCCTTTAAGGTGTTGCTAGTGCTGGACAATGCCCCTGGACACCCTGCCCAGCTGGGAGACTTCAACCCTAATGTCAAGGTGGTTTACCTTCCACCTAATACCACGGCCCTTTTACAGCCTATGGACCAAGGAGTGATTGCTTCGTTCAAGGCCTACTACCTACGAAGGACAATTGCTATGGCTTTACAGGCAACTGAAACCAAGAAGGACTTGACTCTGAAGGACTTTTGGAAATCCTACAACATCCTTGATGCTGTAAAGAACATTGCTAATTCCTGGGAGGAGGTTAAGCAAACAAACATGAATGGTGTCTGGAAGAAAATTTGTCCTCAATTTGTGAATGATTTCCATGGGTTTGAGGACACAGTTCAGCTAGTTGTCAAGAACGTTGTTGCCCTGAGTAAGGAAATCAATTTGGAGATGGAGGTTGATGATGTTACAGAGCTGCTGGAGTCTCATGGCGAGGTGTTATCTGCTGAGGACCTGATACAACTGGAGAAGCAGATGATAGAGGAAGAAGAAGAAGCACCCACCCCAGAGCCTAAGGCTTTCACAAGGCAGGACTTGACAAGAGGTTTTGCAGAGTTGCAGCAAGCGTTGTCAACTTTTGAAGCTCAGGATCCCAACTTGGACAGGTTCACTAGGGTTTCCAGAGGCGTCATGGATTTGATGCAGTGTTACAAGGAGATCTTGGATGGAAAGAGGTCGCTCTCTGTTCAGACTAACCTGGAGCAGTATTTTAAGAAGGTAGAGAGGCCTGCAGGAGATCCTGTACCCTCTACCTCAGCTGCCTCTGCTAATCCAGACTCGCCTGCCCCACAATCTCCAGCACCTTCTGAATGTTCTGCTAACCCAGACTCACCTGCCCCAGTATCTCCAGCACCTTCTGTAGGTTCTGCCTCACCTAAAGACTCACCTGCCCAGCATCTCCAGTAGTATGTTCCTGCTCCACCCTCCTCAAGAATCCCTGCCTCAGCTCTCCAGTAGTATGTTTCTGCCTCACCTCAGAATCACCTGCCTCCAGCATCTCCAGCATCTTCTGGAGGTTCTTTTTCTCTTCACTAACCTCCCCCAGTCTCTCCAGCACCGCAGCTTCCTCTCCAGTGTGCAAGCCAATCAAATTAATAAAGGTAAGGAATTGTTCTCTCGTTGTTATTGATAGGTATTTACATTAAATCATGTGGTATTTTTTAATGTTCCGACTTACGCTGAAAATCGTGTTACGACGCATCTTAAGAACGGATCAACGTCGTAACTCGAGGACCCCCTGTATATATATATATATATATATATATAAAAATATATATATATATATATATATATATATATATATATATATATGTATATATACATATATATATATAGGATATATATATATATATATATATATATATATATATATATATATATCATATAATATAATATACATCTATATGTGTGTGTGTATATATATATATATATATATATATATATATATATATATATATATATATATATATATATATATATATATATATATATATACACATAGATATACATATACATATACATATAGATATATGCACAGTAGTACCTCGAGATACGAAATTAATCCGTTCTGAGGCGCCCTTCATATCATGAGGCTTTCGTATCTTGGACCACATTTTACATGTAAAATGGCTAATCCGTTCCAAGCCCTCCAAAAACACCCCAGTAAATTATATTTCCAGGCCTAAAACACATGTTCTAGGGTTATGACGCCGATCCGATGGAAGAAATATGACTCCAAAAAGGCAAAATACTGTACATACTTGAGTAATATTCAACTTCATTAATGTTTAACCCCATATTTACTGCATATATTAGGACTTTAGCATATGTCCCTTAGCTATAAGCCTAGCCTATGTTAGCGGTTGCTACTGTAGCCTAGTCTATGATTCTGACATCTAAACCTAAGAAGCTAAAATCTTAGAATATGCCAATAAAATGTATAAATAATCAGTATGTACTCATTTCAAATAATTATTAATTAATCATTAACTATAATACAAAAAAAAAAAAAAAAAAACCTTCCAATCGATTGTTTACATTCAGCTCTTACCGTCTTACGAGTACCGAACGAACGCCAAGCAATCACTTTTCCTAGGACACAGTAAGCCATAAATTTTCATTAGTATCTCTCTTCAACTAATGAAACTACCAAACAGTATAATAACCATTCATTTCTATTCTTTATTCTATCTTTACTTAATGTAGATACCGAGTTACTGACAGCTATAATGAAACATATATGTAACGTAATATTAAAACAGAAGAATTCTAAAAAATACATATTTGTTGGCAGTCTGATTTATTTTATATTTTATGATATCTAATTCACAATTTTTTTATTAAATGTATTGCATGTACTCATTTCAAATAATTATTAAGTAACTATTACTAATAATAAACAAACAAAAAAAAGCTTCCAAACTTCTGTTTACATCCAGCACTTACGAGTATCGAACGATTGCCAATAATCACTTTACACAGTAAGCCATAAATTTTCATTATCTCTCTTCAACTACTGAAACTACCAAACAGTATAATAACCATTCATTTCTATTCTTTATTCTATCTTTACCTAATATTTTTTTTTATATGTATTGCATGAATAAGTTTTTCAATTTACAGCATCCTATTACCAATGGAATACTTAAAGCACAAGGGGTAGATGCTGACCAATAGGAGAGCAGGATCTTATGGGGTGACTAGCATCAGAAACCAATGGGAGAGCAGGAGGATGGTGGTGAGTTTACTCAGCTGGCGGCGTGGTAGTTTTAAAATTGTTCTCGGTGGTCCGGGCGAATCTTGGGACTTTACAGCAACAACCTTTCGTATCTTGAAAACTTTTCGTATGTAGAGCTGTAAAATTTTTCGTATTTGCTTTCGTATCTCGAGTTTTTCGTAAGTTGAGCCTTTTGTATGTCGAGGTACCACTGTATATAGATTTATAGATATATATATATATATATATATATATATATATATATATATATATATATTGTGACGAAGTAGCCAAGAGTATCTGGGTCTGGACACCATTATTACTTGGTGCACGAAGTAGCCAAAGAACTGTGTCTGGACACCATTAATATTTCTTAACCCAAATTGCCAAGTATCTGGTTACTTCACTTACCATTTATACTTGTTAGCACAAGAGACCCTTTTATTCCTGGGTCTGGGACACCCTTTGTACTTAGGGCACAGTTTGTTCAAGTACCTGGTTATTACTTACCTCACTACAGCCAGACACCTGACCCTTCATCACAAATACTAAACGACTGAATACTCTAAAGGTAATAGTGATCCTATTGGCTCCTGATGCTAGTTACCAATGTAAGATCCTGCTCTCCTATTGGTCAACATCTATCCCATCATGCATCTACGTAATTGGGTTCCTCAACCATTTCGTTTCAGCAGCGTTATCATACACACATGAAATTCATTCATTCACATAGATTTCGTTCGTTAATGTAAATTTGTGTTAGTGATTTCGCTTTCGTTGTATTGTAAGTTACTTTATCGTGTTGTGTGTGAACTTAATTACTTACGTTATTAGCCATGGGTCGCAAGAATGTTGCTGAGGTTCACGGAAAGAAGAGGATGCTTTCTATGGAGACGAAGATGGAGGTAATCAAGAAATGTTTATGTTTTCTGCCATTTGTTAATGTGTTTCGTAAAGTTTAGTGTTATTGTTTTCTGCCATATTTTAATGTGTTTCGTAAAGTTAAGTGTTCATGTTTTCTGCCGTTTGTCCTCCTCCTCTGTCGCCACTTTTGGAGATCACCTCACTCGAAAGGTAAGGTTCCACATTTTACTACATATGTACGTACTTGTAACGTAAAGTATTTCTTGTACCATTTATACTAATACACTTTATTTACAGGTACAGTAACGGTTAGGTTAGGTATATTGAATGGTCCAAATTGTTGTATTTCATTATTTATTGGTCAATTTAGCTTTATTATAGAATTTACTGTGGCGTTTTTGTAGGGCTTGGAACGAATTAGGCAATTTACATCTAAAACGTAGTTCTGTATATGAAAAAATCGGGTTACGAAGGCCGCTTCAGAATGGATTAATTTCGTAACCTTGAGGCACTACTGTATTATAGTATGGTGAAAATACTGCCGCAGGGAACAAGATGTCAAAGTCCCATTAAATCTTGTAGAAAAGGATGTAAAAACTCCTGTGTACATTTTCCCCAAAAAACTGCAAAAGGCATGAATATCTCACACCATTTGACAAGCGTTTCAACAATCTTAGTGTTTTACCTGAAGACTTGCTTGTACTAACTTTGAACTTTTGAATACCAGATATAAATCCCTTTTTTATAATGTTGCACAGCGTCAAAGGTGTGCAGACCATATAGATGCCCCTTGATTTTAGCCAGCAGAATTTTAAAAAATAAATACGTATAAGATGGAATGCTGACCATTAATAATAATATAATGATATGTTGTTTAGAACAAAATCATAACGTTTATGGTATGCAAGTCATTTTACACGGATTACACTACTGTGAGTTGATTTTGTTATGGTTAGTGAACTGTACTTGGTCAGCTGCCAGTAAGTGTGCTGTGCACTTTCAGCTGTTTCAGTGCATTGGAGTACCGTGGCTTCGCTTGTTACAGCATATTGAATACTATTGTTGCTTTTCAGTTCATTAATTTGAAAAATACTTTCTTTTATGAGAGGTAATGACATCCTTTAGAAGATTGATATTGTAATAGTCTTAAAGACATCCATTGCTTCCCCAAGGCATAGCATCTCAAGACAGTAATTAAAGTCTTTTGTATCCAGCAAAAAGTAAGGGAGAGTTTTAGAGGAATGATGGGACAACATCAACTAATGGGTTAGGTTTGGGGATTTAACCCTTAATGGCTGGATTGATCCTCAGGAGTAGTAATAACAGGTTTGGGGTGGTGGATGGATTGATCCTGTAGATACACAGTATTAAATGCCATCGATTTGGAAACAATCAGGCGGGAATGAGATGCCAATACTTCTATAGCCCATTAATCCACTAATGGCAACTTTTACACTGGCTAAAACCATGAATCAGGCATCTCTGAACTTCATTTCTGCTTGTAACTTCAAGGGGGAATGTATTGTGTCTGTCTCACTTGACATCTTTTTGTAAATTTGCTCGTAAATATACAAATGGGTTGCTGTTGTTTTTTTGTTCTTTTACGATAGTATGTCGGTTGTAAATGTAATTTTGCAAAGAAAAGTGCAAAAGAAATATTAGAAAAAACATGTAAAAGTAAAAAAATTTACTGAATCTTTGTTCTTGGTAAATTGACATTAATATTTTTCAACAAATATGCTAAGAATTTGTTTCTGATTTTAATTCTCTTATCTGTTTTAATATTGTGTGAGCAGTGATTATAACTTTACAAACTAAAATAAAATTATTTATCAGAAAAAAACATATACTTATAAGTTAGTAAAATTTTCGATTGTCTTGTGGAAGAGGCCCCACAATGGGTTGTAAATAGTCATTTTCAACTTCTCAGTGAAGTTAGGGAAAATTTTTTTAGAATTTTTTTTCTTTCACCATGTACATTTGCATATCTTCCTCTTTCCATTGATGTTTCTATTTCGTGAATTGGCTGACCTCAAAGTTTACCCAGCCTGAGGAGTTGCATATCGATATATTTACCTGTCCAGTAAGGGTTAAGTGTCTTGTGGATGTGTGTTTGTCAGAATCAGGAGACAGGGAAATAGATATGCATCATCACAGGGATTTATAAATGTGGAATAGGCAGGATATAAATCAAAATAGAAGTAAAAATATCCAAAAGGAAGGTTGAAAAGAAAATGGGGTAAGCTATGGATGTTTTGACTTTCGAATTGGTTGAAAAATGGGATACATTCATAAAGAGTGGAATACATCTTTAATATCTCTTGTAGTTCCTCTCCCACCCAGTAACTATACTCTGTTTTTTTTTTCCATCTGTCCATCCGCCTGTGGTGGTCGCGCACGGTAGCACTGCATCCCGGGCTTTAAATAGTTACGCTATGTGTAAAGTTTTAAGTAAATAAAAGGATATCTTGGTGTACATTTGCAATTGAAAAGTGTTTTAATAATTTTCTGTATGCGAATTACACCATTAGTATTCGAAATAGGGTATTATTTAAATTTAGCCCTAGGACGCAGTGTTACCTGCCAGTCAGCAACATTGCAGAAAAGGAATCTGACACATTACAAGTGTTTTCAGACTATGACTCCAGTGTGTTATATCATTTAGAAAGTGGTTCTTACACATTCATAGGGTGAGCAGATCAGCCTGGAGAACTGCTAGAAGATGCAGTCCAATCAGTCACAACAGGTGAATGAGGGCAGACAATATTAAAGATATAATTTATTTCTATATAAGAGATTCTCCCTTTTTTTTTCTTTTTCAAAAGATATTATTCCAGAAGCCATAATGTATCCTATTCAAACATAGGGTTGAGTAGGCTTTTGAGGATAAAGGTTACCACTTCTAACCTAACATCTCAACACTTGACACTCAAATATAGGTTTAAGGTACTAAAAACTAACATGATCATATTATCATTTGCATAAGTCAATATTCACATTGAATTGTCAGTAGTTAATCAAGTTTCTTCTAATAACTGCGTAGTTACTGTAAAGTAACAGTCATCTTGTGAGAACACATTATTAATAAGATCTCTCTTGGTCCCTTGACCTTTTCAGCTTATGTTTGTTTAAAGATTTAAGTCAACCGTAAAAATCAATACTGTATTGCAAGTATGATATGCCTACTTAACCCTCTTACGCCGATTGGACGTATTAAACGTCGATTCAAAATGTCTCCCGTATGCCGATTGGACGTATCATACGTCGGCTCAAAAAAGTTTTTTTTTAAATTCGTGGAAAAATATTTATAGGCCTACCAGCCAAAAACTTTTGTATCACGCGCCTTGGGGGATGCTGGGAGTTCACGGATCAAGGCGTTGTTTTGTTTACAATCGCTACGCAGGCGCGCAAGCGCGAATTTCTTTCTTATCTCACTAAAAAGTATCAGTGACACATCTCAAAAATTATTTCGTCACTTTGACATAATTTTTGCACCATTTTAAATTATCCTTTACATGAAGTATTATATATGAAAATGTGCGCAATTTCATGTAAAATACA
Organism: Macrobrachium nipponense; assembly: GCF_015104395.2. Classification (NCBI taxonomy): domain Eukaryota; kingdom Metazoa; phylum Arthropoda; class Malacostraca; order Decapoda; family Palaemonidae; genus Macrobrachium; species Macrobrachium nipponense. The sequence continues at coordinate 91,049,336 of NC_061108.1, forward strand.
ACAAAAAAATACTCATGATTGTAGCTTTTATCAGTTTTGAAATATTTTCATATAAATAACGATAAGTGCAAAAATTTCAACCTTCGGTCAACTTTGACTCTACAGAAATGGTCGGGAAACGCAATTGTAAGCTAAAATTCTTATATTATAGTAATATTCAATCATTTGCCTTCATTTTGCAACAAATTGGACGTCTCTAGCACAATATTTCGATTTATGGTGCATTTATGAAAAAACATTTTCCTCACGTTCGTGCGATAACTCTTCCGATAAATTTTTTCGTGCGATTGTCCTAATGTTTGCACCCTTTTAAATTTGCCGTTACATAAAGTTTTATATATGGAAATGTGCGTAATTGCATGCACAATACAGCAAAAAACAACCCATGGTTGTAGCTTTTATCAGTTTCGAAATATTTTCATATAAATAACGTTAAGTGCAAAAATTTCAACTTTCGGTCAACTTTGACTCTACCGAAATGGTCGAAAATCGCAATTGTAAGCTAAAACTCTTATATTCTAGTATTATTCAATCATTTACCTTCATTTTGCAACGACTTGGAAGTCTCTAGCACAATATTTCGATTTATGGTGAATTTATGAAAAAAAAAAAAAACATTTTCCTTACGTTCGCGCGGTAACTCTTCCGAAAAAATCAGAATTTTTTTGTGCAATTGTCGAAATGTTTGCACCATTTAAAATTAGCTGTTACATAAAGTTTTATATATGAAAATGTGCGTAATTTCATGTAGAATACAACTAAAAATGATTGAAGGTTGTAGCTTTTCTCTTTTTCCGAAATATTTGCATATAAATCACGATAAATAGAAAAAAAACCACGTTCGGTCAAATTTGACTCTACCGAAATAGTTGAAAAACGCAATTGTAAGCTAAAACTCTTACGGCCTAGTAATATTCCGTCATTTTTCTTCATTTTGAAACAAATTTGAAGTCTCTAAAACAATATTGTGATTTATGGTGCATTTTTGAAAAATATGTTTACCTTCACTCCGCGCGCCGATTCGCGGCCGCAAGTCTCCGAAATACGTACATCTCATTATCCTAATATTTGCTCCTTTTCATATTAGCCTTTTTATAGAGTTTCATATATCAAAATGTGCGCAAATTCATAAAAAATACAATAAAAAATAATTGAAGGTTGTAGCTTTTTCCATCTCCGAAATATGTGCATATAAAAAAAAAAATATATACAAATTTCGACATTCGGTCACATTTAACTCGTCCGAAATGGTCGAAATCTGCAATTCTAATCTAAAACTCTTATAGTATCGTAATATTCAATCATTTGTCTTAATTTTGAAACAAATTGGAAGTCTCTAGAACAATATTTAGAATTACGGTGAATTTTTGAAATTAACATTTTTTTACGTCCGCGCCTTACGAATTCGTACATCATTTTGTGATAATATTTTTCCGGTGTTGCTTTTATTGTTTTACTATGTATTATATATCAAAAGGATTGCAATTTAGTGTACAATACAACGAAAAAAAAATTAACTCGTTAGCTTTGACCGTTTTGTGCACAGCGTGATTTGAATACAATTATCTATGATTTTTTTTTTTTTGCTACCATATATCGCATTATTTACACATGATAATGATATTATTTTTCATTTCTGATGATTGCATACTAAACTTCAGGCAATGAAAAAAAAATGAGCCAAAAATGAACTCTTAATCTTCAAAACTAAGCGCGCTGTGATTTTTTGAAAAAAATATTTTTTCCGCTTCCACGCTCACTCCAAACGGGCGCCAGCATACAGGAGAGGTTTTGATTTTTAGGGCTTCGGCGTAAGAGGGTTAAGAAAGAACTAATACGTATATTGTTTTCTTAAAAATGATAATGCAGTTTAGATCTGTCAGTCCTTTGTTGCCTCCCAGATATTTTCACAACTTTTCACAGTCTTGTTTATTGTTAATACAGTCCTCCCTATCTTGCAATGGTAGACAAATACATGCCACCTTCATACCTATTAATGATCTTTAGCATCTCCTCCAGTTGTTATTTTCGAATACTTTGATACAATCCTTAGACTGACTAACTTTTGTTTGCAAGACGTGCAGAACAGCAATGCACTAGCCACCAAAAAAAGAAAAGGTTCATTATGGCTGCTCACAGAGACCGAGTCATCAGTGCACCTTACGTGGTGCAGTGTAGCTATTACGTAGGATCTTTGCAGCCATCCTTTGGCTCCCAGCTGCAACTCCTATCGTTCCTTCTACTGTACCTCCGTTCATATTCTCTTTCTTCCATCATGCTTTCCACTCGCTTCTAACAATTTTTGCCTAGTGTTGCTGCGAGGTTTTCCGCCTGTTACACCTTTCAGTCCTTTAACTATCAATTTCCGTTTCAGCACTGAATGACCTCATAGGTCCCAGTGTTTGGCCTTTTGCCTTATTTCTATGTTCCAGTCATAGTAGTTTCTTGCTTCAATTTTTGTTTTTTCCATAGAAATTATTGTTTTCTAATTTTATTTTATTTTTTTTTTTTTTGGTATTCTGAAATCTTACATTTTTCTGAATACGTATACATAAGTAGATACTTTTGTTTGTCGAGGAGGTATTCTACATATAGCTTCTAAAGATATAACTGCAAAACACAATACGTATTTGTAAATATAGTACTGTAAGAGACCTATGTTTAGTGCATGCAACTTTACCTTTAAGCCATTCCAACTTAAAATGAGTTAATAAGAAAGCACTGATGTAAATTAGGGACCATCGGTATTATACCCTATTTACATATTACGTAATTGGTTACACGTTTCACATGGCCCTGCAGGAGTAGCAAAAAGGATGGAAGACTTTGGGAAAGGAGTTATTATTTGCTTATTATTGGGAAATCCCTCATGTTCTGCTTATTTGTTATCTGTGAATAATAAAAATTTAGTTGACTTTTTTTTATTGGTAATTTGAAGCTTCATTCTTTTTTTTTATATTTCAGAATAGAAAAGTCTAGGAGCATTTTACCTCATTTGAGAAAAGCTCTTGAGGGACCAAGATCAGATGATGTCAATTTGTCGTATTTTCATGGCTTACTATTTTTACACAAATGTCAACAGGGTAAGACTGAAACAGGAAACCTCAAATTGGTTCACATTGCATGCCATGATAAGAAACCGCATGTGGTACGGTGTGACAACTCATTAGTTTATAAGGTGAATAAGAATTATGTGGAAGATGGTAATGATACTGTTGATAGTTCAGTATCTCTCTCGTCTCATTTACAGTCGGGTATGATTACTAGACAAGGATTAAGAGAGAAAAATAGAAGTAGATTCAATGCTGTTGAGGATTGGTCATTAGGACAGAAACCTTTACTTGGGGTCACTACAAGGCTTGGAAGAAAAAGAGTAATGAAAGAGTTTTTGGAAGGTAAACAAAAGAAGGCTAGATTAGTTACATAACAGAAAGTCAGTGTGATTTTAGATGTATATTTTTATGAAAATATTTGTTTCATTAAAAATGAGATACTGTGATGTTTTCTATATAATGAATGTTTGAAACATTTAAATAATGTAAGTGATGATTGCTTCATTATAATCTGAAAATGTATTTTATTATTATATTAATTCTCTCTTTTTCCCAGAACCTGTTGCATTGAGTTAGAAAAGAACTATTCTTTCCTCCATATATAGAATTATTTTGTAGAGTCATGAACGGAAGTGAAATTTTACTTCATGTGATTGGCCAATATATACCCTCAGTGAAAGATATCAAATTTATCTTCTTACAAGAAAGACTTCAGAACATGCTTATGACAAAGCTTGTCTTTGCAGATCTTCCTGTTTCTTTATTTTCTCAAGCACTATAGTCTCTGAGGCAATTCTTGTCTTTTTGGCCACAGTCATGTTGTCCCATTCTTAAAATAAAGCTAAAAAATTTTTGTTTATCAGTGTTTGGGTACAGTTCAACCAATGGACAAATTTTATATTTACAAAAAGATTAAGACATTTATTGCATTTACCCTCACACCGGGAACTACTTAGAATACAGTATTGCAGATCAAGATACCATCTGTGTACATCTCCCAGTTTCTTGTTTTTCTCAGACAATTTTTCTCTACACTCAGCATTCATTGTCCATGAAACAGTTTTATAACATTGTTGACTAATGGCGGGGTTTTTACTTTTGTATCATACCAAAGTATTTCTCAGTATTGCTCACTGTTCACAGCTGCACCAGGGATTGTGTTTTAGTTGGGAAGAAAATTTCACCTAATTATCCCACTTCTGCTAGTTCCAACTCTTTTTGTAGGTCATATCCATTGAAAGGCAGTACCACAATTAAGTATTGTTGTGTGGTCTTCTGTCTTTTGAGCATAGTAATAGGTTGAGAAGGCTGATAGGCTCTTGCTGATTTGATATATGAAATTAAACTGCCAAACCAAGCACTGGGGCACTTTTTCACTAAGACAGTGAAAAGAGGGAGTTGGAGGGGTTGGACAAGAAGATAAGAAATCCAAAAAATAAAGGAAATGAAGTAGTACTAAAGGGGGAGCTGGCAGAAAACCCCACAGTTGCACAAATTACTAATATTTTAAGCATTGGACAGCAAGGTGGCAGAGAATTAAAAGATATAATGTGGATGCAGCTAAGAAAAAAGGCTAGAGGCCAAAGGGACTCTGGAAACACTCCATAGTAATGCCTGCAGTGCACTGACAGCACTACCCACCAATTGGGGATAAGTTCTTGTTGGAAAATTACTGCTCCAGTGAAGTTATTGAAGAATCATAATAGAGGAATGACATTGATTTTTCCAGAATTCCACATTTTTTTTATGTTGGAGGGTTTGAATGGCGCTGTCTTTGCTGGATGTAAGTATGCCCCAGTGTTGTGAGGAATTGGTTTGGCATTAACTAGGAGGTACTTCCTGCAATATGTACTACTTTAAAGCAATTCACCTTGTATTTTAATAATTCACTTATATTTTTATATATTTATGTTAATTTATTTATCTTTTTTATTTATTAATTTATTTATTTATCTTTTTATCATCTCTAATAACTGATCTCTTCTTTCTATATGTTCTGTTATTTTCTGTAACAACATTTTTCAAATGAACACCATATTCTGTTGAAGATTGAATTCCAAGTCAAAGGCACATGCAGGGTAGTTCCATTTGGATAATGCTATGCATTTCAGGGACTTCAAATCATTGTTTTTCTCAAATATCTTTCAAATATCTTTCAAACTAATTACAGTGGTACCTTGAGATATGAAAGGCTCAACTTACGAAAAACTCGAGATATGAAAGCAAATACACAAAATTTTACGGCTCTACATACGAAAATTGCTCAAGATACGAAAGGTTGTTGCTGTAAAGTCCGAGATTCGCCCGGACCACCAATAACAATTTTGAAACTCGCGTGCCGCCAATTGAGTAGACTCACCACCATCCTCCTGCTCTCCCATTGGTTCCTGATGCTATTCATCGCCATGAGATCCTTCTCTCCTATTGGTCAGCATCCCTCCCATGATGCATCTATGTAGCAGCGTGCTCTTTCGCCCACTTCACAGCATCATCGGTATCGTATGCACGTGGTATTCATTCATTCTAACGATTTTGTTTATTAACATAAATTCGTAAGTGATTTCGTTGTTGTATACTTTATCGTGTTGTGTGAGAACTTTACTACATAAGTATACGTACTACATAACATAATTACGTACAGTATATACGTAGTCATGGGTCCCAAGAAACTTGAAATTCACGGAAAGAAGAGGATGCTCTCTTTGGAGATGAAGATAGAGATTATCAAGAAGTATGAAGCTGGTATGTGATTGAGTGTGATCGCCAAGGAATATGGCCCAAATCCATCGACAATAGGCACCATCCTTAAGCAGAAGGATGTCATCAAAGCAGCTACACCTTCCAAGGACGTCACTATTTTGTCCAGCAAGAGGACCCACATGCACGATGAAATGGAAAGGTTTCTTCTTGTCTGGATAAAAGACAAAGAAATCGCTGGCGATACGATAACGGAGACAGCAATCTGCCACAAGGCCAGCGCTATTTTCGGTGATTTGATTGCCCAGGCCGAAGACGACAGAGGAGAAGGGACATCAACGTCAACCCCAGAATTCAAGGCTTTGCATGGGTGGTTCGAGAAATTCCGTAAATGGACTGGCATCCATTCGGTGGTGTGGCCAGCTCAGACACGAAAGCGGCCGAAGCCTTTAAAAAGACGTTCGACAAGATGATGATCAACGAAGGCTACAGTTCTCAGCAAGTTATTAACTGTGATGAGACTGGCCTTTTTTGGAAAAAAAAAATGCCTCGTTGGACGTACATCATGCAGGAAGAGAAGGTGCCCGGGCATAAACCTATGAAAGACAGGCTAACGCTTGCACTTTGTTTGAACGCCAGTGGGGATTGCAAGGTGAAGCCCCTACTTGTCTATCATTCCGAGACTCCTCGAGCCTTCAAGGCCCACAAAATGCTTAAGGAGAAGTTTCCAGTGATGTGGAGGGCTAATGCGAAAGCCTGGGTAACGAGGCTTTTGTTCACGGAATGGGTAAATCTGTGTTTCGGCCCGACAGTGAAAAAATTCTTGGAAGGGAAGCGCCTCCCTCTAAAATGTTTGCTGGTGTTGGACAATGCCCCTGCCCAGCCTCCTGGCCTCGAGGAAGATATCCTAGCGGAGTATTCCTTCATTAAGGTTCTTTATCTTCCGCCTAACACCACCCCTCTCCTCCAGCCCATGGACCAGCAAGTGATATCGAACTTCAAGAAGCTGTATACGAAACATCTTCTCAAGAGATGTTTTGACATCACCGATACCACAAACCTCACCTTGCGTGAATTTTGGAAGGAGCATTTTGACATCGTCATATGCATTCGACTCATTGACCAAGCTTGGCAGGAGGTTTCAAGGCGAACCTTGAATTCTTTGTGGAGGAAACTGGCCTGATGCCATATCCGCCCGAGACTTCGAGGGATTCGACGTGGGCGAAGCTGGTGCTGCAGATTCAGGAACAGTTGACGATCCTGAAACTGTTTCACAACCAGATCTTGACGAGATCGTTGCACTCAGCAAGTCCATGGGGCTGGTCGTCGACGAGGACGACATCAATGACCTTCTCGAGGAGCACCAAAAGGAGCTTACGACAGATGACCTGAAGGAGTTGGAGGCCATGCAACATAACGTCATTCAAGAGGAGTTCTCTAGCAGCGGCGAGGAGGACGACGACTCTATGACAACAGCAGAAATTAAGGATGCTCTAGCTGCTTTTCATAAGGTGCAATCATTCGTAAAAAGAGACATCCCGAAAAGGCTTACACAGGTCGTATATTTGCACAGTTCGATGAAGTTTGCCTGAGTCGTTTCAGTAACATTGTTAAAAGTAGGCAGAAGCAATCTTCCTTGGATAGTTATTTTTTAAAGAGGCCTTTAGTAGGAGTAGTAGTAAGCAAAAAGGAAGAACCAAGTGATACTAAAAAACAAAGTTGAAAGTGGTGAAGAAGTTGAAATTTTGTATAAAAAAAAAAAAAGTAAAAATCAGAAAAGAAAATTTTTATTTTATTTTAAGTTTTTTATAAAGTTAAGTGTTACAGTTTTGTTAATGTGTTTCGTAAAGTTTAGTTTATGTTTTCCTTACATTTTTTTATGTGTTTCTTAAAGTTAAGTGCACGTATCTGCCGTTTGTCCTCCTCTGTTGCCAGTTTCGGAGATAGCCTCACTCGAAAGGTAAGCTTCCACATTTTACTACATACATACGTTCGTATGTACGTACAGTATTTCTTGTATACCATGTACACTAATACACTTTATTTACAGGTATATTAGCAGTACGTATTAAGTTAGGTATTGAATGGTCCAAATTGTTGTAGTATTTCATTGTTTATAGGTCAATTTAGCTTTATTATGAAATTTACTGGTGTGTTTTTGGAGGGCTTGGAATAGATTAGCCATTTTACATGTAAAATGCGGTCCAAGATACGAAAAGCTCATGATACGAAGGCCGCCTCGGAACGGATTAATTTTGTATCTCGAGGTACCACTGTATGTTACTAATTTTTAGTAATATAGTGCATTGTCAAATGGTGTTAGTTAAGGCGTTTACTCTTGACTTACAAGGTGTTGTCAAACATCGCCAACTTTTGCCTTTGAATGTCCTTTACCCCCATCCTGTTCCTCCTTGCCTCCTTCCCCACCCCTTGCCCTCCTCAGCCCTCACTCAAGCCACCTTCTTGGCCTTGCCGTCTCGGCTGCCAACTTTCCTACCTATCATTGTTATATATGAAGTAATACGTACTGGATGCTCTAAATATCCTGGTTTTTGTAGGATCTGTGTTAATTATTGTCATTGTGTTTTCTTAAATTATGTAAATGGGAGTAGGCTAAAGAGTGTATAACCATCACCCTGTTCACCAAGGCCATGAGAGACAAGGTCTCCCTCCCCAAAATCACCACTTGTCTACTTACTTATTACATCAGCAGGTGAATTGCTGTAAAGGAAAAGCTTTATGCATCTTGAATTATATTACTTATCATTAATGTAAATTGATGCACTGTATTCATATACAACACCTATTTTTGAGATAGGTTCCAAAAAGGGTTTTACTTGCATGTACGTATCTCTTATGGAAGTTGTTTTCAGGCATTTAACTTACACGGTTTTTGTTATAAAGAAGGTATCCAGTTTTTGTCTCATTCATAAACAGTTAAGAAATTAATTTTCTTATGTCTTTCAAAGGTTTGTATCTCTATTTTGCAACTTCTGCAAACTGTCATAATTGAGGAGTCGCTTGCTTTTTATTCCTTGACGGCAACAGACCAAAAATGCTGGTGATATATGCTTATATATGCTTATCAAAGTAATTATATATCATCACTAATATAATCCAAATATACTTGTTGCTTATTAATCTGAATTATTTTGAATGAGTATCTGCGGGCCAGGGAAGCCTCACGTTCCCGACCGTCAGCCGCAGTCTTATCAAGCGAAGAATCCTTAGGCGCAGCTTGAGCCACCTTCGTATCTGCCACCTTCAACCTCTTAATTGGCGCCTTATCGTCCTTACGCCAATGAACTGGTACAGGAACAGATGAAAAGGGGGTAGTACTTCTGATATCATGAGCACGTATGTGCAAGGATGAGTCACGTCTGCATATGGGAGGTGGAGAGACACTTATCACTCTCAATGCTCCTACTGTCACAAACACATACACGAGAGGGAGAGACATTGCCATGAAGGGAAGTCGATGATGCATTACCCGCATGTACAAGACATACACAGCCATGTATCGAAGACAGGAATGCCTTCCTTCCACAAGCCCCACTGCCAACCTCACGAACATGAACGTGCGAGGGAGAAACAAGACCGTGTGTAGCACTCCTTTCGCTGGCAGAAATCAAAGCCACAGTTCTTGATCCTCCAATGTCTGACACAATGGCGAGGCAGTGATGGAGAAGCTGGAGTAGGATGAAACAACCCCCTCTACGAGGTCTTTTACTAGCAGGAAGTGGGGAAGAAACACTCCCTTTACTACTATTCTTCTCAGAGACAGCAGACGCCAGAAACCTTGACCACAGGAATCCCTGAATCCAGGCACATGTGTCGACGAGGCTGTGAAGACTCAGAGGAATCCATTATTAAACAGAAACACTCACACAACAAACACTGAAAAAGAAAGGAAACACTGGCACAAAACAACCGGCTTGGAAGGAGAACAAAAGCGATAGTGTCTACTCTCCAAGGTAGTTAAAGAAAAGACTAAATGCGTCACGGAGTGCGATGAGCAGTCTCTGACCACCTCTCACCTTGTATGTGCAGGAATTGCCAGATCTCACAGATTCGTTGCTATACAATCTGATTGTTTTAACCGGTTAGGAGCTGGCGCTTGGAGATTATTCTATTGTTAAGACCTCAGGTTTGTTAGCTATGAAAAATATGATTGATTTAAAATTAATATTGTTTCATCTAAACACTTTCACAAATCACATTTTGTTTCATTTGAAGAATATATATATATACATATATATATATATATATATATATATATATATATATATATATATATATATATATAATATATATATATACATTGTTCAAGATTTTAAGCCAGAACCAAGGAAAGTTAAGATTTCTTATAACAAGACTCATTCATCCTTGTCTATATAAGTTGCTCCTTTGAACTGAAAACCTCCATTCTTTAGAAAAAACTATCTTTGCTCCCATTGGCTGTCCTGAATTTACCCCCACAGAGAAAGTCCGGATTGGGGGCGGTGCTTACCAGGCAAAAAATTTTGAAAAGGGCAGGGACACAGCCGCTCGCCCTCAGAACCTCTCAGAGCTAGGAGAGCTCAGAAGCTCCTGTTACCTTGCCCTGCAGACATCACTTCATCCCTTTCTGCTCCCCCTGCCTCCTCTGGTGAAATCCCAAGTATTTTTATATGTCCATAGTGCACAGAAATATCAGCAGATAAGAAGACTACCAAGCCCAGGATTTCCAGGTGCTGTGAGAATAAATTCCAATTCAGCCAGGAAATAGTTTTGCCTTTTGTCTGTATTTCATTTCCATTCTTCCAAGGCGACTTCCCCCCTCCTTTGTTTAGCTTCTCACTCCCCCAGTCTTGGTTCAATGCTGTGATTACTCCCCTTGTGATACTAGTAAACATCCCCTAGTTAATTCAAGCAATGTAATAGTTCCTTCTGTGAACTCCCAGTCATTTCCATCCCCTCTGAGCAGTTTGTAAATTTGTTGATTGAAAGAAAGTAGTGTGTAATGCTCACCCACGTGTTCCCTCGCCTCAGTACTTATCCTAGGATACAATCTCTTTGCAGAACAAACACCGTGCCTGATTGTGCGAGAAATTGGGAACCCTTTGGAGTAAGCCTTGCATTTTCAATAACCCGTTTGCTCAAAATTCTGAACTCCGTGTCTGGTTGCCCCAGCCACGTGTTTCTGGTTGATAGACAATCATCCACCTTATTAGTTTCTGGTTCTGGATCTATGTAAATTAATGTAAATATAGTGCATTTAAAACTAAATATATATATATATATATATATATATATATAATATATATATATATATATATATATATATATATATTATATAATATATATAGATATATATATATATATATATCTATATATATATATATAATTATATATATATATATATATATATATATATATATTAATATATATATATATATATATATATATATATATTACAAGGGTTAAATATAGACAAATATTCTATTGTCAGCTTTCTCCATTTCATATATGGTGAGGAGTCGTATTGCAAATGCATTTCTGCATTAACTCATACAAAGCAACAGGGCAGTCATAACAGCAATGACAAAATCCATCTCCGTCATTGACACAGTGAATACTTATACAGGCAGTCCCTGGTTATTGGCGATCTGGTTTTATGGCGCTTGTCTAGCGCCATAAAATTGGCGATTTATGGCGCCATAATGGACCGAGTTCCAGTTAATGGCGCCTTATGGTGTGACATAAGGGTGCTTATGGCGCCGATAACCGCTTATCAGTGCCATAAGCCCCATTGTGGCGCCATAAATCGCCGATTTTCGGTTAATGGCGGTTTTCACATATCGGCACACCCCAGGAACGGAACCTCCGCAGATTACCGGCGACTGCCTGTAGTGTGAGTGCTGCAGCTGACAGACAACCCCTTATCATTACGGTATGACCTGGCTCGCCAAGGATACTATAAACAAAGGCAGTCCCCAGCTTACGACGGGTTTGGCTTACGGCGTTCCAAGGTTTCAACGCTTTTCAATTATGTTCATCAGAAATTATTTCCAGGTTTACGACGCCTGTTCCAGGGTTACGCCCGCTCATGGCTCTGATCTGACAGAAGAAATATGACTCCAAAAATGCAAAATAATCAATATTTAAAGGTTTTTTTGATGAAAAATGCAATAAAATGGAGTTTACATAGTTTTTAATACACCCAAAGCATTAAAAGTAAGTTTTTCTTACGACTTTTGAAGATTTTTTGGCTTACAACAATTTTCGGCTTACGATGCTTCTCAAGAACGGCACCCCCATCGTAATCGGGGACTACCTGTACATTGGAAAAAATTAAACTATCCTTTTTTTCATAAACTCACCAATTAGTTGATGGTATTGAAAAATATAGAAAATGGTATTACAGTAGACCCCTCGTATTCGTGTTCTCCAGATTCGCGGACTCACGCATTCGCGGATTTCTCTCGGGAACGTTTCCCCGCATTATTCACGGAAAAACATATCCGTGGTAGTTTTCTGAGGAATATCCACAAATTCCTGGTTTATTTTATCAATTTCATCATAAAATGCACTTTTTTTTATAAAACTTAAAAAAACCAAGTTTAAAAATTTTTAGTGGGTTTTTCTTGAGTTGTAACTAACAAAATAGACTGTTTTCAGCATTTTTATAGGGGCTCCAACTATTCGCGGGTTCTAACTATTCCAGGGGGGGTCTGGTACACATCTCCCGCGAATACGGGGGGACCACTGTATTGGGAGAGAAACGAGAGACAGTGGTAAAGAAAGAGAGAAAGGGAGGGAGGGGATGGGAGATAGTGGACATTCGAATCTGTAAATGACTCAACTGACTCATTCGACTTTGCCTTTAAAAGTCAAGAGTAAACGCCTTTACTAACACCATTTGACAATGCACTATATTACCAAAAATTAGTGGAAGGTGTCTTGTACATTGTGTTAAAGTGTCATTTCGATCAGATAATTAGTTTGAAAGATATTTGAGAAAAACAATGACTCACAGTCCATGAAATGCATAATAGGCATTTATTTTCTGAATAATAATAGTAATATAATAATAATCTACATTTTCAAGATGGTTCAACAGCTAGTGTGCTTTTATATGATTTTTACTATGTAAAATGTAAATGCTTTTGTATTGTACAGCAGTTGCCAATAGTTTAAGTAAAGCTTAATATTTTGCTACAAAACTGATGGAGGGTAGGTTTAGATTATGACATAGCACAATGAAGTCTAAAAGAACTGTTTGTGTTGGTATAGTTGACCTGTCCTGATATTTTTAACTGGCAAAATGCTGATTAAGTGTTTCTGGAATGCTGTGATACTCAAGTATTTTTAAGACCAGCATATCTTAAAGAAACCGTGTGTGTTTTGGAACATACTTTACTTCCTAAACTATTTATGAAAAAGTTTGGATATATGCATTAACATGGTTATCAAGGTATTTTTTATACAATTCATAATGTTCATAGCTGGGATCAGTTGTTTATGTACAGAGTAAAAGAACAGAACTTTATGTTACTTATTCAAATTTTTGTTCAGTCTTTTGTTTTATTTCTAGTTTTTGTTCATCACTGTCTATAATTTATTGCTATATCATCTGATAAAACAGATCAATTCTGTTTATCAAACTTTGTTTGTTTTCACAGCAAAAATGTGTGCAATAAATATGATGGACTTTTAAAGCCTATGGTTATTGCTAGTGATATAGAAAGCCTTCAAAACTATTGTCCTAAAAATTTTGTTATAAAATAAAGGTTTCTATTGCATGAATTAAAGTAAGCTTATGTAAGTATTGAAATATATGGGACCAATGCCCTTTTGTGAGAAAGGGAGAAACGGAGGTGCTCATAAAGCAGCCAAATGGTAACTACTATTACTAGATCAATATGTAAACTTCTGTCAGCGACTATTTAATTCTGTAATACCATCATGTTTAATAAATGGCAGATTTTGTTAAGTAATAAATTTGATATTAGTATATTAAAACAGATCAAACCAATCATTATGTTTTTTCATTCTTTAAAACAAAAACCAAGTAACCCGATCACTGTTCTATGGAGGTTACTACAAACAGTCAACTAACAATGAATATTAAGTTTTGGAAACAAATAAATCAGGGATAATTTCATAGGAATGTCTGAATTGTTTTCTTTAGCCGATCATCAGATTTTCAAAGATATAAAATTTAGTATCAAGAAAAACCCTCTAGGTGAAAATATTATTATTAATAATGTTCTGTAAGTGAAGAAGTTTCACTAGCTACCAATTTATCTGTAGATATGTTAGAAATAACCTCACTTGGTTAATGCTTGATATATTAGCTGAAATTAGTAATCAATGGTTTTTCTCAGATCAAAAGTAGCAATTCGTGTCACTGCTTATTTAACTCTCCAAAACCTACTATCTTAAGAAATAGAAGATTTTATAGAATAACCAATCTGCTAAATTGAAAAAAAATCAAACCAATCATGTAAGTGTAGCATATTTTCAAATAAAAAAGTGCCATATCCAAGTAGTTTTATCTTTTCTTCAAGTTCATCACATTCGATACATAAATATTTGATACGTATATAGTCCACTATAATTAGCCATTGTCATGAGAGAATTCAGATCAACACTGAGATTTAAAGATTTGATTTGGATGTGTGACCTTGTTCTTTGTCTCACAATTTTTTTTATAGCAAATTTCTTGATTTTCTATCCAACCAAAATGTAAACAAATGTAGCATAGTATTATTTTATGATATACATGTACACCTCCAACTCAGGTTTTGTATCTATGTTGGAAATACTTGTTAAAACTGTTTTATTTGGAATGGATCTTACCTACTGTTAAAGTTAGCTTATATCTTCATGCCATTAGGTGCAATCAGCATTCAAAATATGTACAGCAAAATAATACTTGGCTAACCAGCTAGGATTATCTCTGTAATCACCTATTTCCCACCAGGTGGCATTAGAATGTTCACATTCTTGTCTGAATTCTTCATGCCATGTCCTTATACAGACTGTGTGAATCAGTTAGTAATAATTTTGTATGATTTTGGCAGATTTTATGGTGTACAGCATTGTGCTTGTTTTCTGTTTTTGTATTATTTCATCTACAACAGGCAGATATGAAAGCATTAGGATCTTTAGGAAAGAATTTTTGGAAACCGGATGTTTCAGTTATGCATGATGGCCAAGTATAAGCTTACTCAGTCTTTTCCTTTTGTCTTTTGGTGTTGCTTCTCCTCTTCCTCCATTAGCCTGCTTGATAGCCAAGGTTAATTTCTCTCACTCTCTGCTCTGCCTTCTTTTGCTCTCTATGTGGTTCAGGAGAAAAATAATAGGTACTAATTGAGAAATATTAGTTTATTATGGTTTGAAATTTGACAGCATATGGTAGACCTCCAGTTACAATCTTTCATCTTACAATATTTTGAAGTTGTGATGCAGTTGTGTTATGATTTAAATGTTATGACAATATTTTGAAAATATTTTTAAATTTCATTTGTGACAGGTGTAGGAAGCAGCATACAGTCAGGCAGCATACAATGTAGGTAATACATTGGCCCAAGAGGCTGGGATGAGGTTATCTCTCTCCCTGACCCAACCTCACTCACACTTGCCATTTACAGAGTCAAATTGGGTCAGTGTTAGTGTGTGATTTTTGTGTGCAGTAAGTCTCCTGTTGGTGGTTCAGACCAAGAAGAGGCAATCCATCACTTCAGAGCAGAAAATGAAAATTATTAGGCAGCATGGCAGGGGAATAGCAGTCATGGCCATCTCATGTGACGAGCATCTATCGCAGTCAATTATATCCACTGTCATTAAGGACAAGAAACGGATAATTGACACTGTAAAGACATCTGCTTCAGTTCAATTCCATGATTATATCAAAGGAGAGTATACAGAGCCTTTGGAAGAAATGGAGCAGTTACTGGTCATGTGGATGGAGGACCAGATACTAAAGCAAATGCCACGCAGCCGCTTGACCATTCAAACAAAAGCACGCTTGCTTTTCAAGGAACTAATGAAAAAAACATGATACCCACAACAAAAATTTTGTTCATCACTTAAAAAACTGCCTTAGTTTTCATAGTGTGAAAATTAGCAGTGAAGAAACAAGTGCTGATGCCAAATGAGGCACTAAATTCAAGGATGCTTTGTGTAAAATCGTTGTTGATGAAGGGTACTTGCCAGAGCAAATCTGTAATGTCAATGAAACAGGACTGTATTGGAAGCAGATACCTCAATGCCCCTGCATACACAAAAAGGCAACAAGCAAACAGATTGACTGACTCATCTACTTGGGAGTGGAAGTTTGGTTGGGTATAAACTCAGGCCATTCATGATTTATCACTCCATAAATCTAAGGGCATTAGCAATAGTCAGCAGACATATGCTTCCTGTGCATTACTGGCATAATTCAAGCATGGATGACTGCACTTCTAACTGAAGACTGTTTTCTGCATTGCTTTATTCCAGAAGTGAAAGATTATTGCAGGGAGAACAACATTCCCTTCAAAATTCTGCTGATTCCCAACAATGCTCCAGTACATCAGGGATATTAAGGAGAATGTAAAACTTGTGGTTCTGCCAGCAAACAACTTCTCTCATGCAACCCATGGATCAGGGCACCATGCTTACGTTCAAGGTCCATGTCTTTGGAACACTTGCAAAGGCTGTTCAGGCTACTGATAACGAGGAGAAAGAGCTCAGAACTTTCTGGAAGGAATTCAATGTTCTGAATGCCATTATGAACATTGGAAGGGCATGGAAGGAGTTGAGTGTACAAATGGGATTTGGAAGAATGTGCTAAAAATGTTTGTGAACTTATTTAAAGCTTTTGATAAGAATGAAGACATAGAAACTAATAAAGAGTTCATGACACGTGGGAGAAGTTTAGAGTTATAACTTGAAGAGCAAAACATCTAAGAACTGATAGATGTGCAAGACATAGCTCACGGCAGAAGAGAGAAAAAGAGCAGAAGAGGAAGAAAAAATTGAAGAAAAGCCAGAGCAAAAGTTTACAACAAAGTCAGTGGGTAGAGGCATTCGCCTCAATTGGAAAAGGTATGAAACTTTTCTGTCAAGTGGATGTGTACTTGGAATGATATGCTAAAGTTGAGAGAGGACTTCATGAAGTTCTTCCATTTTACAGTTATTTATGAAGAATGGAAAAAAAATGAACTGTGCAAGCTACAAGAGATGCCTTCCTCAAGAAAACGACTCCAGTGCCATCGCCTTCCCCCACACTTTCCACCACATATGAGCTGCAATCCTCTACCTCTCATGACAGCTTTCCTCAAAATCCTATCCACGTTAAGAGGAGATAGTTGATGAACCTGCGACTTTGTTATGCTCCTCTGCCGATTTTTTTTTTTGTACATACCCATCAACAGCCTGACAACGTTCAAGTACACAGACAATGAACTGAATTTTGATGAGTACCCATGTACAGTACATGTTACATTCTTGTTTGTGTTATTCAGTTTCTCTGTTTGTACTGAATTATCATAAGTCAATCTACATTGAACCTCCTTATATGTATAGAGTATACTGTAGGCTAGGCTAACATATATGTATATCGTAGTGTAAGCTAGGCTGCTTTTAAGTTAAGAATTTTTCAAGTAATGATGGGGTCATTGTAACGTGACCCCATCATAACTGGGGATCTTCACCCTAATATACAGTTATGTATATTAGGGTGAAGATCCCCCCCTCCCCCATAGTGATTGACCATTTTCGGTTGCAAAAGAGGTGTTGGAGCCATGGTGCCTGTCTGCAGTATGCCCTCAGAACTGCCCTTTGCCACCTCTTTCAACCGTCTCTCTGGCTCAAATTTGACCCATTGTCCGGAGGAATTATTTTGTAGTTTAGCGCTCGCGTTCACCGGCTTACCTATCTACCGTTTTGGAAAGAGTGATTTGTATGTGAACTGGTAGTTATAGGGATACAGGCATATTAAATCTATCTCAGCAGTAGTTCTGAGCTGTGCATTAATTCTTTTGTTATCATGTACTCACCCGGTATCAGTAGTATTTCTGAGCTGCATGTTAATTCTTTTATTATCATTTACTCACCCGTTATCATCCTCTGAGTGGTTGATAACCTTCCTCCCTCTTACTCAGTTTTCCCCTGTATCGCCTCTTATTCATTACCTTGTGACAATTATTCTTTTTCGCAAATGCAGCTCTTCCCCTTCCGCCATTTTTTTTATTTAAGAGTGAGTTAGCCTGGTGATAGAACAACTTGCGCTTCTTGGCAATCACCTCTTAATTATTGTACAGACAGTTCCGGCTGTCATCACAGTTATGTGGTGGTGTCATATAAGAACCCTGTACCTTCCACACCTAGCCGTCTGGTACTTACTACTGGTATTCCATGATGTCACAGCTGACATTCCGTTGTATGTCCCCTTCTCTGTAGATTGCCGTATCCTTCTGTCTCAGTTCCTCTATTTAGATTTTAAGGGTTTCAACCTCGATTTGGTTGATTCTCATTTAGTACTTAAGTGGTGCATGGCACATGTTGGACCGTTTTCACTTCCTTTTGTGAAGATCTTTTCGCTGAAGATGGATCTGTTGACTGGAACACTTTATAGTTTACTTTTACCTTGGCTACTGTTAAAATGAGTAAGAAGTTAACATGGATTATGGTAAGATGTATTATCATGGAAGTAGAGCCTTCGGGAGACAGATGAACAGTGGAAAGAGAAAGCTATGAAACTGTTTAGTGTTAACTAGGTTATGCACTTAACACGAACCATGTACGTATTGTATACTTAGGAATTGTGTTTGTAGAGTGAACTGTTAGGAACCAACCATCCTATGTGATTTGCCAGCATTTTGTTGCCTTAATCTGAACAACAGAGGTGATCTTGGAAGTGTATCCTTTATGCTGGTTCTCGTATGCTACTGCATCTACTTCCAGTTTCTGAAGCTGGGTGATGACTTGGATATGATATAAGTTGTTTCACCTTCCTATGTTCAACTTGCAAGTTTCAAGTTCTTGGACCAAGGAAGCAAATACTCCTAATTGGTAAGGTACTTGTCCTAATTGTGAGCCTTAAATACCTTTGAATTCAGTATTTCATTCTTAGCACTACTGCTCGATCTGCAAGAGTACTACATATATGTGATATATATGTACAGTATACTATACATATACATTATAGTATATATAATCATATATGATATATATATATATATATATATAGATATATATATATATATATATTTATATATATATAAAGGTTTTTTGCCACGAAGGAAAAAGTGAAAAAGCGAGATAGCCAAGTAGTTTCGGGTCCGAACAGGACCGAAAGTACTTGGCTATCTCGCTTTTTCATTTTTTCCTTTGTGGCAAAAAACCTTAATATAATAATTATTTATATATATATATATATATATATATATATATATATATCTATATATATATATATATATATAATATATATATATAGATATATATATTATATATTATATAATATATATATATATATATTATATATTGCTACTGTCAAAATGCATATATCCCCTCTTTGAAATATTGTGTATAAGATTTTGTGCAACATTTTTTCAGACTCCTAGATAGCTTAGAGATAGTATGTCTTAAATGTGTGTTCAGATTTCGCATTACATAATGTAAAAGTATATATATAACGTAGAATGTAGAAAGAGAGAGATTTTCTTTGTCCATTCGAAACTACGATTGTTTCCCTATTATGTCAGCACTGTGAGATTAGAGGAACTCAGAGATCTCCGTTTGTTTTTCCTAATCTGTCAACACGTTTGATAAGCGAGCTTCAGTCTTCGCGTTGTTATCAAAACATGTCAGTCTTGATTATTGCTCGACTTCGTCTCGATCGGGTACGAACATTATTGTATACTGGTCTGATACGTGTATGTCTTTGTCAAAGCTACATGCAGATTTCACATTTTGTATGTAAAGTTGCGTAAGATTTCGAAGCTTCTAGAAAGAATTATTGCCAGAAACGTTTTTGTGTCATCCACTATCCAGCTTCCGTAAGGAAGAGAATTCATTACATCTTCGATACTCGAGGCGTTCAGATCTCTCTCTCTCTCTCTCTCTCTCTCTCTCTCTCTCTCTCTCCTCCCTCTGGTCTCTCTGCCTCTCTCTCTCTCTCTCTCTCTCGTCCTCTCGTCTCTCTCTCTCTCTCTACATCCTTGAGATTATATTAACGTAACGTAAATTGGTCACTCGTAACTTGAGAATTTCATATTTGATATTTCTTAGAGTTTATTTAGTATCATTTTGTGTTTTTGTGGATTCTGAACAAACATTGTTGTTGTAACAGCGCCTAGTTTTTGTGAAAGTGTAAAACAAGCCTGCAGCAAAGAAAGAAGTTGGTATACCAAAAAGGTAAAGTGTGTTATATTTTTGTTAGTTGCAACTAATATCTAATGGTTATGATGGTTTGGTAAGAAACTAATAACTAATAACAGATGGTTACGAAGGTTTGGTAAAAACTGATGGTTACAATGTTTTGAGTGAAAAGATTTACACTTTTACACATTGCAAATTTTTGTGTTTTGTGTTTGTTTCATTTTTTGTGCATTTGTTCATATTCTTGTTGAAGTGTGCCTTTTTATTTTATATTTTCATTTGCATTCACAATTTAATTTCTTAGTTATTTTCATTGCTTAATCATTGCACATTTAATTAAATTTAACACTTGTGAATTAATTTGCATTTACTTAGAATTCTTTTCAAGTTTTATTATTGTTTAGCACTTGTGAATTAATTTATAATTTTCAATTATTGCCTAACACTTTTGAATCTTGATTGAATTAATTTTCTTGAATTTTGTGATAAATTAATTTTGATTTAATTTTACTTAATTGATTCAGGAATTAATTAAACCTACTTTTTTTCAAGTAACAGTAATTTTCCCTGATATTGTGAATTTCACTTATAAACTTTGAGTTTTACCCTTTAACGCCGAAGGGGCATAATAAAAATCGTCTTCCGTATGCAGGTGGGGTCTGGGAGTGAGCGCCGAAGCGGAAAAAATGCGTTTTCAAAAAATCACAGCATACTTAGTTTTCAAGATTGAGAGTTCATTTTTGGCTCCTTTTTTTAGTCATTGCGTGAAGTTTAGTATGCAACCATCAGAAATGAAAAAAATATCATTATCATATATAAATAATGTGATATATGATAGCGCGAAAACAAAATTTCATATATAATTGTATTCAAATCGCG
Source organism: Macrobrachium nipponense (assembly GCF_015104395.2). Taxonomy (NCBI): domain Eukaryota; kingdom Metazoa; phylum Arthropoda; class Malacostraca; order Decapoda; family Palaemonidae; genus Macrobrachium; species Macrobrachium nipponense. The sequence continues at coordinate 91,070,317 of NC_061108.1, forward strand.
CTGTGAGCAAAACGGTTAAAGCTAACGATTTAATTTTTTTTCGTTGTATTGTACACTAAATTGCGATCATTTTGGTATATAACACATTGTAAAACGATCAAGGTAACAACACAGAGTCAATATTATCACGAAGTGATGCATGAATTCGTAACGCGCGGACGTAAAAAAAAGCAGTTTTCAAAAATTCACCATAAATCGAAATATTGTGCTAGAGACTTCCCGTTTGTTGCAAAATGAAGGTAATTGATTGAATATTACTAGACTGTAATTGTTGTAGCTTACAATTGCAGTTTTCGACCATTTCGGTCGAGTTAAAGTTGACCGAAGGACGAATTTTTTCTATTTATCGTTATTTATATGAAAATATTTCAAAACTGATAAAAGCTACAACCATAGGTTGTTTTTTGTTGTATTCTACATGAAATTGCACATATTTTCATATATAAAACTTTATGTAACTGCTAATTTAAAATGGGGCAAACATTACGACAATCAGACGAAAAAATTCATGATTTTTTTGGAAGAGTTACAGCTCGGACGTAAGGAAAAAGTTTATTTCATAAATTCACCATAAATCGAAATGTTGTGCTAGAGACTTCCCATTTGTTGCAAAATAAAGGTAAATAATTGAATATTACTAGAATGTAATAGTTTTAGCTTACAATTGCGTTTTTCGACCATTTCGGTCGAGTCAAAGTTAACCGAAGTTTGAAATTTTGGCACTTATCGTTATTTATATAAAAATATTTCAAAACTGATAAAAGCTACAACCGTGGGTTGTTTTTAGTTGTATTATACATGAAATTGTGCACATTTTCACATATAATACTCCATGTAACGGCTAACTTAAAATGGTGCAAACATTACGACAATCAGACGAAAAAATTTCTGAATTTTTTCGGAAGAGTTACCACGCGAACGTAAGGAAAATGTTTTTTTTTTTTTCATAAATTCACCATAAATCGAAATATTGTGCTAGAGACTTCCAATTTGTTGCAAAATAAAGGTAAATGATTGAATATTACTAGAATATAAGAGTTTTAGCTTGCAATTGCGTTTTTTGACCATTTCGGTCGAGTCAAAGTTGACCGAAGGTTGATATTTTGGCACTTACTGTTATTTATATGAAAATATTTCAAAACTGATAAAAGCTAAAACCATGGGTTGTTTTTAGTTGTATTCTACATGACATTGTGCACATTTCCATATATAAAACTTTATGTAACGGCTAATTTAAAATGCTGCAAACATTACGAGAATCGGACAAAAATATTTATGATTTTTTCCGAAGAGTTACCGCGCGGACGTAAGAAAAAAGTTTTTTTCATAAATTCACCTTAAATCAAAATATTGTACTAGAGACTTCCAATTTGTTGCAAAATGAAGGTAAATGATTGAATATTACTAGAATATAAGAGCTCTAGCTTACAATTGCGTTTTTCGACCATTTCGGTAGAGTCAAAGTTGACCGAAGGTTGAAATTTTGGCAATTATCGTTATTTATATGAAAATATTTCAAAACTGATAAAAGCTACAACCATGAGTTGTTTTTTGTTGTATTCTACATGAAATTGCACACATTTTCATATATATAATACTCTATGTAACGGCTAATTTAAAATGGTGCAAAAATTATGTCAAAGTAAGGAAATAATTTCTGAGATGTGTCGCTGATACTTTTTAGTGCAATAAGAAAGAAATTCGTGCTTTGGCGCTTGCACGCCTGCATAACGATTGTAAACAAAACAACGCCTTGATCCGTGACCTCCCAGCATCCCCCAAGGCGCGTGATTCAAAAGTTTTCGCCTAGTAGGCCTATAACTATTTTTCCGCAAATTTTAAAAAAACTTTTTTATATCGACGTGCCATACGTCCAATCTGCACCCAACAGACAATTTGTATCGACGTTTAATATGTCCAATTGGCGTTAAAGGGTTAATAATAAATTTTTGTATTTACATTTTTATAAGTATTTTCATTTATAACCAGTATATTTGCATATTATTATGATTATGTTAGGTAGAAACATAGAGTGGTGATTAATCTGTTTTCCTTCAATTTACTTGAAGTGACTTAGAACCAAGGAAGTACTTAGACTTCTGAAATCAGGGAAATAGTTAGACTTTTAAAGTTGTTGATGGAGTGATGCCCTTTGATTAATTTAATTACTTACAAGATTACCTCACACCTGTTTTGACGAACTTTGTCTGATTTTCTGCAATACTGGTAAGTTGTTAAGGGATCACTGTTGCCTTTAGAGTATTCAGTCGTTTAATACCTGTGATGAGGGTTCAGGTGTCTGGCTTTTGTGAGGTAACAATAAATGAATGGTAAGCGTAGTAACCAGATACTTGGCACTTCGTAACAATATATATATATATATATATATATATGTGTGTGTGTGTCTATATATATATATATATATATATATATATATATATATAATATATATATAGATATATATATATATATATATATATATATCTATATATATATATATATAATTATATATATATGAATATATATATATATATATATATAGTATATATTATATAATATTATATATATATATGCACACACATACGCACACACACACAGGCGGCCCTCGGTTAGCGGCAGGGGTTCCGTTCCTGGCCACCAATGCTAAATGGTTTTGGATGTTAAGCGATTTTAAAGCCTACGGCCACCGCACACCTTTCGAAATTCTAGACCAGTCAAATGGTGTCGTAATCCCGAGATGGCGCAATAAGTAAAATTATATTTATGCAGTATAGTACTATGGAATTTACTGTATAGTATTACTGTACAGTACATTATAGTATGATAAATACTGTAAAGTTTTAATCCTTTGGGTGTCTAGAGTATGTAAAAATATAATAACATTTTATACGTACAGTGTACAGGTAACTGTAGTGATCAAGTTACGATAATTCGTCTTATGATAATCCGATTTTATGAGACCAAATTACAATAGCCTAACTTTATCCCGTCTTCTAGTTACATAAGTTCAAAAGCAGCAAAAGAGAATTATGAAAGTATGGTTGTAACGTTATACTTGTTGCGTAAACGTGTACAGCCATGAACAACCGAACGAGAAACGCCTTTTTTTATTTTCTCTAAGTACAACCGAATTCGATAACATCCGGTTGGCTTGTATTTCAATCATCGTACTATAGTACACTATTGCCGCAGTTGTTATAAATGATGTTATGTAGAATAGAAACTGAGATATCTTATTGTAATAACTTTATTCGCTGTAGATCAAAGATTAATATAGATCAAAGATCAATCAGGAAATATACGGTTAAATTTAAACGTAGTTATAACTGAAGCTGAGGAAACTGTTCAAGGTGCTAATGACTATCATCGTGCATTGGCAACAACGATAAAACTCCAGTAAACGTATACCATCAAACACAACCGTAGATAAAATTGAGATAAAATCATTTTAATCAAAACTACTGTGCTTGAAACAACACAGTTTACTGTTGGTTTCTCGCCGATATAAGATAAATAACATAAAGTTTGTATTATGATGATATAAAGGGAAAAAAATTGCGAACGGAATCACGTAATTTTTTACGCAATAAACATGCTGCCAATGTAATCTGTAATCTGTTAACGAAAAAAAAAAATAGTTCACAATCACGAGATATTCAATTCATATTTCCACCTAAAAACACGTCATATAAGGAAAAATAACCTTGTCTCATATAAGTCAAGTGTTTAGATAATCGTTTATGCTAACTAGAAGCAAGAACATTCGCTCAGAATTGTGTTGAATATGGCGAAACACTTGTATTCGCCATCAGCTGATTTGAAGCCAAAACATTGGCTGCAAGGAAAATACTGGCTTAGATTTGCCGTAGTATTTTATAATACAATAATATGAGAACGCATACAATATTATTGGATACAGTGAAGTAATGTATAACTTTTTAAAGGATTTATGGAAAAGATGCATAATTAATAAAATAACAACATGCATTTTTCGGAACAGTGGCGGACAAGAACGAACATGAAAAAACATCCTCTGACAACGTGGAGGGTAGTTACAAAAGCTGCCTTAATTTGTATCATATTTATGTACAAAAATAAAAATACCCTATACGTAATATATTTTCATACACATTTGAAACATAAAAGCATAAACATTTATAAAATTGACACATCGATCGCTAAATTTGCACTCTTTCTAACTCTATATTTTCGGAAGAGCGGCAGGCGGCGACTTACGCGAACGAACATGAAAAAACATCTTATTTGATAACGTGAAGGGCAGTTTCAAAAGTGGCCTTAGTATCATATTTCTGCACAGAAATAAAAATACCCTTTATGTAATACATTTTCATACACATTTTAAACTTAAAAGCATGAACATTTATAAAATCGAAACATCGATCACTAAATTTGCACTTTTTTTAACTATATTTTCGGAAGAGCGGCAGACGTCGGCTTACAAGAATGAACATGGAAAAACATCGTATTTGATAACGAGAAAGGCAGTTTCAAAAGCTGCCTTACTATCATATTTCTGCGTAGAAATAAAAATACCCAATACAGGCAGTCCCCGGGTTACGACGGTCTCGGCTTACGACGTTCCGAGGTTAAGGCGCTTTTCAATTATATTGATCAGAAATTATTTCCAGGGTTACGACACATGTTCCAGGGTTACGACGCCTACAACACTCATCTGGCAAATGAAATATGACACAAAAATGTAAAATAATCAATATTTGAAGGGTTTTTTTTATGAAAAATGCAATAAGAATGCAGTTTACATAGTTTTCAATGCACCCAAAGCATTAAAAGTAAGGTTTTCTTAGTATTTTTGACGATGTTCCGGCTTACAACGATTTTCGGGTTACGACGCATCTCAAGAATGGAACCCCCGTCGTAACCTGGGGACTGCCTGTATGTAAAATATTTTCATACACATTTTAAACATAAAAGCATGAACATTTATAAATCGACACATCCATAGCTAAATATGCACTTATGTAACTCTATATTTTCGGCATAGAACAGCGTCAGAAGCATATATTGTACCCTAATACCTATGCAATAACTCTCAATAAAAAATTTTTAATATCATTTGCATAACTTTTATGGGCTGAACGGTTATTTCTACAAATGTATGTACTTATTAGACATAACAGCACTAGCGGTGCTGTTGACCAAAACTTGTGCCGTAAAAATACCTTAAACTGCCTTATTTTTTTATTGAATATTTTTGACAACAGCCGTAAAACCGATTCGCTGCTGAGTGATTGCGCCGTTAACCGCGGGCCGCCTCTCTAATATATATATATATATATATATATATATATATATATATATATTATATATATATATACACACATATATATATATACATATGCATGCAGATACATGTATGTATGTAAAGTATGTGTGTAGATACTTATAAGAAGTGATTTTTATAATCTTTATGAATATTAGTCCGAAGAAGCAGAATTTCTTGATTACGTGTTAAGAGTTGTAACATCCCCTTGATAAATGTACTTCTGAGACTATTGGGAGGAATGTCATATTCCTTTTACAACTCATTTGTAAAGTAACAGAAACAATTGTGTACAAATCATATAAAGTAGTCCAGCTCAACCATTAGTAGTAGCTGTTGTTGACAGTGGCCCATCATTGACTCTCAAGTGTTTAAAGCCATCACCTAAGATGTCTTGAATCAAGAGATTAGTAGAACATTTTTAGTACTCTCAAATCAAGAGATTAGTTGAAAATTCTCAGCACTACCCTTGAAGTCTTTCCTCTTAGGTCTTGCCCCTACAGCCCATGTTCACTCTTAGGTTCCATGTAGAATTTCCCAAACCACTCGATTTCTGCCTCAGTAGTGATCTGGCTTACATTCTAAGTGGAAGGATTACACATGTAACCATAACTGATATCTTGGACTGGGATGATATCTTGAACTCCCAGTCCTCCCAGTAGACTGTGTGGATTCTCAGAAGGCCATGTGCAGACTTTCAGAAACGTCTGGGCAAAGCACCAAGACGCAACTTTGGTAGTGATGGTTCTCAGGGAAGGATACTTTGTACCTTTTGTTATATTTTTTACACCTATGAACTTCCTGATATCCATCTCACACAGAGAAGTTCAGAGTTGGGAAGGGTAGATTTAACAGTTGTTATGCAATGAAGCCATTGAGCCATAGGTATTTCCAGTCTCAGAAAGTTTATATATATGTATTACATACTCCCTTTTTGATGAGTCATTCAGTTTGGTCTTGGTGGCCTTTGGTAGGGCAAAGGATGTTTTTTGTCAACATGTAGGATTTACTTCCACATCCCAGTACACCCTCAGTCAAAGAAAAGTATTCTCCTGTATGTTGGAATTTTTAGCAGGATAGATTCATTTGCATCAGTACGTAGTTCTCTCATTTTTGGACAACTGGTTTGTTCTCACCATTTGTTTCTGACGATCTTGAGGGCGAAGAATCATGTTTTATGTCTAACCTCAAAGCTAGACATATTGTCCAAATATAGTCAACCCCCGGTATTCACGGGGGAAAGGTATCTCAAACACCTGCAAATAGCTAAAATCCGCAAGAATTTCACGTCCCCCTCTAAAAAAGCTAATAACTGGCAATTTAAATAGTTCAAATACCAAAGACCTCCTTCTAAAAACATTTATAACTGCTTATTTTAATAGTTCAAACATCAAATGTATACCTTAAACTCATTCTAAATAGAATATATTTTAAATTATCATCTAAAACACTTTATTACCATTTCAAAGTCATGTTACAACATAACCCTTAAAAACTTATGGCTTACAACTCAGTGTGAAAACTATGCAAGTTACCACTGTTTTCAAGTACTATATCCATTTTCTCTGATACCTTAAACTACCATCCTACAAAGAATATAGTGTAAACTGTTATCTAAAACACTTCTATCATTTCAAAGTCATCCTAAAACAATGTGTACCCTTAAAAATATATGGGTTACAACTATAGTATTTCCAAAATGACCAGAGATCTCTGGTGGGGCTGTATTGGTCTTCCCACGTGTGTTTAATCTCTGCATATCTGCCAGATTTATAACTACAACAGAGAGATAAAACTATTTCTCCCATTACAGATATCAAATATTATCTTTTCTGTTAACACACAGAATTCTAAATCAATTACATAGGTTCATGGATGATAAAGTTCTTTTATACAATAACAAGAGATGGTCAGATTTTCTATCAACTTGGCATCTCATTTTGGTGCTGTTGCCAATATTTCAAACAGTTCCACGTGCATTTAAATCCAAGGATAAGCCACAGAGGTTATCTCCAGGGGCCACTTTGGTTGTCACTGTACATGTCTAGAGGCAGTTCTCCTTTCTACAAATATCTTGATTTCTTAATATCGTAGGTATAGCATAAATTGGTGAGCAAGGAAATATGAAATAAAGGCATAACAGAGTAAGTTTGACAAGTGAGAAAATAAACAATTGTATACAGGCAGATTCTCTCTCTCTCTGACAAAATAATAAATAGGAAACAATGACTGCTTGAATATGATACCACTATTTTCAAGTACTTGCATTTTCTTCATACAGTATTGAAGCAGTATTATTTTCTTTGCGCAGTAATTAGGGAAACTCTGGGAATTTAAGCACTGTATACAGTACCTTAATAGTTAATATGCATTGGAAAATAAATACATTTTATTGATAGTGTTCTGTATTTACTGTATTACAATTAATATTTGAAAATTAGTAAATAATTTTTTATTAAAAAATGTATTTAGTCATGAATATTTCGAGAAAAAAAAATCTGCAAAATTCCAAATTTTTCGCAACTGACACTGTACTGACCATAAATGCAGACTCTTGGGTGGTGTGTGTAAAAATTTAATTTCAAATACAAATATAAATGATCTACCAATTTCCAATAATTAAAGCTCATAGATAACTGCTTAATGATGCACACTGTAAAAATATGCACTAAAATGTAAAAAGATCACCTATGCCTCTGCACCCTTATCAAGAGCACTCTCCAAGATGGTAGATATTGATGAGTGCATCATATGTACCTAGGTCTTTACAACTTACCACATAGACACTTCAAAAGCATCTTGTCAAAAACTATTGATAAAACACGGTTAACCCTTAAACGCCGAAGCGGTAAAAAAAAATTGTCTCCCGTGTGCCAGAGGTGTTTCGGAGTGAGCGCGGAAGCGGAAAAAATAATTTTTTCAAAAAAACACAGCGCGCTTAGTTTTCAAGATTAAGAGTTCATTTTTGGCTCCTTGTTTTGTCATTGGCTGAAGTTTAGTATGCAACCATCAGAAATGAAAAAAATTATCATTATCATATATAAATAATGCGATATATGATAGCGCAAAAACGAAATTTCATATATAATTGTATTCAAATCGCGCTGTGCACTACATTGCGATCATTTTGGTATATAACACATTGTAAAACGATAAAAGCAACACAGAGAAAATATTATCACAAAATGATGCATGAATTCGTAACGAGCGGACGTAAAAATATATATTTTTTTTAAATTCACCATAAATCTAAATATTGTTATAGAGACTTCGAATTTGTTTCAAGATGAAGTTAAATTATGGAATATTACGATACTGTAAGAGTTTTAGCTTACAATTGCAGTTTTCGACCATTTCGGACGAGTTAAAGTTGACCAAATGTCGAAATTTTTTTATAAATTTTTTTTTATATGCAATTATTTCGGAAATTAGAGAAGCTACAACCTTCAAATATTTTTCCTTTTATTCTAGATGAAATTGCGCACATTTTCATATATAAAACTCTATGAAATGCCTAATATGAAACGGAGCAAATTTTCCGAGAATGCGATGTACTCATTTCGGAGATTTATGGCGGAGAATCCGTGCGCAGAGGGAAGGAAAGTTTTTTTCATAAATTCACCATAAATCGAAATATTGTGCTAGAGACTTCCAATTTGTTGCAAAATGAAGGTACATGATTGAATATTAATAAAATATAATAGTTTTAGCTTACAATTGCGTTTTTCGACCATTTCGGTAGAGTCAAAGTTGACCGAACATGGTTTTTTTTCTATTTATCGTGATTTATATGCAAATATTTCGAAAATGAGAAAAGCTACAACCTTCAATTATTTTTCGTTGTATTCTACATGAAATTGCGCACATTTTCATATATAAAACTTTATGTAACGGCTAATTTAAAATGGTGCAAACATTACCACAATCGCACGTATGATTTTTTCGGAAGAGTTACCGCGCGGACGTAAGGAAAATGTTATTTTTTTCATAAATTCACCATAAATCGAAATATTGTGCTAGAGACTTCCAATTTGTTACAAAATGAAGGTAAATGATTGAATATTACTGGAATATAAGCGTTTTAGCTTACAATTGCGTTTTTCGACCATTTCGGTAGTCAAAATTGACCGAAGGTTGAAAATTTGTCACTTATCATTTTTTATATGAAAATATTTCAAAACTGATAAAAGCTACAACCATGGGTTGTTTTTAGTTGTATTGTGCATGAAATTGCGCACATTTCCATATATAAAACTTTATGTAACGGCTAATTTTAAAATGGTGCAAACATTACCACAATCGCATGTATGATTTTTTTCGGAAGTTACCGCGCAGACGTAAGGAAAAAGTTTTTTCATAAATTCACCATAAATCAAAATATTGTGCTAGAGACTTCCAATTTGTTGCAAAATTAAGGTAAATAGTTGAATATTACTAAAATATAAGCGTTTTAGCTTACAATTGCGTTTTTCGACCATTTTGGTAGAGTCAAAGTTGACCGAAGGTTGAAATTTTGGCACTTATCGTTATTTATATGGAAATATTTCAAAACTGAGAAAAGCTACAATCATGAGTATTTTTTTGTTGTATTTTAAATGAAATTGCGCACATTTTCATATATAATACTTCATGTAACGGATAATTTAAAATGGTGCAAAAATTATGTCAAAGTGACGAAATAATTTTTGAGATGTGTCACTGATACTTTTTAGTGCGATAAGAAAGAAATTCGCGCCTGCGTAACGATTTTAAACAAAACAACACCTTGATCCGTGAACTCTCAGCATCCCCCAAGGCACGTGATTCAAAAGTTTTCGGCTGGTAAGCCTATAAGTATTTTTCCGCGAATTTTTAAAAAACTTTTTTGAGTCGACGTATGGTACGTCTGCCTATATTTTGAGGCGTATGACAATGGACTTAGCCCCTTAGGTAATGCAACCATGTTTCTTTCCCTTCAAACAGAAGGAAAACTTTTTAAGTCCAACCAATTTCTTGAAAATATAGTAGCAACCTTAAGAGTAATGGAATCAGTAATCTTCTTAAGAAAGATGTGAAAAATCCAAATAGGGTTTATGTTACATAACAATCAAGACCCAGAAGCAATGTTTTGACTCCTCTAGATTTGAAGGCGTTAAAGCACAACTATACCTGGTTGGGTTGGTAGACTATCCATTTTCTATCGTCTTGCTTGCAGGTACTTCGAGTGAATTTTGGGCATTCCTGTCATTCATTTCTTTAGGGCTTTATGAAGGTCAGGCAAGTACATATTGAAATATTATTATTATAATAGGGCTTAGTTTTTCCAGACCTCTGAGTCTTAAGTAGACTCTTCTCGGGCTGGTATGTGTTGAAATAAACTTATTATTAAATAAATATTGAAATAATTTTATTTATATTTCAGCAAAGTTAAACATTCATTTAGCTGAATACACACTTTGATGTAGATGGAAGGCCAGCAAACTCTTACATCAAAAAAAAAAAAAAAAAAAAAAAAAAAAAAAAAAAACTGGCACAAATCAACTGGCTTGGAAGGAGAGCAAAGCGATAGCGTCTTACTCTCCAAGGCGGTTAAGGAAAGACTAAATACGTCACGAGGCGGTGCACGGTCTCTAACCAGTTATCACCTTGTGCACACAGGAGTTGCCAGATCTCACAGATTCCTTGCTTACAATCCTTGATTGTTTTTAACTGATTACCAGCTAGCACTTGGAAACATACTATTGTTAAGACTGAAGGTTTGTTCCGCATATGTAATATATCTTTAACAACAACCCAACCAACTGTAAAGACTAGTTGAGCAAGTTTCTGGCTTTCCAGTCATTCTTTACTTTACTGCCATTGTGAGAGCTTCTCTTCTCAGAGCAAGCTGATGAAGGAATTCCATACCTATAATTTATATTTTGCCATTGTTAAGTATATCTCAGTTTAACCAGACCAATGAGCTGACTAACCAGGCTAGCCCAAAGTATTAGATATTTTTATGTGGTTAGGAACCTATTGGTTACTTAGCAATGGGACCTACAGCTTATTGTGGTATCTGAACCACATTATATCGAGAAATGAATTTCTAATTAGCAGAAATAAATTCCTCTGATTCTGCGTTGGCAGAGCAGGTAAGTAACCCACTATAGTCTGTCCAGAATGTCATGAAACAAAGGTTTCCAGCGTTGCCACTTTCCACCAATTTCATTCATTAAATCTCACTTGAGGTGAAAAAACAATGCAGGATGGTTAAGTAGTTTATCACTTTTGATCTGATACCCAAGCGTGATGGTTTAAGATGGAAGGCTCCCCACGCCAGCAAATGAGTGCTCAGACATGAGGAGTCAATTTCAATCTCCAGGAGTATTTCAAAAGGGAGAAAGAAAACAAAACTGTCATACAGAAGTATGCTATATCGAATATGCTAAGGAAGGAAAAGGCAGCTTAGAAGAAAATGAAGCTCGTGCTTTTAACAAAGAAAAGGTAAAGACCACCAACTGTAACCAACTTTTGTGTGACTGGAAAAGATTCAGATTATGGGATTATAAAGGAAATTTTCTGACCGTATTAAAGGACCTAGAATGGAAGGATGCTAGGATTAGCTTGAGCCAGATTAAAAGTCTTGAGGAGGTTTGACAATGTCATTAACTTACTCGATGTTTCATGATATTCTCGACAGAGTTTAGTCCAGCTGGGTAGACCAATAACATATACTGTACAGAGATTAATATGTGTTTCTTTCCAAGATTGTACTACTGAAAAATAGTAACAAAAATTTTTGACTTTTAAGAAATTCTTGAAGCTTTCGTCAAAGAATCTGTCAGTAATCTTCTACT
>NC_061108.1:91087436-91172436 GCF_015104395.2 Macrobrachium nipponense
TCCGGCTAGCATATACATACATACAGAGGCAGTCCCCTGGTTAACAAAGGGGGTTCCGTTCCTGGCTGAGCACTGATAACCAAAAATCGGTGATAACTGAAACATCACAATAATTATGGTAGTAAATGGCATTTATGTCAACATAATCACTGATTGGTGTTGATAAACCGCTTACTGATGCCAAAAATCGCTTACTGATGCTGATAAAATACCTAACAATGCCAATAAACTGCTTACCAGCGCCAAAAATCTGCTTAGCAACGTCATTAGCCAAGGGTCATAAATCCGATGCCACCAATAAGCTGGGATGCCTGTAGTGTGTGTGTGTGTGTGTGTGTATGAAATTTGTACAATAAAAAAAAATGAGGAAGCACCACAAATTTGTGCATGGTTTCTATAATGTGTACTCAAGTGTGTATACTATCTGCAAATATGTTACAACCCTATATGAAAAGAATGTTGCATAAAAACTAATGCTGTCAGATTACCAGAATATTTTAACAGGGTGATGGTTTGTTTAACCTAATTATGACTGAAATCTCAATACTGTACAGTAGTTCCTTCATATGCAACTATGCATAGTATTGTACTGCATAGTTACATATACGTATGTAATATTTTTATAATATATACTTGTTCCTAATGAATTTCTTGGGACACAGTACATATATCCAATTTGCATAAATAAAAGACTGTATTAGCCCAGAAAAAATAAACAATTTTGGTCAAAATTTCCAAGCTGGTAAACAGTGAAAATAAAAGCTTATTGGATTTTGCTGATTTTTAGATGCAGCTGATTTTAGATAAACAGGATTAAGGAAGAAACTTTTCTGCACATAAGTACAAGTTATTTTTTATGTGCAAAATTTCAGCTATAGTATTTTTTTCAAGTACAGTACATAGTAAGAACCTGTAATATAATCCAACACTTTTTCATCTCCCAAGTATACAAAACTCGAGGAGTGTAATACAAGAATGTTCCTCGTAGACTGATATAGTGCAGGTCACTGCACCTTTGTGCTGTCCACAAAAATCTCTGAAGATCAGTGCTAGTGCAATTTAACCACTTTTATTTTTTCAAAGCCTACTGGCTGAATGCTTCTAAAGTATTTTACTTACTTCACTAATGCACTACTGTAAATGATTGTTCCTAAATATTAAGGTACTAAATTTACATGCTACATATAGATTCTTCATTTACATAAATGCCAATAAATAACAGAAAACACAGTACACATTATACATCTTGTTGTGAGTTAACATTTGCCAAGTTCTGAGAATGCATAAAACTTAATACAATAACAAAACCTTCAGTGAATGCTATGAGCCTCAGGGACTAGTAGCACATGCATTTCCACAATAAGCAAAAACAGCATCACTGTAAAAATTACTTAGGTTTCCAGTTTCTCAGAGACCTCAGGAAGACGAAACAATGGAGAAAGCAAATATTTTTCTATCATAGTCTCTTTATATCACAGAATGACAGACTGAATAAATATAACAATTCTTGCAAATAATATTTAGTGAGGCAGATTCTCTTTGCAGGTGTAACCCTGAGTAACTTTAGTAATTTCTGCTAGCTTGCTACCAAAGAACATTCAGTGCCTGCACAGATGACATTATGTCTAACAAGTGGCACCATGTCTGTCAGTATATGGACTTATATCTCTTTCACAATTAACCTTTAACCCTTAACAAGGATACAATTAAGCTTTAACCCTTAACCCTTGTTCAAGTCTCATTCTCCAGTAGAGGCATATCTCAGTTTATCCATGACCAATCCTTGTTGGGACATCACAGCTTGATGATAGAGTGCAGCTTGCATTGCATAGGGATTGAGAGCTTCATAACCTGCAAAAGTAAATGTAAAATCTTAATTACATTAAGAAATTAAACTAAATGCATTTTGTCACTAAATACTATTGTATTTATACTGATTCTATTGCAGTTAAAATATACAAAGATGAACAAGAAACCAAGAAATAAATTAACATCTAAAGCAAGATTCCACTTCAGCAGTCCCTCTCTCTTGGACTCCTTTATCCCCATTGAAAAAATTGAGTTACTACTAGCTGTTTGTCCACTTCTAAAGACCCCTTTTCTCCAGGCTTTTCACAGATATAGCAGGCCCATGTGTTCCCACTTTTATTATCCTACTTGGGTAATTAGAAGGAATGCTGATATAGTTAATGCTATTTTGACAGCTACTTAACTCTACCATGGGCTGCAGGCTTCACAATCAATTTTAAAGGGTAGAGTGTATAAGTTATTTCATAACATCTCAGATTTACCAAGGAAAGCATCCACTTGAACAGAAGAATAGGTAACATGAATAATAATTTTCTGTTATGGCAAGTTTCAAGAGGTCTTAGAAATCTTATTATGAAAAACTTAATGAGGTTTGTCACTGAGGATTAGTTATTCACTTTCCAGCATGGTGATAAGACCATCAATTGGCTGTTTCAGGTTGCTTCCACAAGGCTGGACCATCTTTTATGGGTAGCAAAGATTATTGCCCCTTCAAATCAAATTGGAACCAGAGTGAGCAGAAATTAAATCCCTGCTTGGGTTGGGAACATTTGATTGGGTTTATATGGAACTGGCACTTGTTAACAGTTAAGTGGGTTGCATTTTGTTTTGATCTTTCATTCCACGTTCTGTTTAATTCTAAAGCCTGATGTGGATAGAGGGATGTCTTACTAGGATGTTTTGAGGCTAGGGGGTTATTATTGTTACTTCCAGACATGTTTGTTTAAAGAAAACTGGTGTTAAATGGTGGAATAAGGAGAGATCAGAGATGCTTTGTGATTAGTAAGGCATAAAAAGGAAAAATATAAAAGAGTATAAAACCTACTTTGGTCACTTACAAAAAACATCTGCCTCAATGTGTAGAGAAAGTCACATGTAGAAGCCATTTATTGGCATTTCATTGATACTGATGTTGAATACAAAAAATAGGAAGAAAGAAAGATTAGAGAGAGAACAGTTCTGTGGTAAAGGATGAAGAATGGAAGGAAAGTTTTTTAAAGAGACTGTAACTCTTTAATGTGCATTAAATACAATGACAAAGAAAGCAGAAGCAATAATAAACAAATAATGACTACTTAGCTCAGTATTTACAAGGACCCACATTATTTTTTAAAAATACCAAATTAAAAAGAAATTTGTATTTTCCTTACGAACCTACAATTTCATATGTGGCGTATTCCTTGTGCATTGCTATACTCACCTGTTTTAGACTTGTCTTTACAAGAACAATACCCTAATACTACCTGGAACCACATAGATTAACCCAAGCCACCTTCCATCTGTCCATTGTATGAACCAGTCTGTGCCATGCCATAAACTAGCCTCCCAGGAGATGTGGGAGATCAGTTATGCAAGGTGGTAGGAGGATGGTAACATTACCTATATGAAAGCATAGGTTCATATGTTAGGAAAAATACAAGTTTCTTTTTAATTTGGTATTTGTTCCGACATGTATGCTACCCTACACTTTCATAAATGGAGCCTCACCTACAAGTGGGAGGCCAATTTCTCCCATACACATGACAGGCCTTGTTCCTCATACTTCTCAGACCTGTAAGGAGTCAGTTTGTGACAGGGGTGCAGTGCCAAATTTATAGGTACCGGAGCTCTTTAAGGCCTGACAAATGTCTGCCATTTTCTATATTGTTTTTATATGTCTCATTTCATGTTTGCATTCACTAATTACTTTTTAAATGTATAAAAATCGAAATACTATCAAAACATAATAAAAAAAAAGCAGAAAATGTAATATTTATTAACTTATTAGTAATGTCATATTAATATTTTCTTGCTATCACCAACAGGTTCCCACAAGCATACATCCTCTCATCCTCCTTCCTTTTCTCACATAACACCATCCACAGCTCCGGCAGCACTGCACCCCTGGTTTGTGGATAGTTCTGACTCTTGATATGAAAACCAGACAATGAAGATTGTCCCTCTTGATGGAATTGATTTAGAGCTCTATGTTTTTAAACAAGTTGTGCCGCCACTATCAGACCCAAGGTGAATGTATCTAAGGACTTGTGGGCTATGATCTTTAGGTAGAAAGAGGTGAAGGTCATCTGGTGATTCCAAATCCTGCCACAAAAAACCTGCCCTACTTAACAGCTCTTCTTGAATACTACTGACCTATTCCTCTACTGTGTGCCTTGACCCTGGTTGGGGCGAGGGCCTTGTTTCTTTCTCAACGATATGCTCTCCCTATTAAGTCATTACCAGAAGAAGAAGGTTTTCTTTGATATCTCCTCCTTTTTTTTGTCCTGTACATAATAACAACCTACAGGAGGCTGGCCTGTGGGTCCTGTCCATTTTAGTAGTCTCTCAAAGTCCTGACTGGACACAGCACCATTTTGTCCTGTTCATTCCTTACAAAGTCCTTGAGTGAAGGAATGGAAAAACTGTTGAACCTTGGATCAAGTGTGGAGGTGTTCTAAGTCTTCGCTACAAACTCCAGCAGGAAGGTAGACCCCATCAACATCCATCCATGGGTGTGGGTGACGTCATATGGGAGGGCATTGAATTTCACCCACACTCTTTGCTGAAGCCAATGCCAAAAGAAACACAGATTTAAGGTCAAGTCCCAGTCTGATGCTGTTCTGATCAATTCATAGAGGGCCTTTCTCAGTGAAGCCAGGAGATTGGTGACATTCCATTCAGGTGGTTTCAAGTCTGGGTGGGCAACTCTTCTTGAAGTTTTTCACCAAGTCTGACAATTCCTATGACACAGCCAAGTCTATGCTTTTGATTTGAAATCCTGGGGGAGGGTGGACCTATAGCCTTTGATTGCTGACACTGAAAGATTTTGCTTCTGTTTCAGGAACAGAAGGAATTCTACCACATCCTTCACAGCTGCTTTGAAGGGATGTATACCCCTCTCATTACACCAATTCAGGAAGACCTTCCATTTTCCCAGATGAAGGTTGAGGGGGAAGGGCTTAAGGGGACTAGCAATGACTGCTGCAACTTCTCTTAACCCCTTCAGGACCGTTACGTTTCTACCACATCATGGAGGGCGCAGTAAGGCTCTCCGTGACATATATACGTCGTCATAACTCCATAGCACAATAGGAAAGCTAGTAGTGTTGGGTTATGTCTCCTATTGGTTTTTGCAGGCATGGGTAGACTGCACTAACACGCACAAAGCACATCCTACTTTTTTTTTCAGCCAGTCGTGGACATTCTTGGCTATAACATCACAGCCTCCTCATTGGTTGATGCACAGTCATGGTTGAGTTCATGCATGTTTTTTCACGATTTTCTTTGTTTTCTATGATGATTTTGTTCGTTTTATTTGCACTTTTACTGCAAAACCATGAGTGAGAACAGTGATATCTCTTCTGAGGAATATGTTCCTTCTAAGGAAGAGTATGAGTGGTGACGAGCTCTCAAGTGATGAAATAAGTGATAATGAAGTGGAAGAACGAGAGGTGGAAGGTGGGTTTACATATGTTACCAACATATTCGAGGATCATCGTCCAACAATGTTGCCAGATTTTCGTGACTTTTTTTCAGGAATAAATCGAGCGCTTGGGTATGCACTTTTCCTTATGCCTGGGGATGCATATAATTTTTGTTTTATGATAATGTGATGAAAACTCTGTTCATGGGCCAGTTAGAGAGCTGCATTATTTTTTCAAGAAAATCCCCAGAATAAAGGGAAAATTGATTGGTTGATATGGCAAGAAGTAAAAGTAAATTTACATATATGTATAGTATGTGTGTGCATGCATATACATATATATACACATGTGTATATATGACTTCACATTCATTTCCATCAATATATAAAGCAGAATAGAAGTTAGTATAACCCTTTCTTTCAGGGTTAAAGGAACTCTAGGGTAAGTTGGGAAAATGTGGGATGCAGCATCTCGCTGGTTATGTGGTACCAAAGGGGTTAAAAATATCTCTTTCTAAGCAGTTGCTGGATAGCTTCCATCCATGAAGCTGGAGGGAGGCCGCTGCTCGATGTACCCAGCTGCTGTGCTCTTGCTTCAGCAAGTTAAGGACCGAGGTCAACTGTCTTGGAAGGTCTACTAGCAGGTGGAGAAGGTCTGCATACCACTCTGTGGCCACCTTGGTGCCATCTGTGTCATCCTCAGTCCCTAGAACACGAAACAACCTGTTGATGACTTCCCGCAACTGGCTGAAAGGGGGGAAGACCTATATACTGTACTTCCAGGTAGTCCCACAGGTGCTGGAAGACATCTTGTAGGACAGCTCTTTTGTTGGGAACTGGGGAAAAGTACAGGGGAACTTGTTAATTATTGCTGTTACGAACAGATCCAACAAGGGGCCCTTCCACAATTTGAGTAACCTATCTGCTACATCCTGCTTTAATGACCATGCCATCCCCACTTTCTGGTCCATTCTGCTTAGCTTATCTGCCACAATGCGGACCGTTGGCCACAGTCAACATGACTTATCCACAATGCTTATCTTTGCCTGGGCAATGGTATACCTCGGTCTTCCACCTCTCTTCCATGGTCATTAAAGGACAGAGACTCAGGTAACTCATGGGAACATAGTAGTAGGATTCTAACACATAATGAAGTGTGATAGGTTTCCTTTTCTTAAATATCTCTTATGCTAAGAGAAAAGGATATGAAACCCCCAAACCACACAAAATAAGAGACAACTACATGGCTGCAGTGAGTCTTAACAGCATGTGTATACGTGAACACAGCTGGGAAGACAATGGACAAATGGAGGGCAGCTTGGGTCATCCTAGGGGGTTCCAAGTAGAGTTAGGATTTTGTTTTTGTAAAGATGAGTCTAAAACAGCCAAGCATAGTGATGGACGAGGAATATTCCACATACTATATGAAAGAGTAGGATAGTATACGTACGTGTCGGAACAAACTTCACTTACAACAAAAATAATATTTTAATGGCCTTTATTTGTAAACATTATGCTAATGTTATCATATAAGCAACAATGTTATAGAGGAACAACAGTTATTTAAAAATAATCTAGACACAGATGTCTTCTTTCCCACCATTATCCCCTCATTAAGGGGTTGGTTGCCTGATGTGCCTTCTCCACTGCGTTCTATCAAAGGCATCATCCTCCACCAAACCTCTGCTCTCCCTATCTTCCATCACTTTATTTCACCATCTAATTTCTGTCTCCCTGTCAATCTTCCTCTAACAGGTTCTTCCCAAGCCCTCTTCACTCCCTCCTTGTCATCCGTCCTTAACACATGCCCATACCATCTCAATTGTGACTCTCTTATCACCTCTGTTATCTTTACTTAGTCTGCTCTTCTTATTTCTTCATTTTCCAATCTCTCAAGCCACCTCAGCATTCTCATCTCTGTTCTGTCAAGCTTTACTTCCTCTTTTCTTCTTAAAGGCCATGTTTTCGATCCATCCATTAACACTGGTCACATCACTGTGCTATAGATCTTGATTTTTAGCTTGATTAGCATTTTCATATCACATACTATTCTAGCTACAGCTCTCCACTTCCCCCACTCCACTTTTATCCTACTGTCAACTTCAGCCTCACATCCTCCCTCTTGGCTTAAAGTAGATCCTAAGTATTTAAGCTTTTCTGCCAGTTTTATAATAGAGCCTCTTTTTTCTTGTATTACTATTCTGTCTCTATCTTCCCTGCTGCTCACCAAAACCTCAGTTTTATTCACATTTACCTTTAAGCCATCCCTCTCTAAGGACTCCTGCCACTCTCCAACCCTTCTCTGTAGGTCCTCATCTTCAGCAGTAATCACTACATCATCGGCGTATAACTACTCCCACAGCTCTTCATTCCTAATCTCTTCACTCAACACCTCCAAGACCAGCACAAAAATGGGCTTAATGGTGACCCCCTGGTGTAGTACAACACTAATTTCAAAATTTTCTGATTCCTCAACTGCTGTTTTTGCTTTTGTGCTCTTTCTTTGATATATCATCCAGACCAGCCTAACCAACTTTTCTGGGACTTCCCTCTTCCTCAAACACCAAAACATCACTTCTCTTGGGATTCTATGGTATGCTTTCTTGAGATCTGTAAATGCAAAATAAAGCTCCTGATTTCCCTCTAGCTTCTTTTTCTTTAACTGCTTACTATGATGATGGCATCCACTGTCCCTCTTCCTCTCATACTGCTGTTTCCCCGATCTTTACAATCTCTCTCAATCTCTCATCCGTTATCCTCTCTAAAATTTTCAGTCTATGCTCTGTTAGTTTAATTCCCCTATAGTTGCCACAATCCATGACACCTCCCTTCTGCTCATATATATATACATACCATTAGACTCTCCTCCCGCTCCCAGTCCCTTGGCATTTCTTCCTCTTCCCATATATCTTTTAATAAATCCAGCATCCATTTCTACCCCTCTGTACCTTGTACATACTAATTTTATAATTTCAATTTGAAACCCTGATGGACTTGATGCTTCACCATTCTTCATTTTACTTAATGCTCTCTTCACTTCTCTATCCTGTATCTCCATCACTGGTCCCTCCACCCTCTGTTCTTCCCCCATCTCCTCCCTCTCATTTTCAGTACTTAAAAGTTGTTGAAAATACTCTCTCTATATCTTCCTAATGTCTTCATCCCAATGCAATATATTTCCATCTCTATCCTTGATGACACCCAATTTACCCAAATCCTGCCTCTGCCTTTTCTTCAAGATTAAAATCTTATAGATATCCTTTTTTCCTTTTCTTGTTCCTAGTCTTTCATTCAACTGCTCTGCCGCCCTTCCAATAACCATACCAACCCTCCTTGCATCTTTCCTCTTTTCTGTACCGTTCCTCTGCATTGATTTTCCTTTAATCGATTCTTGCACCGTTCCATTCCACCACCACTTTTCTCCTCTTGATACTCCATATCCACTGGTTCTTCCCACCATTTCCTCTAATTTTCCCCACACATATTTCTCTCATGTCTGCCCAGACCTTTTCCACTCTGTTACCCTGTCCAACTTCTGACATCCCCTTTCTAGCCTTCTCTCTCTCACAGTCCTCCTAAATTGCTCCCCCTTTTCTCCTTTTAAGTTCCCAAATCTTAATTCTAGATCTCCTCTTTCGCTTTTTGGGCTTTTTCCCTCTCATTTGTAAATCCATCACCACCAACCTATGTTGTTTAACACATGCTTCTCCCAAGATCGCTTTGCAGTTCGTCACACTGCTTTTGTCAGCTTCTCTAACAAGGATGTAATCAATTTGGCTTTGCACTCCTCCACTTTCATACGTTATCAAGTACTTATCCACCTTCTGAAACCATGTGCTCATACATGCCAATTCAAAACTCTGAGCCACCTCCCATATATAATCCCCATCTTCATTACTAATTCCAAACCCATGGCCTCCGTGTACCTCCTCATACACATCTCTTCCCTTTCCCACCCTACCACTCATATCAGCTCCTATTATAAATTTCTCCTCCTCCCTAACTGTTCTACTGACAGCCTCAAAGTCTTGTCTAAATGATTCTTTCTCTTGTTCTTGGCATATGCTGATATTATATTTGTGTACTAATTTGTCCCCTATTGTTATTATTGGATCTTTAAAAGCCTATCACTTACTCTCTGCTTCTACCACTTTTTTCTTCCAGCTGTTACTTAGTATAATTCCAACTCCATTTCTTCTCTCCCGTGACCCACTGTAATAAAGCTCATACCCATTTCCTATCTCTCAAGTTCCACTACCTTTCCACCTAGTCTCCTGCACACACGAGAAATCTGTCCTCCTCTCCATCACATCTACTATCTCCCTCAGTCTTCCTGTTAGAGTACCAACATTCCAAATACCTGCTCTTATCTTCCACTCTTTCACTAACTTCTTTGGCTGCAATCATGAACCCTGTGGTATACCCCTCACCCATTTATCACGCCAATAGGGGGATTCTGACGCACATCGCTTACAGTGTACACCCTAGCCACATTCACATTTCTTACAACATCAGGCATGGTTTGGCAAAGGGGTTTTTATGACTACATGACCTTGCTGTCATCAACCACAGTTATTGGCGGTGGGCCTAGCCTTTGACTAAAAAGACCACCTGCAAGGCAGCAGGTTAAACAGTTATTGGCAATGGGCCTAGCCTATTACTAAAAAGTAAGACTGCAGGGCAATAGTTTCCACAGTTATCGGCGGTGGGCTTAGTCTTTTACTAAAAAGTAAGACTGCAAGGCAGCAGCTGTCCTTTTAGTCGCCTTTTACAAAACACAAGACCTACGGTGGTATTATTCTTACACCCTTACCACAAGGTTATACACTGCTAGTCAAAATTTCTGGGTTCGACCTGTGTCTGCCGGTAAAAAATCCCTGTAGCTCATTTTCCAAGTATTAATAAACTAGATATACCAGAGAAAAAGCTAGCATGTTACGCTGAAGTTACTACCCTCAGCGCGAGCACCCCGAAGGGTGTTTGTATAAGTATAGGGGCGATGTGGAAACCACAATTCACAGGACCTCTGCCACTCAGTTAGAAGATTCCCTCTCCAAAATCCCCCTTCGCGGTGGAAGCCGTCACAATGAACCCCACCACAATCTCCTCTCGCTACTACTACTAATACCCACGCGCTCCTTTCATTCCTGTACTAGAGATTGTGTGTGCTACACGCGTTTTCGCTGCTCCAGGATTTATCTCTCTCTCTAAATGAAGATAGCTACATCCCAACTTCCTTCTGCACCAAAGTTGAGTACCCCAATTTGTGTTTTCGTAACTTGTATAGTCAGAATGCTTTACTGATTGCCTCGGCCCCTCAGAAAAAGTATTGTGGGCGCCGCCAGCTGAACCGCCATTTTCGGAGCATCAATGCAACACGAGTGAATTTCACACACTAATCTACCGAAACTATAAAGATAGGCTATAACATTTAAGTTGGTTTCATTGTATTATACTAAGAATGGGGAAGGAGTGCCCCTAATCCACCCGTGAATTCGTTGGGCTTTAAAGAGTAATTATTTAACGTACACTTTAACAATAGATTTTCCTCCCACGGCTCATGGGCGGACAGGCGTCAGTCCCTGCATGAATTACAGTGATACTTTTAGATTAAGGATAGCCTAGACTATTTAGTAGGTTGTTATTTGGTATTTTAAGAGGCTGGTTGAGTTGCCCCCCCTTCCCCCCCCCTCTCAGCCTAACTAGCCCCTGTACACAGTTGGACCTACCTCCTGGCCGGTCTAGACCGAAAAGTTCGGTTTAGTAGGTTTAGTTAAGGTTTTCCCGCCCTGCCGGTCTAGGTTGAAGATTTCGACCTAGTAGGTCTGGTTGAGGAACATCGTCCATCTTAGTTGGTCAAGTGTGGCCATTGGCCTACCCTGCCCAGTACGGTGGTACTCTGGAACACCCATAACGGACCCAGTTGGGATACCGCTTCTCCCTTCTTTACCTAATTCCCTGACAACTCTTCCATTGTGCCTCCTTATGTATAATTTTGTATTATGTGTATTAGTAATCATTGAATAAACCGGTCTGGTACGCCTGGCATAGCCTCCTGATCGGGTGTGACCACTACCAACCACGACGGGCCACGGCTAGTCAGCGAGTCTCTGATAATAAGCTAGGCTATATGGCCTAGGTACAGGTCCATCTCTGATCGGGTGGGTGACCAGGCGATCATGACTGGCCACACATTAACCCCCCCTCCCCTTGGGAAGTGGGGAGGGTAGGGTTATTGCTGTTAAATACAGTAATACCTTGGGTTACGAATTTAATCCGTTCCAGAACCTGCTTCGTAACCTAAAAAATTCGTAACCCAAATGGATTTTCCCATAAGAATGTTATAAAAAGCAAATAATGCGTTCCACCCGACCATGAATAACCATTTCAATTCATATTTTTCCATTTATTTTTGTTCACTAAGGTTGAAAATTCGTGTAGGAATTACATAAAATTATAAAATTGAAGAATGAAATTAAATATAAACACTAGATTTAATATGCATGCACAGTAAAACCTGAACTTTACCTTTGGCGAGTGTGGCTGCTGGCTTGACGGAGACGGGAGGAGGGGAAGGGTGAGGAGGAGAGGGTTAGGGCTTGGGGGGGAAATCTCCCTCCGTGAACACTTCTGGAAGACTTTCTGGTTCTTTCTCTAGAGAGCACCGTTCACTACGATCACTAATTTTACGCTTACGCAACACTATGTTGTCTTTCACAATTTTGAAAAAATATTTTTCTATGAGCAAATTTTCTACATCGTCGAGAATATAAGGCCGTTGTTTCGTCAATACTGTGACACCTTTTGATGCTTTACTGGCTTTAATTTCTTCCTTTTTCTTCAAAATAGTGCAGATCGTTGATTGCGACCGCTTGAAGAATGCTGCAATGTCTTTCACGCACTCGCCTTTATCATGCATTTGGATAATTTCCTTCTCCATTTCGACTGTAATCATCTCCTTCTTTCTTATGCTTTCCTTCTTGCTGCTTGCCTTCGTCATCTTGGGAGCCATTGTCTTTAGTATTTGGGTAATAGTAATGTATAAGCACTATTACGGAAACACAACACGTGCGCAAATCACTAAGCAAATTTGAGAGCGTATCACGGACAGATGCGTTCAATCTTACCGCCAGCGAGATATTGAAAGAGTTATGGTTTAAAAAGGGTCAAGGGATGCGTAGGAGGAAGTCACGTGACCCTCGTTAAGTTTTGGCCGAAAAAATGCGTTCGCAGATCCCACGCTCATCCGATGTAAACAAAGCAGGCGTTAAGTTTTGGCCGAAAAAAATGCGTTCGCAGATCCCACGCTCATCCGATGTAAACAAATCAGGCGGCCTCCCATGATGGAAATTCGCGCATTCGTATTCCAAGTGAAATTCGTATTCCAGAATGAGGTCGTCACTTCGTAAGTTAAAAAATTTGTATACTAATCGGTTCGTAACCCAAAGTATTACTGTATAGAGTTGACCCATTATGCTCCGGTAAGTGGCTCCGTCGACTTACAGCGGTCTAGTACCGCATCAGTTGATTGGAGCAACTCCGGATGCTATATAAAATAGCTCCGTCGCGGGACGTTTTTGTTTCCTTCTGTCTCTCTTTCACTCCGGTAACGATTCGGGTGTGGGAAGGAACAGCCTCCCTATAATAATAGCGAGCGGAGTCAGAGGAATAATTCTTTCTGGCCCACTGCTCCAGCCACTTCCTTCCGGCAAAATAGAGGACAGTGGAGTCGATTCGTTTAGTAAACGAAGCTTCGGGGACTGCTCTACACACAGCTCCAGTCCCGTAAGGAACCGGTTGAGTGTGATTTACCTTCGCACTCGCTGTTGAAACACTATTTGGTGTTGCCGAAGCTCAATTCCGTTCCTTTCCAAGCTCCGGCGAGGAAGAAGAATAAATCAAGGTTCAACTACGGTATACGTAGCCATCTGACTCTGCCACCTGCGCCGAAGGAAAATAAGGTGGATGGTGGGAGAAGAATCCTTCCTCCCCTTCCAGCATAGGAGGACATCAGATTTACAACAACGAACCTGACCATTCTTCAAGGACGAAATTGGAATTAGGCTAATACACCCAAAGAAAAGGATACTTTATTCTTTGTAGTTAGTTGTTTTGCTTAAAGATTAAGTTTAAACCTACTTAAATTAAGGTGCATGCGCTCTCCGGAATTATCTCCACTACCGAAGTTCGGTGCTCCTAAATACATTTCCATTACAGATGGTCCGTTGTCAGGCGAAGTGGTGCCATGCTTCGTTGGGCAATTCTTACGGCCACATAGTTTGTCGCTCCCATGCTAACTGCATGGTGCAGTTAGACAACTATGTGGTCTGGCACCCAGATGCTTGCACTGTGTGCTATGACATGGTGACAATCATGTCTAATGACCAGGTTAGTGATGCTTCACATTATAGGGTTATATGCTGGATATAATGACTTAACAAGTTAATATAGTCTTCCCTTTCCAGACGAAACATTAATTCGAGTTTTCCCTAACAGATGGACCCGGCCGCATACCACGGGGCTAGAGTAGCCCTCAGGAAGTGGGTTGCGGGGTTCGGCAAGAACGCGCCGAAGGGCCAACCGTACGTCCTGGACGCCGGACTTTGCGCCATGTTGTTCCAGGGAGCCACAGCCACTACAGCGGTCCCTTCGGATATTGCCGAACCCCTCATAGAAGCCATCCGAGTGGCTACGATGCCAGGCCCTGATAACCAGGAAGATCTGATGGAAGAGGTGGCGGCCATCAACATCAATTCAGAGCCGATGGTCATGGACGAACAGGTAGGTGGGGAGGTAAGTGAGACGAGTCTCATACTAAGTCTACTCCTTCTTCTCCCTCTTCTTTCCGGGGCTTCTCTAAGCCCACCCCCAAATATGGAGGAGCGCTTTCTGTCGCTCCAAAGATAAAGTCTGTAAAGCCTAAGACCTTAAAGAAAGTTACCAGACCAGATCCGCCAGCGGCGATGGAGTTGTCCTCGGCCCCCCAGCTGTCGACATCTGCCGATCCATCGCCTGCTGCCAGGAACCCTTCCCCTCCTATGGGGACAGGTGTCTTACCGGCTGTTCCTAAGGCGGCGGAATCTGCGTTCGACCCGGAAGCCCTCACTAACCTTCTACTGACGAAGGTTAGTGGTGTAATCGACCAGAGGCTTGAGGCGATAACATTCGCCTCGGCCCCGACACCTCTGGCCAAGCTTTTACGTCATTGACAGAAAGAATCAAGCCTCTGGAAGATATGCTCACCGGACTTCTCCACTCCAGGACTCCGGCGCTATCCATGATGGTGCCGGAGGCATCAAAACTACCACAGTTTGACAAAGAGAATTCGTGGAGACTGGCACTGCATGCCCCGTTCTCAGACGGGAAACTAATAATTGAAGGATGTGGAACCCGCCCGATCGAACATTTTGAACTCTTTTCGCCAGAGCTCCAGTTCCTGTTCCCCGGATTTGTTAGGTTAGCCCAGCATGCGCTAGTTAGGGTAGATAAAGTCCCTAAGGAAACAGTGATCTTCCCGAGGGAGCAGGCCCAAGCTGCTTGGGTCCGTTCCCTCTCCGATTGGGGTTGCGTCAACACTAAATTGACGCCACATAAGGGCAACCACACGATATTCGTGACTCCGGACGGGATTCCGTCACCTTGCACTTCTAAGGTGGCGGAGTTGACGCTGCAAGCAGCAACGGAGGATAAGCCCATGCCAGTTTTAAGAGAAACAGAGGCTACCTCTCTTCTCTTACCCACTGGATTGGAATTTTGGAAGGACGCTCTGGCCACTTTTACCACTGGTAAGCTTGACCCAGATTGCGCCTCCGACCTCTTCTGTGAGAAGCTGCCTAGAATTCCAGATCACTTAGTGAAGGCGGAGTTCAAAGCTAAGACCAGACTGGCAAGATCTATCAACTCAGTCACAGCAGCAGAGATGGTAGCCTCCACCTATGTCGAAGAACAAGTCTTCAGGGTCCTGATGAAAGCGCTTTTCCAGACTTTCCAGGCCAACCTGTACGACTTTGCTGTGGCAAGACGAGCTTGTAGGAAGAACGTCCTGGCGGGTGCCTCGATTAAACACGAGCCAAACAGGCTCATAAGATCGTCAATTTGGGGAGAGAACCTCTTCCCCAAGGAAGAGGTTAATAACATCATCCATGAGGCATCCAGGGCCAACCAGAGCCTTAGGGTTCATTGGGGTCTCCCCTTCAAGCGCCAGTTTGAAGGGTCCAAGAAGAAGGCAAGGAGATATAATCCTTACCAGACAGCTCGGCCACAAGCATTCATGCAAGCAGTGCCAGTGACGCAAATGGGCAAGCCATCTACAGTTTGTCTTGGTACAAACTCCTACAGCCCCTCAGCCCTCTACCTCGACGGCTGTAGTTACTTCCCCAGCCTTCAACCCAGCTTATGAAGCAAAAGATCTCTTTCTCTCAAATAGCAGGCAAACCGGAAGTAGGAAGGCCAGCGGTGGTTCCCGGCTACGAAGTGGATCAAGAGGCAGGGGCTTCCGGGGAGGTAGAGGCGCCAGACCTGCTTCCAACCAGTGAGGGTCCGCAGGTAGGAGGAAGGTTGTATCTTTTACGGGACCGATGGACCTTCAGTCCATGGGCCCACAGTATAGTCTTGAAAGGTCTGGGTTGGAAATGGGAGAAAGGGCCTCCCCCACCAATCAGTTTCCATCAAAAACCTACAGTGGACCTTATGGACTATACCAAAGATGTCCTCCAGAAAAGGGCCATAAAAAAGGTGAGACGCCTAAGATTTCGGGGACGGTTGTTCAGTGTCCCAAAGAAGGACTCAAACAAAAAGAGAGTGATTCTGGACTTGTCCCGTCTCAACTCTTACATTCACTGCGACAAGTTCCATATGCTGACGATCTCGTAGGTACGGACCTTACTTCCCCGTGGGGCCGTCACCACCTCTATAGATCTTACAGATGCCTACTATCATGTTCCAATAACCAGGAACTTTTCCCGTACCTAGGCTTCAAACTAGGGAAACAGGCCTACTCGTTCAGAGTCATGCCCTTCGGGCTCAACATTGCACCCAGGGTATTCTCCAAACTAGGGGAGACGATAGTTCAGGAACTAAGAAAGAGAGGCATCCTGCTAGAAGCCTACCTAGACAACTGGCTGGTTTGGGCAGCCAGCGTGGCAGAATTCCACAAGTCAACATCCAAGGTGCTGGAATTCCTGGAATTCCTAGGGTTCCAGATAAACAGGGAGAAATCCAGGTTGACCCCGGCTTCCCGCTTTCAATGGCTGCGAATCCAATGGGACCTGAACAAACACGAGCTATCTCTCCCGCCCAAGAAGGCCAAAGAAATAACGAAGGCTACGAAGCACTTTCTCAGGAACAAACGAGCTTCTCGGCGAGCCCAGGAGAGGATCCTAGGCTCACTTCAGTTCGCGTCAGTTACAGATGTCCTGCTAAAAGTCAGATTGAAGGACATCAATCAAGTCTGGAGAACAAGAGCCAACAGCAAACTCAGAGACAGGGTTTCGGTAATTCCACCTATTCTAAAAAAGGGCTCTGTCCATGGACGAAACATCGGAACCTGTCCAAGTCAGTGCCTCTGCAGTTCCCTCCGTCATCACTAACCATCCACACAGACGCATCTCTGAATGACTGGGGAGGATATTCGCTGCACAAGAAAGTACAAGGAACATGGTCAGAAACATTCTGCCAGTTCCATATCAACATCATGGAAGCAATTGCAGTCTTCTTGACCCTAAAACGACTGTCTCCGGCCAAGAAGGCCCACATAAGGATAGTCTCGGACAGTCTCATAGTGGTACATTGTATAAACAGAAGAGGCTCCAGGTCCAGCAAACTGAACCATGTACTGATAGCAATATTCTTGTTGGCGGAGAGGAATCACTGGCATCTGTCAGCAGTTCATCTAGCAGGAGTAAGAAACGTTGTCGCAGACTCACTTTCCAGGACGACTCCACTGGAATTGGAATGGTCCCTGGACAACAAGTCATTCAAGTGGATTGTCGATCATATCCCAGATCTTCAGGTGGATCTCTTTGCCACGGAAGCCAACCACAAGCTACCTTGCTACGTGGCTCCCAACTTAGACACTCGAGCCTTCGCCACTGACGTTGATGTCTCTAGATTGGAACAACTGGTGGTGGATTTACCTCTTTCTGCCAGTGAACCTTCTGTTGAAGGTATTGCACAAGCTGAGATCCTTCAGGGGCCATATAGCACTAGTAGTGCCCAACTGGCCGAAGAGCAACTGGTATCCACTCCTCCTAGAACTGAAACTCAAGCCCAAGCGGATCCCGCACCCAAAACTGACACAGGTAGTACAAACTCAGACTGTGTCAGCTTCCTCAAGGATTCTGGATGCCCTAACTTTATGGACTTCATGAAGTTTGCGGCACAGAAGGGCGTAAGCATAGATCCATTAAACATCCTATTCATAGAGTCAGATAAGAGGGAGTCCACAATTAGACAATATGATTCAGCAGTAAAGAAACTAGCCAAGTTTCTAAAGGACTCTGAGGCTCACGAAATGACCACAAATCTGGCAATCTCTTTCTTTAGATCCCTATTTGAGATAGGTCTAGCCACCAGTACCATTACTATGGTAAAATCAGCCTTAAGAAAAATTTTCCAAATAGGCTTTAATATTAACCTATCGGACGCATACTTTTCCTCTATCCCAAGGGCATGTGCCCGTTTAAGACCGGTAGACCGTCCTCACACGGTTTCTTGGTTTCTAAATGACGTCCTTAAATTAGCTTCAGATTCTAATAACGATTCATGTTCTTACTCAACCCTTCTTAGAAAGACTCTATGTTTAGTGGCCCTGGCATCAGGGGCCAGAATATCTGAACTATTGGCTCTCTCCAGAAACCCAGGCCATGTTGAGTTCCTCCCGTCAGGCGAAGTCCTGCTTTCACCGGACAGGCAGTTTCTGGCTAAAAACGTGGATCCACAGAATAGGTGGACGACTTGGAAAATTCTTCCCCTCACGGAGGATAATTCACTGTATCCTGTCCATACTCTTAAGACCTTTATAGCCAGGACTTCTCAAACAACTTCAGGTCCTCTTTTTTTATTAGAGAGAAAGGAGGTACAATCACTTTAAAAGGCATCAGGCAACAAATACTTTACTTCATTAAACAAGCCAATCCGGATTCTGTTCCACATGTTCATGACATCCGAGCAGTTGCCACCTCTATTAACTACTTTCAGAATATGAACTTTGAGGACCTGAAGAAGTATACAGGTTGGAAATCTCCGGCAGCTTTTAAGTGCCACTATCTAAAGAACTTGGAGGCCCTTAAATTTCCAACAGTGGTGGCAGGAAGCAGAGTCTTCCCCGAAGAACAGGGTTGATAAACCCCCTTAAATTTCCCTTCTGTCAATTCTTTTCCTAACACTCTCTCCTACCTACCTGACTTGCTCGTACTCCCCACCAACCTCTTCCCCGGGCCGGGCTAGACCTGTCTATTCCGCCACCGGAGCTTGTAAATAATGTTAATATTTAGTTGGTAGAACTACAGTGGCCTTACCAGATATTCTGTACATAACTGTCAAGTTTATTCAGATGCCTATGGTACATTACCATATTATATTGTTGTATTAATGGTTTTAAGTAGGTTAAGGTCTAAATTTATTAGCTTTTAAGTAATATTGCTCAGAAAACTTCAGTATCAAATAGTCTTATATTTGAACTTTACTCTGGGTTTTATTAACCCCTATTGTATGAAGGTATGTGTTTAGCTTGGATGGAATTCTCTGTTATGTTTTCACCAGCATACACAGGTCGAACCCAGAAAAGGGATTTTGACGAAGGAAAAATCTATTTCTGGGGAGGACCTGTGTCACCTGGTGAACCCAACCCTTTCCTTTTCCTTTTACTTTTCCCCACCCTGGCCAATCCAAGCTTGAAAGGCTATTCCAGGAATGAAAGGAGCGGAGCGCGTGGGTATTAGTAGTAGTAGCAAGAGGAGATTGTGGTGAGGTTCGTTGTGACGGCTCCCACCGTGAAGGGGGATTTTGGAGAGGGAATCTTCTAAGTGGCAGAGGTCCTGTGAATTGTGGTCCTGTGAATTGTGGTTTCCACATCACCCCTATACTTATACCGACACCCTTAGGGGTGCTCGCGCTGAGGGTAGTAACTTCAGCATAACATGCTAGCTTTTTCTCTGGTATATCTAGAGTTTATTTATACTTAAAAAATGAGCTACAGGGATTTTTCACCGGGCGACACAGGTCCTCCCCCAGAAATAGATTTTTCCTTCATCAAAATCCCTTATATCAGACATGTTTTCCAGTCATTCAGTACATGATAAGACATGATACACTATAAAGACTTCTTTTGGTGGGTAAAAATTTGTCAAATGTTAAATAAGATTATTTATTTTTTAAACATTTGATCCTAGCCTGTGTGGTAGCTGGCTTTATATGTATGTTTGAGCTACCAGCTAACTCAGGTTTTGAGGTTTTGTTTTCCTTGGTTTTACCAGTAAATCTCCAATAAGCTATACTTATCCCAGCTTAACAAGATGAAATGTCAATAGAACAGCACCATAAATGTGAAATCGTACCTTATTTAATGACAGGCTTTACTAAAGTGTTATTTTTATGATACCATTAATTAGTATGTAAATTTCTCTGTTAGTCATATTTTTATTTGACACAAAAACATCATTTACCAGGAAATAAAACTATCATGCAGGATAAAAATGTAACATGAAACATCTCGTTTCCCAGCAAAGAAACATCTTGCTACTGGTTTTCCAGAATTACATAGTTTTATGGTATGTACTGTAATGTATATGATTTGCATCTTAATTTATAACTTCAGTGGTTAATATACTTCAGTCATTTGATTATAGAGGAAAGACCTGTCTTATCATCTTCCCTTCTAAGTGGCATTACAGTGGGGCCCCCGTATTCGCGTTCTCCAGATTAGCAGACTCACGCAGTCGCGGATTTCTCTGGACCATATCTACCCCTTATTCATGGGAAATTCACCTATTTGTGGTATTTCTGGGTCGACCTGTGTTCGCCGGTGAAAAGGTCCTTCTTAATACTTTTCTGATATAAATAATTTCCAAATATACCAGAGAAAGTTAAACCATTGGTATGCAGAGGTTACTACCCTCGCGCGAGCACCTCAAGGGCGTCGTGTATAAAGAAAGGGCGTGTGAAAGCCACTAAACACAGGTCATCTTCCAATTAGATTACTCCTTCGTCAACATATGAACACGGGATGTGCCGATACAGCGGTCTCAACCACACCGCTCCGACTCACCCAGTCCCCGCCCGATGCGAGCGCCATCTTACATCCTTCTTTTGGACTCGTGAGCGTAGTACTCGTTCGAATTGTGCCTGTATTTTTCTACCAATTCTGGATTTATTGCATCATGGCTGAAGCTCTACCTTCACCTGGACCAATGTTAAGTACCATAATTTCTGTTCTCATTAAAAAACAGCTTATGAATCGGTATTTTACACGTAATTTTGGGGTTATATGAGCATGGTACCGGCCATGCGCTTGCAACCGATCGTAAACAAAGCATGTTGGTTTCGGTCTGCCCCTACGTGTATTTTGAGATAGCTATTAGCTTTCTTTTTTAATGCCACATTCGATCGTTCGTCTCACAGGGTTTTTACTGTGCAGATTATAATTCAGTTTAATTACATGAGTTTGTACGTATTTGCACAGTTTATGATATTGGACCTCACGAGTCCCGTTATTATTATTATTTAAGTAGTCTTGTTTAAGCGAGGAAGAGGGCTCCTTTGGACAGTCAGAAGTAGTGCCCCCCCTCCTTTCTTCCCCCGCCATGGCTTGGGGAAGATATGGAAAAGGTGGAGGGGTAGATAATTCAATAAAAATTACCTTACGGAACTCCGTTCGCCGGAGATCCACCGACGGAGACTCCGTCTTATTAAAAGGTTACCATTAGAAACGTTAGTTGATTTTATCATGTTGTATGAGATGTTTTGTGCATCATCTCCGGCATTGCCTAGGTCGATTGGGAGCACCTCCCCCCGTTAGGCTTTCCGTTTTCTTGATATGGTACACATCCTCAGCTCCGGTAATATGGCTCCGGTGATGTACTTCACCGGAGATTAGCAAGATTAACAATAATTCTCTAAAAAGAAATATGGATTTACCTTGTTGATACGGTAGTCAATTTCTCCGGAGATCACCAAACCTCCGGGATATACGGAATAAAATTGTGAATATTTCTATTTAACGTACGTTACACTCTCCGTTTAATGGTGTTAGCTACGGCGAGACTTTACATGCATGCTAAGTTAAGAATACTTGCATGCTCTATTTCTAAGTTAGTTCAATAAGGAGAGTGGGTACTTATTTAAAATATTATATTACAGAAAGTCCGTTGCGCCTTCCAAGGATGTCCAGGGAATTTCAGTGATCCGGTGGGACATGACTGCTGCCGGTCCCACGCTCATTGCTCGATCTCCTTCATAGCTGAAGAAGGCCAGACCCCGTACATGATCTGGTTCCCGGAGTCTTGCGCATGGTGTTTTGAGTTGACCTCAATCTTGTTAAACGATGAGGTAAGATCAAGTAACAAATGGGTATACAATTCTTGATTGTTCGATTAATATAGACATATTTATAGTTTAATTGTTAGTCAATACGACCCGTTTATTCCTATCCCCTCTTACAGGCGGATGAGGAGAGTTTGAAGACGGCCAAGGCAAGTCTTCGACAGTGGGTGTCCGGATTCGGCCGTAATGCTCCACAAGGCTGTCCTTATGTGCTGGATAGCACTTTAGCTACCCGTCTGTTCCCCGGTTCTCCGTCGGCTGCGGTGAAGAGTGAAGTAGCTGCTCCGATTATAGAAGCCATTCGAGCGGCTATGGCTCCAAACCAGGAAGACCAACAACTGACGGGAGATGTGGCTGCTCTGGACATTCATCTAGAACTGATGGATGAGCAGGTGAGTGGCGTAGAGGTTCCGGCAGGATCCTTCATTTCTCCTACCCCCTCTTCTTCTTCCTCTTCATTTCTAGGTTTTGATAAATCTGTTCCTTCACCTTGGGAAGGTTCTAGGTCAGTCCGACCCAAGGTGAAGCCTTTGAAGGCATCAAAGCCTTCATCGAAGGCGTCTAAGTCAACTCTGTTGGCGAAATCAGCGTCGTCTCCGGCCCCTAGGCCATCGACTTCGTATGATTCATCGCCAGCTGCCAAGGCCCCTCCTCCTTCTAAAGGACAGAGGGGTAAGTCCGCTAAACCCAAGACGACGGAGCTTGACTTACAATCTGACCTCCTCGTGGACAAACTTTTGTCAAGATTTAGAGAGGTAGTGGATGAGAGAATTCCTCCTACTCCGGCTCCCACTACAGCCACGCAGTCGGTGACTGATATAGTGGCGGAGCAGCTAAAGCCGATCAGAGATATGATCGCAGGTCTGCTCCAATCCGGAACTCAAGCTGCTCCATCGGCAGTTCCGGATGCATCAAAATTACCGCCGTTCGATAAGAACAACCCTTGGCGGTTTGCCCTCCACGCTCCATACTTGGATGGCGCACTAACCCTTGAAGGTCTGGGTACTCGACCATTGTCAGATTTCGAGTTTTACCCAGAAGGACTCCAGTTTCCTTTCAATGGGTTTGTCAGACTGACGGAGAATGCATTAGTCAGAATGGATAAAGTTCCTAAGGAAACAGTTATTTTCCCGAAGGAACAAGCCCAAGCTGTCTGGGCTCGCATTATGACTGATTGGGGTTGTACAAATACGAAACTAACCCCACACAAAGGATCGTATACGATCTTTACAACTCCACAAGACATCTCTTCTCCGTTCATTGATAAGATCACGGAGCTTACAATTCAGGCAGAGAATGATGATCTGCCGATGCCGACTCTCAAAGAGACGGATGCTACCTCCCTCCACATGCCAGCCATTAGAGAATTTTGGCAGGATGTTCCGTCGACTTTCACAGTCGGAAAACTAGACGCAGACTGTGCGTCTTCTTTGTTTTCAGAAAGACTTCCGAAACTGCCGGATAACTTACTTAAGGCAGAGTTTGAGGCAAGATCAAGGTTGGCTAGGTCCATCAACGCAGTGACATCACTGGAGTTGGTGGCCTCCATATATAAAGAAGAGCAGCTTTTCAAGGTCTTAGCTAAGAGTCTCTTACAGACTTATCAGCTGGACCTTCATGAATTCATTGCAGCCAGGAAAAGCTGCAGGAAACATGTGTTAGCTGAGGCGACTATTAGGCACGAGCCTAATAGACTGATCAAATCTTCCTTCTGAGGAAAGAATCTCTTTCCTCAAGAAGAAGTAGACAAGGTGCTACAGGAGGCGGCCAGGACGAACCAAAACCTTCGAGTTCGTTGGGGTCTCTCTTCCAAACGGAAGTTCGACCCTACAGCGAAGCACCAGAACCCAAAAAAGAAACAGAAGTATTTTACTACTTACAAGGGGTTCCGTAGTCACAACGCCAACAAACAATCCTCCAGCCCAAGTGTCGAAACCTTCGACATCAAAAACCACTCAACCACAACAATTTATGATTGTACCCGCACCTCAAGGCGGACAGTCACCAGCCACAGCAACATGGATGTCTTCTCCGGCATTTAACCCGGCCTACGAAGCCACCGGAGCCTTTCGAGGATACCCTAGACAATCCGGTGGTAATAGAGCTAGAGGACAATTCCGCCAACGTGGCGGACCTAGAACCAGAGGCGCAAGGGGTGGTAGAGGATACAAGCCGACCCATAATCAATGAGAAGGACCGGGTAGGAGGGAGACTGTACCGGTTCAGAGATCAATGGACCTTCAGCCCTTGGGCACACAGTATTGTTTCCAAGGGTCTGGGTTGGAAGTGTAAGAAGGGGTCCCCACCTCCTCCGGTGAATTTCTTTCAGACACCTACACCGGATCTGAAAGAATACACCAAAGATCTCCTACAGAAAAAGGCTATAAAGAAAGTAAAAAGCCTAAAATTCCAGGGACGTCTGTTCACTGTTCCAAAGAAGAATTCGTACAAAAGAAGAGTAGTCCTGGACTTGTCCAAACTGAATTCTTACATTCTCTGCGACAAGTTCCGTATGCTGACTGTCTCGCAGGTACGGACCTTACTTCCCCGTGGGGCCGTCACCACCTCTATAGATCTTACAGACGCTTATTATCATGTTCCGATGGCAAGAAATTTCTCTCCCTACCTAGGCTTCCGCTTAGGCAGAAAATCCTATGCATTCAAGGTGATGCCGTTCGGCCTCAACATTGCTCCCAGGATATTTACGAAACTAGGAGAGACAGTATTGCAACAACTCAGGAACCAAGGAATAATGCTAGTAGCCTACCTAGACGATTGGCTCATTTGGGCGAAAACAGTAGAAGATTGCCACAAAGCAACAAACAAAGTAATTCAGTTCTTGCAAAGTCTAGGATTTCAGTTGAACTTCGAAAAATCCCGGCTACAACCAGCAAGTCAGTTCGATTGGCTGGGTATTCATTGGGACTTGAAAGAGCACAAGCTATCTCTTCCACCCAAGAAAGCCAAAGAGATAGCATTAGCAACGAAACAATTTATCAAGAACAAAATGATAACAAGACGAGCTTTAGAAAGAATTCTCGGCTTACTCCAATTTGCCTCAGTAACAGACGTCCTACTGAAAGCCAAACTCAAAGACATCAATCGAGTTTGGAAAAAGAGAGCAAAGATACATTTAAGAGACAAAGTATCTACAATTCCCTCCGTTTTAATAAAGAGACTACTCCCATGGACACAGTCCAAGAAACTGACCAAATCAGTTCCTTTACAAATCCCCCCTCCTCAAGTGACGATTCATACAGACGCGTCACTCAGTGGTTGGGGGGTTACTCCCAACACCAAATGTTTCAGGGAATCTGGTCACTCAATATGAAACAGTTTCACATAAATGTGTTGGAAGCAATGGCAGTGTTTCTAACCTTGAAACAATTGCATCACCACAAGACAAGTCATGTGAGGATAGTCTCAGACAATTCAGTGGTAGTCCACTGCATAAACAAAGGAGGTTCCAAATCACCCAGTCTGAATCATGTTCTAGTAGCAATATTTTCCTTGGCAGCAAAAAGAAACTGGTTCCTGTCAGCAACACATCTGGCAGGAGTAAAAAACGTTATAGCGGACGCTTTATCCAGAACCAAGCCTTTAGAATCGGAGTGGTCCCTAGACATGAATTCATTTCGGTGGATAACCAGACTAGTTCCAGATCTCCAGATAGACTTGTTTGCGACATGCACCAACCACAAACTTCCTTGCTACGTAGCCCCCAACCTGGACCCTCAGGCCTATGCCATGGACGCATTAACCTTAGATTGGAACCACTGGCAGAAGATTTATCTGTTCCCTCCAGTGAATCTTCTGATGAAGGTGTTACACAAACTACGTTTCTTCAAAGGATCAGTGGCCCTAGTAACACCCAACTGGCCCAAAAGCAATTGGTTTCCGCTCCTACTAGAGCTGAAGCTCCATCCCAGACGGATCCCACATCCAAAGTTGACACAAATAGTTCAAACTCAGACTGTGTCAGCTTCCTCAAGAGTAGTTCAAACCCTAACTTTGTGGACTTCATGAAATTTGCAGCTCATAAAGATGCAAATATCGATCCGGAGAACGTCTTATTCATAGAATCTGACAAAAGGGATTCAACGCTTAGGCAATATGATTCGGCTGTTAAGAAGTTAGCGGAGTTTATAAAGAATTTCGATATTCTTCAAATGACCCCAAATTTGGCCATTTCATTTTTTAAAACCTTGTTTGATAAAGGCCTAGCCGCTAGTACTATTACTACGATTAAGTCGGCTCTGAAAAAGATTTTTCAAGTCGGATTTAATATTAATTTAGCAGATTCTTATTTTTCATCCATTCCCAAAGCTTGTGCTCGACTTAGACCTACAATTCGTCCTCAAAAGGTCACGTGGTTTTTAAACGATGTTTTAAAACTAGCCTCGGATATCAACAACGAATCTTGCTCTTACATTTTTCTACTGAGAAAAACTTTGTTTCTTACAGCCATGGCCTCAGGTGCCAGAATATCAGAATTAGCAGCTCTCTCACGTAATCCTGAGAACTTAGATTTCCTCCCATCAGGAGAAGTACTGCTCTCTCCGGATAGGAGTTTCCTAGCTAAAAATGAAGATCCTCAAAATAGATGGTCTCCTTGGAAAATTATACCTCTACCTCAGGATACATCCCTATGTCCTGTGCTAACTCTTAAAGCTTTTTTAGCTAGATCCTCCTCATGTTCCTCTGGTCATTTATTTGCCAGAGAGAAAGGGGGTACTATCTCAATTCAAGGTATTAGACAGCAAATACTCTACTTCATAAAGCAAGCTAATCCAGAATCTTTTCCACATGCTCATGATATTCGGGCTATAGCTACCTCAATTAATTATTTTCAAAATATGAATTTTGATGACCTTAAGAAGTATATGGGTTGGAAATCTCCTCGGGTCTTTAAACGCCACTACCTAAGAAATATTCAAGCCTTAAAATTTCCCACTATAGCGGCGGGGAGTTTAATCTCTTCGGACTAACTTTCCTTACTTCAATTTCGTCCCATTCCTTATACTGTCACCTTTCTACCTGCCACTCTCGCCACGATGCCTCTCACCTCGGTAGATCAGATTCAGCCACCCAAGTATCATGCTTCTCCTTAGAATATCGTTCATTCTTAGATTGGGCTTAATCATACCTGAATATATTGGATTATGAAATGTATATGACTCTTTTACATTTTTGTTTTATGTATGCATATTTAGTAATTAAGTTATAATATAAGTTATATTCTTAAGTTTAGAAATTAAGATTTATGTATGCATATTTAGTGATTAAGCTATAATATAAGTTATATTCTTAACTTTAGACATTAAGTTCATATTCTACTGATAATTACTTAATGAAGATTGATCTATTAATGATGTTTTCGTTATCCTTATTATTAATTTCAATTCATGAGCTTGGAAGGCATTCTCTGGTATTTTTTCACCGGCGAACACAGGTCGACCCAGAAAAGGGATTTTGACGGAGGAAAAATCTATTTCTGGGGAGAGACCTGTGTCGCCCGGTGAAAAGGTCCTTCTTAATACTTTTCTGATATAAATAATTTCCAAATATACCAGAGAAAGTTAAACCATTGGTATGCAGAGGTTACTACCCTCGCGCGAGCACCTCAAGGGCGTCGTGTATAAAGAAAGGGCGTGTGAAAGCCACTAAACACAGGTCATCTTCCAATTAGATTACTCCTTCGTCAACATATGAACACGGGATGTGCCGATACAGCGGTCTCAACCACACCGCTCCGACTCACCCAGTCCCCGCCCGATGCAAGCGCCATCTTACATCCTTCTGTCATAGATTTCAGTAATGGCTTGGAAAGGAATGGGATGGGAAACAGGGTAGGGTTTCACCGGGCGACACAGGTCTCTCCCCAGAAATAGATTTTTCCTCCGTCAAAATCCCTTTTTTCTATGAGAAATAGCCTCAAATTCCTGGATTTTTTAAATCAATTTCATCATAAAATACACTTTTTGTAATAGAACTGTAAAACTAA
Source organism: Macrobrachium nipponense (assembly GCF_015104395.2). Classification (NCBI taxonomy): domain Eukaryota; kingdom Metazoa; phylum Arthropoda; class Malacostraca; order Decapoda; family Palaemonidae; genus Macrobrachium; species Macrobrachium nipponense. The sequence continues at coordinate 91,115,411 of NC_061108.1, forward strand.
TTTGATATATGTACATGTTTACATCTAAGGCAAAACAATTTCAAAATGTGGAGACAAAGTGAAATCATTTTACAGTATGTATTACTATGGTATATAGAGTTATTGCATATACTGCACTGAAATTCAGACATAAATAAATTGTTTCAACAAGCTATACTGTATTTTGGTAGCATACCTGCGACAGGTGCAGAGGGCACTAGATAAGCTCCAGCAGGAACTGCAATGTTTTGTGGACTGGCTGTTGCAACAGGAGGAGCCATGAGTGGAGTCACACCCATTGAAGGTGTCATGAAATATGAAGCAGCAGAAATGGGGGGCCCACGAAGAGTTTGACTTGCCTGAAGTAATCTTGAGTTGGCTGCTAGATAGATATAAGAGAAAAAAAAAAACAATGTTTACAAAATGTTCATATACATGAGTACAAACCAGTGTAAGGTATTCTTGATAACATTAACCCTTTAATGCCGAAGGGGTAAAATAAAAATCGTCTCCTGTATGCCGGGGGAGGGGGGGGGGGGGGGAGGTCGCGGAGTGAGCACCGAAGCAGAAAAAATATTTTTTCAAAAAATCACAGTGCGCTTAGTTTTCATGATTAAGAGTTCATTTTTGGCTCCTTTTTTTGTCATTGCCTGAAGTTTAGTATGCAACCACCAGAAATGAAAAAAAATATCATTTTCATATATAAATAATGCGATACATGATAGCGCGAAAACAAAATTTCATATATAATTGTATTCAAATCACGCTGTGAGCAAAATGGTTAAAGGTAATGAGTTAATTTTTGTTGTTGTATTGTACACTAAATTGCAATCATTTTGGTATATAACACATTGTAAAACTATAAAAGCAACACAGAGAAAATATTATCACATGACGCATGAATTCGTAATGCGCGGACGTAAAAAAATGTTTTTTTCAAAAATTCACCATAAATCTAAATATTGTTCTAGAGACTTCCAATTTGTTTCAAAATTAAGATAAATGATTGAATATTACTATACTGTAAGAGTTTAAGCTTACAATTGCAGTTTTCGACCATTACGGACGAGTTACAGTTGAGCGAATGTCGAATTTTTTTATAGATTTTTTTATATGCAAATATTTCGAAAATGAGAAAAGCTACAACCTTCAATTATTTTTTGTTGTATTTTACATGAAATTGCGCACATTTTCATATATAAAACTCTATGAAACGCCTGATATGGAATGGAGCAAATATTACAAGAATGCGATGTACGCATTTCGGTGATTTGCAGCGGAGAATCCGCACGCGAAGGGAAGGAAAAGTTTTTTGTTTTTTTTTTAAATTCACCATAAATCTAAATATTGTGCTAGAGACTTCTAATTTATTTCAAAATGAAGATAAATGACTGAATATTACTAGACTGTAAGAGTTTTAGCTTTTAAATGCGTTTTTCGACCATTTCGGTAGAGTCAAAATTGACCAAACGTGGTTTTTTTTCTATTTATCGTGATTTATATGCAAATATTTCGAAAATGAGAAAAGCTACAACCTTCAATTATTTATTGTTGTATTCTACATGAAATTGAGCACATTTTCATGTATAAAACTTTATGTAACGGCTAATTTAAAATGGTGCAAACATTACGACAATCGGATGAAAAAATTTCTGATTTTTTTTGGAAGAGGTACCTCGCGGACGTAAGGAAAATGTTTTTTTTTTCATAAATTCACCATAAATCGAAATATTGTGCTAGAGACTTCCAATTTGTTGCAAAATAAAGGTAAATGATTGAATATTACTAGAATGTAAAAGTTTTAGCTTACAATTCCGTTTTTGGACCATTTCGATCGAGTCAAAGTTGACCAAAGGTTGAAATTTTGGCACTTATTGTTATTTATATGAAAATATTTCAAAACTGATAAAAGCTACAACCATGGAATGTTTATTGTTGTATTCTAAATGAAATTGCACACATTTCCATATATAAAACTTTATGTAACGGCTAATTTAAAATGGTGCAAACATTACGACAATCGGACAAAAAAATTTATGATATTTTCGGAAGAGTTACCGCGCCGACGTACGGAAAAAGTTTTTTTCATAAATTCACCATAAATCGAAATATTGTGCTAATATTGTGGTAGAGATTTCCAATTTGTTGCAAAATAAAGGTAAATGATTGAATACTACTAGAATATAAGAGTTTTAGCTTACAATTGCATTTTTCGACCATTTCGGTAGAGTCAAAGTTGACCAAAGGTTGAAATTTTGGCACATCATTATTTATATAAAAATATTTCAAAACTGATGAAAGCTACAACCATGAGTTGTTTTTAGTTGTATTCTACATGAAATTGCGCACATTTTCATATATAATACTCCATGTAACGGCTAATATAAAATTTGTGCAAAAATTATGTCAAAGTGACTAAATAATTTCTGAGATGTGTCGCTGAAGTTTTTTTTAGTGCGAGAAGAAATAAATTCGCGCTTACGCGCCTGGGTAACGATTGTAAACAAAACAACGCCTTGATCCGTGAGCTCCCAGCATCCCCTAAGGCGCGTGATTCAAAAGTTTTTGCCTGGTAGGCCGTAGGCCTATAAGTATTTTTTCGTGAATTTTTAAAAAACTTTTTATATCGACGTACCATACGTTCAATCAGCACCCAACAGACAATTTATGTTGATGTATAATACGTCCAATCGGCGTTTAAGGGTTAAACAATGTATTTTTATACAACACAGGTCTTTAACTGTCATTAAAGTTTCTTTATTAGCCGTTGGGTGTATAAATTATTGGAAATGAATGACTTTTACAGAAAGTTTGCCGATACCAAAAACAGGTGAACAGCACTATAATAATTTCACAATAGTATATACAATGAACCCCCTGTATTCGTGTTCTCCGGATTCTCAGACTCACGCATTTGCGGATTTCTCTCTGGAACGTTTCCCTGCATTATTTGAGGAAATTCGCATATTTGCAGTATTTTTCTATGAGAAATATCCACAAATTCCTTAGTAGGTTTTTCTTGAGTTTTAACTAACAAAATAGGAGGTTTTAAGCATTTTAATAGGGGTTCCAACTATTCGCAGGTTCTAACTATTCACGGGGGGCCTGGTACGCATCCCCCGCGAATACAGAGGGACCACTGTACCACTACAAATATGTACAGTTCCTTTAATGCAGACCCCAACAGTAAAATCAACCATATTACTGAAAAGAAAAAAAATGTCTAACCAGAGAACAAAGGTGTTCCCAACCTGGGTTAAGAAATGGTAGAACTTAACAGTTTATTGAGAAAAGGATTTGAATGAAAACCCTTAAAATTTATGTGCTACTAGAAGTACTATAGATGAAAAAGTCTGCATACGTGAGACTAAAGAATGAAAGATTAAATCTGTTGACATTTAGGTTGCATTGGCATGAGTATATAAATTGTGGCAGAATTGATTTCAGCGCTAAATTTATATGTACATTCATACGTAGTTATAGTGTGTATACTACTTATTATGCATACCAATTGGTGATCATGCCTTTCAGCATGTTTGAATTTGACAATATATCCTGTTTTTGATTCAGTGATATGGATATTACACACAGGCAGCATAAAAATGCAGTACAGTATAGTTAACTAACTACCATTTATGTCATTTTAAACCCTTACAACGTTGGCCTACTAGTAGTGAATGAACATTACCGCTTAATAAGAACTGTGGCTAATGAATGAGTATTGCAGTACAGGCAGTCCCCGGTTAACAGCGGTTTCGGCTTATGACATTCTGACGTTATGACACTTTTCAATTATATTCATCTCAAGTTATTTCCAGGTTTATGACACATGCTCCAGGGTTACGACACTTACAACACCGGTCCAATGGAAGAAATATGACTCCAAAAAGGCAAAATAATCAATATTTGAAGATTATTTTACGAAAAACGCAATAAAAATGCAGTTTACATAGTTTTAAATACAACCAAAGCATTAAATGTAAGGTTTTCTTAGGATTTTTGGAGATTTTCGATGATGTTCTCAAGAACGAAACCTCCTTCGTAAACCGCGGACTGCCTGTGAACATAATAAATGTAAAGATTATTTATTATAATTACCCAACTGACGTAAACTATGATCTGAAGCTGAAGTTCGAGAGTCATCAAATGCCCCAGCCATTTTTTCAGAGTCAAAATAGGCAGTTCCATTTGAATAGCTAGGAATCAGAACCTGCAAGTCATTGAGAAATCACAAGATTACAAGCATGAAACTACCATTATGTTTTATTACTTGCCTGTTTTCTAAGAATTAATCACAGCATGAATAATAATTATTAAGGTAGCTGAAACTTTTGAAAGAATAAGTACACTAATACATCCCCCTACAAAAAAGTGAGGGCTTATGTCTGTTTGGGAGAAGTGAATGCCCAAAATAGTATTTAAGTATTACAGTATTACTATTGCATGTACATAATAAACCTTTCCCACTGTACATCCTGGCAGGAGCCTTGCAACCAAATCTACAGTTTTGCAAGTCCTTGTGGAAATGAGTATGTACAGTATAGTAATTCCACCATTAAACCAAACCTACATCCAAGACAGAGAGGACCAAGCTCTTTTTATTGTGAAACATAACAATAAAAAGAAATAAAACCAATTAGAGACTGCTGAAATAGAACTATTTACTAAAAAATAGCAAGACCAGAAACTTAATCATGAAGAATAATCTTCATTTCAAGCAAGTTGATCTTAAGAGGCAACATATTGCTTGCCACTTCACATACCCTGTTTGGGTAAATTGTCTCTCATGTCACCTACAAGTATGGTGATTATTTTAATACTAATTTTATCCAAAGCCACAATAGAAGACCTAATGGGTAGAAAATTATTAGTAAACCAGATGTACAACATAATATGACAGATAATTGTCATATCACATTCATGGAGGCCCTATTGAGTCTTATTTTAGTTTGTATGGATAACTGAACCCTTGTTCATGTCAATGCTCCTGTGATTAACGTTTCAATATAATTCCTCTGCCTTTTCAGTAATGTTTGAGAATTTGGAAATTGATACTCTCAAGCCCATCAGTCTTAAGTCTATCTCTTTATGTGCTGAACTCTGAGCATTCCCATAATGTCTATTGCACTGGAACTTAGGCTTTTACAGCTAACAATCTTAACCATCTAAAAGGAAAGAAGTGTATCATGTAAAATTTCAACATCAGTGAAATCCACAGTTTTCATGAGGAAAAGAGCTGGGCTGATTGAGAGATAGCCAGCGTAAGTGTAGTAAAATGGAAGCAGACACAACAGCTATTTTCGACCTACAATAATTGCTCTAGGCAATAAGTTTTCGGAGCCTAGCCTGATTGTAACTTGTGAGCATCTGTATTCTCCCAATTCTATGCACTGTCATTCTTATATCAGGGGAGGTTCTTTACATGATGTTATCTCCAACTTTGATTCAACTCAGCTCTTTCAAAACATTACAGATTTCTTTTTACTGTGAGGATTAATTCAGGCACTGCTCTCAAAATATGGTAATTGTCTCAAAATAAAGTAATTGAAACCATGTTTCACCATCATTTGCTCAGCTTTATTGTATATTCCAGAAGTGTATGTATTTATAGGAAAGACGTGGCACAGTATTAAGGTATTCTACTTGCAGTTCCCACAAACAAGTGTAAAAAGATATGAAACATGAAATATCTGCAAATGATCTGTTGGTGTTCCATCCACATTAAGTTTTGACAGTGCCCTTTAGCTAAAAGTCTTAATACCATAAAAGATTACACACACAAACAAATTACCTGGTAGTAACCAAAGAGCAGTTCTTCTTGGGGCAGGGAGAGTAAAGAAAAGCAATACTGTATATCAGTTTTCCATCTGTATTCCTACATAATGGAATTCCTAAAATGACAAACATCCAATGAAGTTACCATGTTTTCTTAAGTACAATTACCGTAAGTAGTTTCACCAAATCATTGATTCAAATCGATTAATCCCCGAAGGCTGACCTGAAAGATTTGTTCCCTAATGAAAGACAACCCAGTTGAATGTGTTAATGAATACTGTATGTATAACAAAATAGAAAGATTGCTAATGAAATGGAAAGAAGTAAGATAATGCAACTCAATTCAGGGGCTAATGGAGGCTACTAGACCTTTTGTTCTCAATATTTTCTCTACATTCTTTACAAAGGAGAATAAAGTCTTATTCATATGCATATTATGAAAAACAGCAATAAATGTGCAAGAATAAACTTACTTCTCCAGTTGTCTGGTGTTGAAGTTCTTGCGGAACAAACACTGGAGCAGCAGTAAGACCCAGGATGTGGGACTGGTAAGAAAAACAGTGCATCAAAATATTTTCAAAGTTGTAATGAAAGTAAAAATACTATGCCTATTCTGATAACAGATATCCATATTGGAAGTTGTTACAATGACACTTCACAGAATTAGGTCAGTCAACAAATCTGGAGCTTTTTGTAATTAGAAATACATATGTAGCCACTAGAAAAACCAATGACAGAATACCAAGTAAATCTTAATAGGTGCTAGATAAGCTATTTCATATTAACATTACCCTGATGGAAAACTTGGTCAGTAAAATAAATTCATAAAAGACAGTTATTTCATAATTAAAATTAAATTGTAAAATATAAAGGTGATGTAATCAAAAGGTGTCATATACATCTAGGTTGTCAGGGCTGTACATTTTTGCCAAATGGAGATTTAGTATTTAACCATTAAGGGAAAGATACCCTCATTTGAGTAGCAATAACAGGCTTTGGTTGGTGGACGGATTCACTCATGGTGAACGCCAATATTATGGGCCATAGATTTTGGGGGGAATCGGGTGGGAAAGAAGTTGCATGTTTCCGGGATGGAATTGCAGTGATAGGTTGCTGGTACTACCAACAACATTTTCCTAGTTTTAGTAGCAGGAACATTATGCTTAAACAATGTAGATTTTTGTGTAATGGAGGTCAAACATTCATAAATAAGATAGTGTTGACAGAATGTCACTGTACAGTCAATAGTTTCTTGTTTACTTAAAATCCTTTGGGAGGGCTCGTGACTAGCTTGCAATTTTAAGTCCTTTTTTTCACCTAAGCCTCTCATATTCTCATTTACTGTATTCCCTTGTCTTAATCCTTACCAACATACATTCCCATCTTTGAATTTTGGATGCTCCAAATACACTCCTTCCACTTCTAGCTCATTATCCAAGCCACTCCTCTCCTCACAATTACATCCATATATTTTCACTTATCATACTTGGCACTAAAGCATAGTTACAAGTGCATTTTTTCACATAATTATGGATATAGCATTCTCATACAAAAACCATGTATTTGCCACAGTCAAGGCAATTCTCACAAATACTCATCACCTCTTACTCCAGGAACTCCATACCAGTCAAAAGTGCCATCTATTCCTCTGTCATTTACATTTAAAACACCTTGCTTATCCGCTCTCCCATACAGTATTTTCCAATCCCAATCAGATACAGATTTGGATCTCTTTATTATCATTGGAACCTTTTGACACTATTGAATTATCTTTTGGCAATGGCTCGTCTGTGCTTAAGGTTGGCTTAATCTACACTTGGCAAAACTCTGACAAAAGGTTCCAAGGAGGAGTCTAGGAGCATCATAACTGCGAAAAATGTTCTCATTTTCAGTTTACTGGTTCAATAAACCATTTCAACAACATTCATATTTCTGGGCTCAGCTCGTGTCGGCCTATGAAAGGATCCTTAATATCATTCTTTCTAGGTAAAATTAATCTAAAATTACCAAAGAAAAACAAAATTAAGAAAATGTCAGTAAAACTGACTCGCTCACTCTTAAAAAGAAGTGTCGGTATGGCAATAGGGGCGAGTGGGAACACTACCACGAGACATTCACCAATTAGACCTTCCAATCAGAATCCCCACAAGAGAGAGCTGATACCAACGGGCGATGCGGCCGCTACTACTACTACTAGAGGACGCCACGGACAGCAGCGCCCCTAGCGTCCATCCTTAATTATTAGCGCCAGCGTTCGTACGCATTTTCTTGCTTGTGCTCTTTTTTCGGGATTTATCTCATCATCCGTCATGGAACGTGCTGCCATCGCAACGGCTAAGTTAAGTGCCTCATAAGTAGTGTTTTACTGTATTTTAGTCTTCCAGGAACCAGTATTTTCCTTCTAATAGGTCATATACGGTTTCCCGGTCGACTCGTGGCGGCTCCATGCTGCCTCGTTAAGAATTCCCGGTCTTCCATACTGGGACTTCTTATACTTATGGGCTTACTATTTCACGTTCATCGTTTTTTACATCGCCTTTTAGCTAGGTTAGCCCCTTTTACCATTTCTCTTAGTTTGGTATTTAGGGCTATTCTGTGTTCTAGCCCAGCATCCCGGCTCTTGCTCTTCATCGGCTATCGCTGGCTCCGAGTAGGCTTCTGTTCCTCGGAACAGTTTGTCTCCTCCTGGGCTTCTTTTTCTTCTACTAAAAGTGTCTTTTCCATCTTTACGATGTAATTTTAGTTCTATTTAGGGTGTTAGGCTAGCCTAGGTGCATGTCCCATGTGTTGGTACAGTCTGGTTCACGGTTATGTTGCTATCGCGGCTTAGGCCACTTGCGGTCACGTGTTCCTTCGCACCTTACCCTTCCCCTTCCCTCCCTCCCAGGTATAGGGAGGGATCTGGGGGACCCCTTGGTTGCCATGACAACCTCAGTTGCCTTCCTCCCTCCCTCTCTGAGGAGGCCAGGGGTTCTCCCCAACGGGGGTATAGGGCGACCACTCATCGGGTACCGAGTCACCGAGCGGGTAGTTGTTGGGACGGGGAGGAGTAGGCCACCACTCTCTCTCCCGCCGTGTTACGCCGAGAACCCTCCCCCCCCCTCCCCAGTTGCTCAGCCACCTTCCCTCTCTGTAACGAACGGAGCCTTCCGCCGCAGCCGGGGCACCTTTGGTTATAGATTACTGGCTCCGCCAGCGGGCGGGGTGGTCATTACTAGTGGTCGATTGCTTGCCTACTATATCCTTACCTTTCTCCCCCGCTACCGGAAGGGAGCTTGCTTCTTACCCGGGCACTCTTCTAGTAGACGGGAGGGGAAAGGTTTGATAATTATTGTTATTTTTAAGGATATACCCTAGTTTTACGATGATTTCTATAATTTTATTTATTTTATATGTATACCATCTCCGCCGTTGTCCATCGTGGTTTCATTTCACCACCACACCTGGTTGGATTCTATCTCTTGTCTCCGGCGAAGCCTTGGACAACCAACCATATTACTACCACACGTATTATGGCGGGGCTCTGGTTTAATCTAACTTTCTCGCTCCGGCACCAGCGGAGCAACTGTTAGGCTGTAAGTGTTCTCCTGATACTTATGTATCTTTCCACTTACAGGCTACCAACTGTCAGGTCCTTGGATGCAACGCGACGTTGTACGACCCCTGCGCCCACGATGAGTGCAGGTCTCACGCTCCGTGTGCCACGCCTTACAACGACATGATCGTCTGGCACCCGGAAGCCTGCGCCATCTGTTACGACCTGGCCAGTCAGCTGGTGGAGGGGGTAAGTCGATTATAGACTTTTTTATCGTTTTACTAACAACACTTAGACATAAGCTTGTTAACCCCGTCCCGCCATTAGAAGCTCATTTCGCCTTCTCTTTCAGGCTGCTGGTGTGAGGGAGGTCGCCCTAGCAACCCTGAAAGCGTGGGTGGGCGGCTTCGGGAAGAACACCGCCAAAGGCCAGCCTTACATTTTAGACAAGAAGCTGGCCGTTCAGATCTTCCCCGGTGGCAAGTCAACAGGGTATGTTGACCCCATATCCGCAGCCCCTCTCATAGCCTCCATCCAGCAGGAGATGCAGCAGTCTTTCGGGGTCGTGGCCACGCAAGAGTCGGTCCCGGACGTCGCAACCTTGGACCTTAATATTGAGCCTATGGCGGTAGGTGCTGAGGATTTGTTGGTTGAGGTAGGTGTGTCGGGTGCCCAAGGTCTTTCCTTGGGCGCTCCTGGATCTTCTCCTGTCCCTTCTTCTACTGCTTCTTTCCAAGGCTTTGTGGGATCTGAGATCCCTACCCGCTCTCCCGCTCTCTCTGTACCCCCAAAGGTGAAGGGACAGAGAGAACCGAAGACCCTGGTTAAGACGACTTCTAAAAAGTCGTCGTCGTCTTCTTCAGCTAAGAAGTCTTCGACTTCCTATGCTGACGCGGTGAGGCTAAGCCGAGCTCTTCATACTCAAAGAGCTCTAGAAGCAAGTCTTCTAAGGAGAAGGCTCGCGCTCCCGCCGAGCCAATGCCTTCTCCGGCCTCCACCGCATCCACTCCGGCAACGCCGGTTGGAGTAGCGGGACCTAGCACCTTTGATCCCACTGCTTTCTCAGCAGTGGTGATGCAACAGGTAGGTGAGATGGTTGGCTCTCAAGTCTCCGCCCTAGGAACAAAGTTCGAGCAGATGTTCGCACAACTGTCGAGCACTCTGTCTCAGTCGGGCCAGTCCATCCAAGATCTCTCTAACAGAGTTAGAGAGAATGAGGACCGAGTAGCTGGGCTCTCTCAGGTCCCTCTTCCAGTCTCCCCAGTAACAAGTGCTGGTATTTTCCAGCTTCCACCATATGAGTCACTACCAGCTTTCTCCATGGAGAACCCATGGAGAGTGGCCGCTTACGCTCCGTTTAAAGATGGTATGATCTCTATCCCGGAGTGTGGAACTCGAAGGATTGAGGACTTCGAGTTTTATCCTCCGGGATTGACGCAGCCTTTCATTGGCTATGCTAGGCTGACCGTAGCGGCGCTTACTAGGGAGGACAAGATCTCCAGGGAGAACGTTCTCTACAGTAGAGATCATGCTCAACGCGAATGGGTTCACTGCCTTGAGGACTGGGAGTGTACCAACACCAAGCTCCAGGCTTTCAAGAGTCCTTTCACTATTTTTGCGACGGAGGAGGAGGCTTCTCTTCCGTTCGCTACAAAAATAGTAGAAACGACTCTTCAAGCAGTCCTCAAGGATGAGCCCATGCCACAGCTAAGGGAAGCAGAGTCTACTTCTCCGCTCTTCCCAGCTTTCGGAGAATTGTGGGAGAACTTGCCAGCCACGTTCACGCTTGGTAAGCTCAAACCGGACTGTGCCATGGACCAGTTCGGCGAAAAGCTCCCAAGGCTGCCTGATTCCCTGATTCAGGCAGAGTTCGACGCTCGAACTAGGTTTGGCAGGTCCCTCAATTCTCTGATTATCACGGAGATGGCTGCTCTCTCGTATGGCACGGAACCTTTGTTTAAGATTTTGGCCAAGTCCCAGCTTCAGACGGTTCAGACGGATGCTTTCGACTTCTTCCAAGCCAGGAGGAATTGCCGAAAGCACGTTCTGCAGGAGTGCACTATTAGGCACGAACCTAATAGACTCCTGGCTTCCAGCATGTGGGGAGCGGATCTCTTCCCAGAGTCCGCTGTAAATGAGGTACACCACGAAAGGCTTGCTAGGCTCAACCAGAGCCTTAGAGCTAGGTGGGGTATCTCATCTAAGAGGAAGCAAGAATCCGTCCCCACTGCTGGTAAGAAACCAAAGAAGTCTGGTAAAAGGTTCCAGCCTTACCAGAAACACCAGCAACAGCAGCAATTCGTTCAGGCCGTCCCGGTTACCCAACAGGGACAACCTTCTACATCAAAGCAGAACCAGCCCATCCTCCTGCTGTCTCCTCAGTCACAACCTTCGACCTCCTACGCACTCTCGCCGGCCTTCAACCCTATGTATGAAGGTCAGGCCTACCTCCCTTTAATAGACAATCGAGAGGTAGGGCGAGAGGCTACTTTCGCCAGCGTGGCGCAGGGAGGGCGACAAGGAGTAAGCAGTTCAGAGGAGGGCGTGGTGGTCAACCCGCCCATCAACAATGAGGCTCCCCAGGTAGGAGGGAGGCTGTTCCTCTTCCGTCACAGGTGGGGGTTCAGCAATTGGGCACAGAGCATAGTGTCCAAGGGATTGGGTTGGAGTTGGATCAAAGATCCCCCTCCAATCAAATCATTCCGCCAAGTACCATCAAAGGAATTGACAGATTATGTGGAGGAACTCCTTCAGAAAGGAGCTATTGCAAGAGTCAAGCATCTAAAATTTCAAGGGTCGCTTATTCAGCGTGCCAAAGAAAGGCTCAACAAAAAGAAGGGTAATCTTAGACTTGTCAAGGCTAAACTCTTTCATTCGTTGCGACAAGTTCAAGATGCTTACCCTCTCGCAAGTAAGACCTTACTTTCCTCGTGGAGCCGTCACATGCTCCATCGATCTTACAGACGCATACTATCATATCCCTATAGCCAGACACTTCCGCCCATTCCTAGGATTCAGGCTAGGAAATCAGACATTCTCATTCAAAGTGATGCCCTTCGGTCTGAATGTAGCCCCCAGGGTATTCACGAAAATAGCAGAAGTAGTTGTGCAGCAATTGAGAGCTCAGGGAATAATGATAGCAGCATACCTCGACGATTGGTTGATCTGGGCACCAACAGTCGAGGAATGCCTCAAAGCCACCAAAAAGGTAGTTCACTTTCTGGAACATCTGGGGTTCCAGATAAACAAAACGAAATCCAGACTTACTCCGGAGTCTCGTTTTCAGTGGCTAGGAATCCAATGGGATTTGTCTTCCCACAATCTGTCAATTCCAGTGGCCAAACGGAAAGAAATAGCAAAGTCTGTCAGACATTTTCTCAAATGCAAGCAACATCAAGGAGAAGCCAGAAAGAATCCTAGGGTCCCTTCAGTTTGCTTCAGTGACAGATATCCTCCTGAAAGCAAGGCTAAAAGATATAAATCGAGTTTGGCGATCGAGAGCAAACGCCAAATCTCGAGACAAGTTGTCAGTAATTCCACAGATCCTTCGCAATCAACTCCGTCCATGGTCAAAAGTAAAGAACTTAGCCAAGCGGGTACCCCTTCAATATCCCCTTCCAGTGTTAACCATTCACACGGATGCCTCCCTGTCCGGGTGGGGGGGATATTCTCAGTTCAAACAGGTTCAGGGGACTTGGTCAGTTCAATTCCGCCAGCTCCACATAAACGTTCTGGAAGCAATGGCAGTATTTCTTACCTTGAAGAGACTGCTTCCCCGAAAAAGTCTCATCTAAGACTAGTTTTGACAGTGCAGTGGTAGTTCATTGCATCAACAGAGGAGGGTCCAAATCCAAGCATGTGAACCATGTCATGATAGCCATCTTTGCCCTAGCAAACAAACACAAATGGCATCTGTCCGCCACTCACCTGGCGGGGGTAAGAAATGTGATAGCAGACGCTTTGTCCCGGTCAGTCCCTCTGGAATCAGAATGGTCCCTAGACGACGGGTCATTCCGGTGGATATGCCGGAGAGTCCCAGGTCTCCAAGTAGATCTCTTCGCCTCACAAGCGAACCACAAGCTCCCTTGCTATGTGGCCCCCAACCTGGACCCTCTGGCTTATGCCACGGACGCCCTGTCGTTAGATTGGGATCAGTGGAGGAAAATTTATGCTTTTCCTCCAGTGAATCTCCTCTTGAAAGTCTTGAGCAAGCTGAGGACTTTCAAGGGAATAGTAGCTCTGATTGCTCCAGACTGGCCCAAGAGCAACTGGTATCCTCTGCTTCTGGAATTGGGTCTCCGACCTCAACGGATTCCCAATCCCAAGCTGTCACAATCAGTACAAATGAGGACTGTGTTCGCTTCCTCAGGAATTCTTCAGACCCTAACTTTATGGACTTCATGAAGTTTGCGGCTAATAAAGATGCTAACATTGATCCACAAAACATCCTCTTCCTAGAATCAGATAAGAGAGAGTCAACTATTAGACAATATGACTCAGCTGTTAAAAAATTAGCATCCTTCCTGAAAGAATCAAACACTACAACCATGACAGTTAATTTAGCTATATCCTTTTTCAGATCCTTATTTGAAAAAGGTTTAGCGCTAGCACTATTACTACTCATAAATCGGCTTTGAAGAAGATCTTTCAGTTAGGTTTCCAGATAGATCTGACTGAATCTTATTTTACGTCTATCCCTAAAGCCTGTGCTAGACTTAGACCTTCTCAAAGGCCTACTGCAGTTTCATGGTTCTTAAATGATGTCCTCAAACTAGCATCAGATACTGACAACTCGTCTTGTACATTCATAATGCTTCTTAGAAAGACATTATTCTTATTAAGCCTAGCTTCAGGAGCTAGAATTTCAGAACTGTCGGCTCTATCCAGAGATGCGGGTCATGTGGAATTCCTCCCCTCAGGAGAAGTTCTGCTTGCTCCGGATCGTAGTTTTTTGGCTAAAAATGAGGATCCTCTTGCAAGGTGGGCCCCTTGGAAAGTCATCCCACTTCCGCAAGACCCTTCTCTCTGCCAGTATCAACTTTAAGAGCCTTTCTATCTCGTACATCCTCAAGATCCTCAGGTCCTCTCTTCAGAGAGAAAAAGGTGGTACTTTATCAGTAAAAGGTATTAGACAACAAATCCTTTACTTCATTAAACAAGCCAATCCTGATTCATTTCCAAAAGCACATGACATCAGGGGAGTAGCCACCTCAATTTAATTAAGTACTTCAACATATGAACTTTGAGGATCTTAAAAAGTATACTGGATGGAAATCTCCGACAGTCTTTAAACGTCATTATCTAAAGTCCTTGGAATCTTTAAAATTTTCTGCAGTAGCAGCGGGAAACATTGTTTCTCCTGATACTGTATAGTAGTCGTAGTATAGATCCAGGTCTCCTCTCTACCTACCTCATCCAACATGCCTCACCCTATCGCCATGCTACTCGGATATTCTAGCCTTAGCCGCTGAGATCATATTAGTGGATTGTCCCTTATTTTTTTGCTAGGGACATCCACACTATGTACTGATAATGTACTTCAGTGTACCTACCCTTATTTTTATGCTAGGGTAGGACACAATGTGTTTGTATATTTTGTAAATAAGTTATCTAAGTAAATCCATTTTGTTAAAATTACACTGCATTATTGTAATTTACTATGTTTACTGTAATTTTAAGTACTTTACATTACTAACTTTCTTTTATGTCATTGTTTAAAATAAGTTAGCCTTAAGTACTTAGTTTATATGCTGTAATAACTGATTTACTTATATTATATCCCTCATTTTACAACTGATTTTCATTTGTCCTTTTTTCCCATCTTGTCTGTTTCTCTGGTACTCTTTCATAGGCCGACACGAGCTGGTGCCCATGAAAGGTATTTTGAACGAGGAAAAAATCTATTTCTGGGTGATTGGCTCGTGTCGCTTGCGCGAAATATCCTTTAATCTATTATTTCTAGGGTAAATGTACTAACACATACCAGAGAATAAATAAAATAAAGAAAAAGGTCAGTATGACTGACTCGCTCACCCTCTAGGAGGGTGTCGGTATGAACACTAGGCGAGTGAGACCACTACCACGAGCCAAATGCCAATAGAAATCTCCCACTACAAAACCCTCCAAGAGGGGAGCCGTCCCACAGAGGGAGCAGCTCGTACTACTACTACACCATCCCATGCTTGCGACTGCTGCGCCTCTAGTGGCCATCCTTTTAAAGTTAGCGCCAGGAGCCACACGTGCTAATTTTCTCTCTGTGTTTTTTGTGCCCTTTCGTGGATTTTTACTATAATGGAGCGTGCAGCTATCGCAGCAGCTAAGTTAAGTACTCAGTATTTACGGTTAGCGAGTTTTTTTCCGTCCCCGAGACGGTATTTGCCGTTTTTTAGGTATAGATACGTTCTCGGGGGCTGGAAGCATGGCAGCATGGTCCTGCCGCATGTTGGGTTCGTTCTTGGTCTCCCATACCTAGAACGCCCCTTATTATTTTACGCTCTATTTTGATTATCCGCGTTATTACGTCTACTCAAGTTGTTATACATGTATGTATTTCACCTTTTGTAGGCTTTTTCTATCCAGACCCTAGTTCAGGTTCCTTGTATCGGCCCCTGACTAGCTTTGAGTGGTAGACTTGCCTTCGGGCTAGTCGCACACTCCTGGATTTTTTCTCCTGCTATTTTACCTTCTTTCTTTCATTTTTATTATATATTATATTTTTATGTTTTGTTGTTGTTAGGTTAGTTGGCGTCTGGCTTAGCCTAGGTCCTGGCTCGTAGAGCCTAGTCTACCGTTGATCAGTTCGGTCGCTTCCTCATAGCTTCTCTCTGATCAGTTGGTTTTCGCCCTATGGGCCTATATGCTACCGCTTTTCAGTTCTGGTTGCTTCCCGATAGCTTCTCTCTGATCAGTTGGTTGGCCTAGGCTGGTTACCGTATCTTAGTTTTACCGCCTCGTGGTCACTACGTGATCACGAGTCAGCCAGGCGCCTGCCAGTCCCCCTCCCCCCCTCTCCCGCTCTCCCATAGAGTCGGGCGGGGGTGGGTCGGTCTGTCCTTGCTCGCCCAGCATGCCCGAGCCTGCCTCCCCCCTTCCCCTCCACCGGAGGGGCCTGGGAGTCCGACAGTCCCTGACTGGTTCGACCTCTCCGCTTCTCGGCTCGGCCGGGTGGGGTACGTTGTGGGGGGCTCTGGCACCTTCCCCCCCTCCGTTACTTCCTTGTCGCTCCGGGTTAAGCGCGAGTCTGAACTTATGTCCATCTCGCCCTTCCCTCCTTACTAGAGCTCCTCCCTATCGGAGTCCTGGTATCCAGCGGAAGGGTATATCCACCATAGTTGGACCGGAGCATACAATAGGTCTTTACTAACCGTACCGTATTGCTGAGTTACTACACTCCGCTTCACTGGACCTAGTCCGGTTACTTGCATGTAGGTTTAAGTTATCTTTAAGTTTATCTTAAGTTTCTTAAACCATCCCCACCCCTCCCTTAGTAGTTACCGGATCTCTCCGGGATTATCAGCCATATTCAGGCCATGCAGGGAGGGGTTATGCCCAAATTTTTTCCGAGCTCCGCCACGTAACGGAGTTCTTTTGTCCTTAGTCTGTAAGTGTTACCCCTTTAAGATACTCATGTGTCTTCCCACTTACAGGCCACCAACTGTGAGCATCCGGATGTTCCGCTACACTTCAGGACCCCTGTGGACACGAAGTTTGCCGGTCCCATGCTCCATGCGCGACTCCGCACGGGGACATCCAGGTCTGGTACCATGAGACGTGTACCATATGTTACGATCTGGTGAGCCAGCTTTTGGAAGGCGTAAGTATTTCCATCTCCGCATGCCCCGCTCCGCCTCTTTTACTTCTTAAGTTTTCATCATTACTTTAACTTAAGGCATCTAGTTTAAGTTATATCCTAAGTTTTAGTTTTAAGTGGTTCTTAATTCTAAAATATATCCTCTCTTACAGGCTCCGGCAGTAAGAGATACGGCATTGGCTACCCTGCGGGCCATGGGTCGGAGGTTTTGTTGGCAAGAACGCCGCCAAGGGTCAGCCCTACATTCTGGAGAAGCGTTTAGCTTTGTTAATCTTCCCCGGAGGCAAGGCGACTGGATACGTCGATCCGGTAGAGGCGGACCCCTCTATTGCCTTTATCCAACAACAGCTGGCGGCCTCCTTGACTGAACAAGACCAGGATATCTCCACGGATGTCGCAACCCTGGATATAAATGTTGAAACCTATGGTAGGTATAGACGACCTGTTGGTCGAGGTAAGTAATGCAGGTACCCAAGGGTCCCCCTTGGGAGTGACTGTTTCTTCTACCCCTGCAACTTCACCATCCTTCCCAGGCTTTACCGGTGATGAGTTATATACTCCTCCAGAGGCTTCGGTTAGGCCTAAGATCAAGTCTCATATGACCTTGACTAAGACGTCATCGTCCTCGAAGAAGACGTCCTCGTCTTCTTCTTCGCGTAAGTCTCCGGCTCGTAATCCCGGCTCAGACAGGTCTAAAGGGTCTAGCTCCGGCTCAAAGTCATCAAAGAGTAGCCTAAGGAGAAATCCCGTACCCCGGCAGTATCACCCAGTTCCACTACCTTTGGTGCCTATTCAGAGTCTCCCCTACCACCTCCGCAGCAGCTCCGGCTCTGGACACCAATGCTGGCCTGTTGCAACAGGTGGGCGACTTGGTAGGCTCCCTTAAGACGAGTATGGAACATATGATATTCTCGCCTTCTCGCGGATAGGATAACTTCTCAGGATACTATTATAGCCGGCCTAAGAGAAGCCCCCCTTGCCTCTCCCTCAACCTCTAACACTATGGGATCTCAGCTTCCCCCGTATGACTCGCTGCCCGCTTTCTCCATGAACAATCCTTGGAGAGTAGCGTCATATGCTCCCTTCCAAGATGGTCTCATCTCCATACCGGAGTTTGGAACTCGAAGAATAGAGGACTTCGAGTTCTACCCGGAAGGCCTACAGCCTCCCTTCATAGGCTACGCTAGGCTCACGCCTTCGGCTATGGTTAGAGATGACAGGGTACCAAAGGAGACAGTCCTCTATTCTCGGGACCAGGCCCAACGAGAATGGCTTAGATGTCTAGACGACATGGACTGTTCGAATACCAAGATCCAACCATTCAAAAGTCCCTTTACCATTTTCACGATGGATGAAGGTACCCGCTCCCTTTCCTTACCAAGATAGCGAGGGTTTCGACCATCTCAGCAGCTCAGAAAGGGGAACCCATGCCTCAGCTGAAAGAAGCAGACCCCACTTCTCCGTTGCTCCCGTCAATTGGAGAATTATGGGAGGAACTTGCCTAACACTTTCACAGCTGGCAAACTCAAACCTGACTGTGCTATGGAGCAGTTTGGTGAAAAGCTGCCCAGGCTCCCGGATAGTCTTATTCAAGCGGAGTTTGACTCGAAAACAAGACTAGCCAGGTCAATCAACCTGATGGCTATGTCTGAGTAGCAACCATGGCTTATGGTTCAGAACCAATTTTTAAGCTTATGACCAAGCCCTGACTCAAACGGTGCAGTCAGACATGTTCGAGTTTGCCACTGCTAGAACAAATTGCAGGAAGCATGTATTGCTTGAGGCAAACCATTCGGCATGAACCGAATAGGTTACTTTCTTCTAACATCTGGGCGCAGATCTCTTCCCAGAGGCTATGGTAAAGGAAGTACAAGCAGAGGCTACGAGGTTGAACCAAAGCCTTAAGGACCGTTGGGGTCTTATGGCTAGGAGAAGGCAAGACTTGACACCAAAAGGTAAGGGACAAAGGAAGCCTAGACGTTTCCAACCTTACCAAAAGAAGCAGCCGCGCTTCCCTCAACAAGTTCCTACAGTGCCGTTAGTGCAGACAGCTCAGCCATCCACGTCTAAAAAAGGCCAATCACAGCCTATTTATGTGATATCCCCTCAGCCTCAACCCTCCACCTCATACGCCATCTCTCCAGCTTACAATCCAGCCTTCGAGAGTCAAGCTTCTCAGAAGTATGACCGCTCGAACAAGGGAGGCAGAGGTAAGCGGTCCTTTCGTGGGAGAGGATCGGGAGGTCCTTCAATAGGGGAAAGCACTTCAGAGGAGGTCGAGGGGGTTACCAGAACCAATGAGGAACTTCAGGTAGGAGGGAGGCTGTTTCACTTTCGCCACCGGTGGAACTTCAGCCAGTGGGCTCAGAGCATAGTGTCAAAAGGGCTGGTTGGAGCTGGTTGACGAACCACCTCCAGCCAGACCTTTCCGTCAACTTCCTTCCAAGGAATTGACAGAGTACGCAGAGGACCTCCTTCAGAAAGGAGCTATAGTCAAAGTCAAGAGATTAAAATTTCAAGGTCGCTTGTTCAGCGTCCCAAGAAAGGCTCAAACAAAAGAAGGGTAATCTTAGACTTGTCCCGCTTAAACTTAGCCATCCGCTGCGACAAGTTCAAGATGCTCACGATCTCACAGGTGCGGACCTTACTTCCCCGTGGGGCCGTCACCACCTCTATCGATCTTACAGACGCCTACTATCATATCCCTATTGCAAGACACTTCCGTCCGTATCTGGGATTCAAGATAGGAGACCAGACGTTCTCCTTCAAGGTAGTCCCGTTCGGGCTCAACGTGGCACCCAGGGTGTTCACGAAGCTAGCGGAAGTAGTAGTGCAAACAGCTCAGAGCTCAAGGGATTATGGTAGTAGCGTATCTCGACGATTGGTTGATCTGGGCCCCATCAGTCGAAGAATGCAACAAGGCCACACTGAAAGTGATCAATTCCTGAATATCTAGGATTCAAGATAAAACAGATCCAAGTCCGACTCACCCAGAGTCAAACTTTCAGTGGCTAGCATTCAATGGAATCTATCCTCACACACTCTGTCGATTCCATCCACCAAAAGGAAAGAAATAGCGAAGTCAGTCAAGCAATTTCTAAGTCAACAAATAGCATCGAGGAGAGCTCAGGAAAGAATCCTCGGCTCTCTCCAGTTTGCTTCAGTAACGAACATCTTAATGAAAGCCAAACTGAAAGATCTAACCAGGATCTGGCGCTCTCGAGCAAATGTCAGGTCCAGGGACAAGCTATCCTCAGTACCTCTGATTCTAAAGAACCGGCTTCGGCCGTGGGCAAAAGTCAAGAATCTGTCAGTGTCAGTCCCTCTTCAGTTCCCTCCACCAGGGATTACCATCCACACAGACGCGTCCTTAAGCGGCTGGGGAGGGTACTCCCAGGTCAAAAAGGTGCAAGGAATTTGGTCACCCGAGTTCCGTCAGTTCCATATAAACGTACTGGAGGCAATGGCAGTCTTCTTGACTCTGAAAGATTACGCCCACCAAGGTAACTCCCACATAAAGCTAGTCTTGGACAGCGCAGTGGTATAGTACATTGCATAAACAGAGGAGGCTCCAAGTCACGTCATCTAAATCACGTCATGATAGCCATCTTCTCCCTGGCAGACAAATTCAGTTGGCATCTTTCCTCCACCCACATAGCTGGGGTAAGAAACGTCATAGCAGACGCCCTATCCCGATCAGTACCCCTAGAGTCGGAATGGTCTCTAGACGAGAGTTCGTTCCGGCCAATGATCCTTCAAAGAGTCCCAGGGCTACAGGTGGATCTCTTCGCATCACAAGCGAACCACAAACTACCGTGTTATGTAGCCCCCAACCTGGACCCTCTGGCTTACGCCACGGACGCCTGGCTCTGGACTGGAACAACTGGGAGAAGATTTACGAGTTCGTTCCCTCCAGTGAATCTCCTTATGAAGGTCTTAGACAAACTCTCAGGACATTCAGGGGTCAAGTGGCTCTAGTAGCCCCAGACTGGCCGAAGAGCAATTGGTACCCCCTGATCCTGGAACTGGGTCTTCGTCCCCTTCGGATCCCCAGTCCCAAGCTCTCCCAGTCAGTACAAACGAAGACTGTGTTCGCTTCCTCAGGGATTCTCAAAACCCTAACTTTATGGATTTCATGAGTTTGCGCAAAAAGAGATGCGAATATTGACCCTCAGAATATTCTTTCCTGGATCCGATATAAAAGGGATTCAACTTTGAGGCAGTATGATGCTGCCGTCAAAAAGTTAGCAATCTTCCTGAGAGAGTCAGATATCAGAATCATGACAGTTAATTCTGCTATATCCTTTTTCAGATCTTTATTTGAAAAGGGTTTAGCAGCTAGCACGATTACGACAAACAAGTCAGCATTGAAAAAGATATTTCAATTTGGATTTAACATAGACTTGACAGATACCTATTTCTCGTCTATTCCTAAAGCATGTGCTAGACTTAGGCCCTCTGTCAGGCCTACGTCAGTTTCATGGTTCTTAAACGATGTTTTCTAAAACTGGCTTCGAAACCGATAATGACA
Source organism: Macrobrachium nipponense (assembly GCF_015104395.2). Lineage (NCBI taxonomy): Eukaryota > Metazoa > Arthropoda > Malacostraca > Decapoda > Palaemonidae > Macrobrachium > Macrobrachium nipponense. Next base: position 91,137,041 of record NC_061108.1, read on the forward strand.
CATGCTCGTTTATGATGCTCCTAAGAAAAACTCTGTTTTTATTAAGCCTAGCTTCAGGAGCAAGAATTTCAGAACTGTCGGCTTGATCCAGAGATCCGGATCATATTCAATTCCTTCCCACAGGGAAGTGCTACTTTCTCCGGAACGTAGCTTTTTAGCAAAGAATGAAGATCCTTTGATGAGGTGGGAACCTTGGAAGGTACTACCCCTTCCACAAGATGTTTCCCTTTGTCCGGTTTTCAACCTTACGAGCCTTTCTATCCAGGACCTCCTCTTCCTCATCGGGGCCCCTCTTTGAGGAGGGAAAAAGGTGGTACTTTATCCACTAAAGGCATCAGGCAACAAATCCTGTACTTTATCAAACAAGCCAATCCTGACTCCTTCCAAAGCACATGATGTCAGGGCAGTAGCCACCTCAATTAATTACTTTCCAACATATGAATTTTGGCATGATTTAAAGAAGTATACCGGATGGAAATCGCCGACAGTGTTCAAACGTCACTACCTTAAGTCCTTGGAAGCTCTGAAATTTCCAGCAGTAGCAGCGGGTAACATAGTTTCCCCTGACTCTAGCAGATTATAGTAGAAAGATTCAGTCCTCCTTTCTACCTGCCTCACCCAACAGATTCGTCTATTCCTGCCTTGTTCATTACATTTACCTTGTGTCTTAGCTGCTCTATTGATTGTATAGTGCCCCTTTTGTCTGGTTAGGGACACTAACATCTGATTACCATACTGATCTCATAGATGTTATCCCTTATTTTTATGCTAGGGGATACATCATAACGCAATGGTTACGGGTTTTGTATATTAAGTCATATACATTCCTAAGATATTTTATTTATCATTCCATTGATCAAATATTTGATGTAAATTTATACTAATTGCTATTTCTATTTTTGATACATGTGTTACACAGATTTATTTATTGTGATAGGTAATCATACCTATTTGTACCTTTATGTAAATTCCTATATTATTAACATAATTAGATCTAAGGGTAATAATTTAAGCATATTATGATTTTGTTTTACTGTGTACTTGTATCTTGTTAGCAATTATATCCATTCTTTTATTTTGTATCTTTTATTTGAGACCTATTTTGTTTTATTATATCTTATTTACTTTGTTTACAATCTTGTGCTGTTTCTCTGTACGATTTCGCGCAAGCGACACGAGCTGAGCCCAAAAAGGATTTTGACGTAAGGAAAAATCTATTTCTGGGCGATTGGCTCGTGTCGCCAGCGAAATACCCCCCCTACCCATCCCTTCGCTCAAGATTGTCTGCTAACTTCAGGATGGCCACTAGAGGCGCAGCAGTCGCAAGGCATGGGTATTTGGCTTATGTAGTAGTAGTACGAGCTGTCCCTCCCTCTTGGGACGGCTCCCCTCTTGGAGGGTTTTGTAGTGGGAGATTTCTATTGGCATTTGGCTCGTGGTAGTGGTCTCACTCGCCTAGTGTTTCATACCGACACCCTCCTAGAGGGTGAGCGAGTCAGTCATACTGACCTTTTCTTTATTTTATTTATTCTCTGGTATGTGTTAGTACATTTACCCTAGAAATAATAGATTAAAGGATATTTCGCTGGCGACACGAGCCAATCGCCCAGAAATAGATTTTTCCTTACGTCAAAATCCTTTTTCTGGGTGATTGGCTCGTGTCGCCCTATGAAACCCACCCTGTATTGATTGCCCCCCCCCCCTGCAGGAGAAGATGTTCTTAGATTAAGGATGACCGCTAGGGGCGCTGCTGTCCGTGGCGTCCTCTAGTAGTAGTAGTAGCGGCCGCATCGCCCGTTGGTATCAGCTCTCTCTTGTGGGGATTCTGATTGGAAGGTCTAATTGGTGAATGTCTCGTGGTAGTGTTCCCACTCGCCCCTATTGCCATACCGACACTTCTTTTTAAGAGTGAGCGAGTCAGTTTTACTGACATTTTCTTAATTTTGTTTTTCTCTGGTAATTTTAGATTAATTTTACCTAGAAAGAATGATATTAAGGATCCTTTCATAGGGCGACACGAGCCAATCACCCAGAAATAGATTTTTCCTTCGTCAAAATCCCTTTTTTGACTGGGCATATTATGGGATTTCAATTACCTACTCTACATTAGCACTAGAATAGTACAAGGTAATTACCATATATATTTATATATTATTATGAAATGATTTGTTCTCAACCCAATCAATCAGCATGCCCCAAAGAGTTATCAGGCAAGCAGTGTCTATCTTGAAAACCTTTGGAAACTGCTCATTGCAATTACAATACATAAATGGTATGCAGATTGTCAGTTAATCATGAACAAGAAAATATTTTATGAGTCTACACTCGATTCAACTTTTTTATTGTTAAATGTGGTTATCAGGCTATAATTCACAGGTGCTAGTCAGTAGAAGCTTCACTACACATCTGTTACTTTGGTAGTCTGGCCAGTCTTATTTTCAATAAGTATGTGACAGTACAAGTAAAACCGTACACAATGCATGTCAGTGTGATTTTTGGTACCAAGTGTCTCAAGCCTGAAAATAATTTGATGTGTGCGTTAGGGAAATTTAGCATTTTACTTTTGCTGAATTGGCATACCTAGAGATATTGCAGTCCGGAAAATAATTTTCTTATTCCACTTACTTCATTATGCCTTGCTCGTGAAGTCACATTTCTTGGACTAGGATGCTGGACACCCTGAGCACCAGCAGCACGGCGAACTTGGGGCATCATGATTAGAGGTTCCCTGTCAAGGACATAGACACAAGTATGTATATGGCATAAAAGAAAATGTACGTAATTGTTTAATCAAACATCACAATGGTGACAGGTCCACAATAATATTGCATGTCAAGTATAAAGTCTTTAATAGATAATAAAAGCTTTTCAAACCTTATACTAGGTTCATCTTCAGTCAAGTGAACATTATGACTAAAAACCTGTTGAAGTAAATTTCTGAACAGGACCATTCCACAATGATGAACGCAGATGGAGGAAGTGCTCAACAGCTCGATTAGGTAATTCCGTTGTTGATGTTCGAATTCCTGTTTGCTATTCTGCTGGAACGTCTTGTGGGCTGTGATGATGCTGCATGGTGTTCCCTTGGCGGCGCGCTTACAACGTGCTGTAATCCATCTGAGGAAGGAAAGCAGAAGAGGGGGCTGTTGGAGAAACAGAGCTTGTCTTAAAATTAAAATTTTTTACAAAGTTTTTAAGAATGTAAAAGTTGACTAATGGGTCTTCCCCAACAAAAGCTTCTCCCAAGTTTATGGCGGCGCCTTCCACTAGTCTTCTTGTTTGGACATTGTTATTTTTAAAAATTATGTTAGATCCATCCCAATTCGGTCTATGGTTGTTCTTAAAAGCTTGGGAGACTATTGCATTGTTCTGTGCATGAAGTGCATAGCGCGTTTGTGTTTTTTTTCCCTTTTTAATCAGGCCGGTAGTCCTTTCTTTTCCCCCCCCCACATTTTCCCCAAAATATTTTTCCTTACAGTCATGACAAGGGATCTCGTAAACACCCAGAATTATATTATTCTTATCGTTATTGTTGTTTCTGATTAGTTTATGGCTAATCATGTTTGGGTATTTGAAAACTATTTTAGTGTCTTTCTGGCTATTGTTAGCATAGTTACATAATTTGTCGAGGTTGGGATTAAAAGGGAGGGGTAAGAATCTGTTGGGTTTTTCCTTGGGGTTGTTAACAAGACGATAAAATGCTTTCTTAGCTCGTGAAATGGCTTTGTCAATAAAATGATCAGGGTATCTAAGTCCTCTGAAGGTGGATCGTATGTGCTGAATTTCTCCATCAACAAACTCCGGGTCGCATATTTTAAACACACGTAGGGTAAAGTTCATTACTACATTGCTCTTAATGTTATTGGCATGGAGTGAATAAAAATGTATGTCACTTTCTGAGTTGGTTGTTTTGCAATACAGAGAATTTAAAGTTATGATTATTGTGATCTCTAATGACTAATACGTCCAAAAAGGGTAGCTTGTAATCTACTCTCTCTATTGTGAATTTTATGGAGGGGAGAATACTGTTGGCTATTTCTAATACGTAGTCTGTTTAAGTTCTGATCGTTTCTTCAGATGATAACGAATATGTCATCTACGTTGTCATCCGAAGAAATGATCAGAACTTAAACAGACTATTAGAAATAGCCAGCAGTATTCTTCCCTCCATAAAATTCACAATAGAGAGAGAAGTAGATTACAAGCTACCATTTTTGGACATATTAGTCATTAGAGATCACAATAATCATAAATTTAAATTCCCTGTGTATTGCAAAACAACCAACTCAGAAAGTTACATACATTTTTATTCATTCCATGCCAATAACATTAAGGGCAATGGAGTAATGAACTTTACCCTACGTGCGTTTAAAATATGCGACCCGGAGTTTGTCGATGGAGAAATTCAGCACATACGATCAACCTTCAAAGGACTAAGATACCCTGATCATTTTATTGACAAAGCCATTTCACGAGCTAAGAAAGCATTTTATCGTCTTGTTAACAACCCCAAGGAAAAACCCAACAGATTCTTACCCCTCCCTTTTAATCCCAACCTCGACAAATTATGTAACTATGCTAACAATAGCCAGAAAGACACTAAAATAGTTTTCAAATACCCAAACACAATTAGCCATAAACTAATTAGAAACAACAATAACGATAAGAAGAATATCATTCCGGGTGTTTACGAGATCCCCTGTCATGACTGCAAGGGAAAAAAATATATTTTGGGGAAAGTGGAAGAGGACTACCGACCTGATTAGGGGAACACAAATGCGCATATGCACTTCATCCACAGAACAATGCAATAGTCTCCCAAGCTTTTAAGAACAACCATAGACCGAATTGGGATGGATCTAACATAATTTTTAAAAATAACAATGTCCAAACAAGAAGGCTAGTGGAAGGCACCGCCATAAACTTGGGAAAGCTTTTTATGGTAACAAGTCATTTGTTGGGGAAGACCCATTAGTCAACTTTTACATTCTTAAAAACTTTGTTAAAAATTTTAATTTAAAGACAAGCTCTGTTTTTCCTTTGCCTGTTGCTGCCCCTCCTTCTTCTCTTCTTCCTCAGATGGATTACAGCACGGGGGACGTGACATGGGAACACCATGCAGCATCATCACAGCCCACAAGACATTCCAGCAGAATAGCAAACAGGAAATTGAACATCAACAACGGAATTACCTAGTTGGGCTGTTAAGCGCTTCCTCCATCTGTGTTCGTCACTGTGGAATGATCCTGTTCAGAAGTTTACTTTGATAGATTTTTAAAGTCATAATGTTCACTTGACTGAAGATGAACCTAGTATAAGGTTTGAAAGCTTTTATTATCTATTAAAGACTTTATACTTCACATGCGATATTATTTTGGACCTGCAACCATTGTCATCATTTTTGACACTGAAAATTGTGCCCAAAACATCACAATTATATGAATTACATTATTTTATAATCAAATTGATGGCCAACAATCTGATAATTAAGAAGAATGTACGCCAGGAAATATTCTTCACAATCTACTGAAAGCAAATTCAGTGGACTATTTTCAAATAATGTCTATTATAAAGGAATTTGATGTAAGGTTTCAAGATATATTTAAGGCTTGCAATTGAAAATATGTTGAATTTCAAGTATAAATTTTATGGAAATCATGTAAAAGTTTACCTCATAGATTTTGAACTGAAAATCAATATTTTATTGATTAACATTTTCATTTGTTAGATCGTGCTACTTCACTTTTCATCTTGAATATGCTCAAATGAATTCAAAAGCAGACAAAAACGGGGGTAACAATCATAAAATTGTTATTTATTACTTACATAAAAATTTTTTCATAAAGAAAATAATTACAGTACGTATACGTACACTAATCAGCACATCAATACATACCCTGTAGGCGAGAGGTGAGGGATCAGAGAAGGCTGGTTGTGACCAGCACTAACCATGGAGCGTGCAAGGGCTTTGCGCTGCTGGTACTCTTCTCTGTTTTTGACAGGTTTTGCCCAGGTCACTTCCAAGTCACATCCATGGACAAGTCTCCCTAAGACAGAGATGGTTCAGCATTTTTCCAAATGTAGTACCAAAGGCAGTATTACAGTTGAAAAATCAAAATCAGCTTTAAGGAAAATCAGTTCAAGAAAAGATCAGATCAGTACGTACTGTATTACAATTATAAAACACTAATTTTGAGTTACTATAAAAATTCATTATACATAAGCCTATGTGTATTTTTGTGTCTGCACGAACATCAATGTAAATATAGAATACCCAGAAAAAAAAGGTATTTATTTCAGCAAGACTTCTCCATGCCAGTGAAGTCTTTAGAAAACTCTAACTACATATTGTACATATTGCTACATATGTTATATGCTTTGGTTATGCTATGAAGTCAATACTTCAAAATAGAGAAGCTATTGTTTTCCCTCTAGAACTCACTACATATACCCATTTTTCTTGCATTTGAAGCCTATCACCTACTTTTACATCAAGATTTAACTTCTATTTCTTGGGGGGGTGGGCTTTTAGTCTCTGACAAACATTCAGTTGCGAGCCAAGGGAGCCTTTGCATCAATAAAGGAGAAAATTGTTCTTCTACTATTTACCATAATCAAAATATTGTTTGTAATTCGGAAATTACACGAATTAATATTTTGGTATTAGTTATTTAATTTTCCCTCGTTATTTAAGTCTTACTTGTTTATGACTATATTACTGATTACGTACTTATAAAATGTGATTCCTCTTGTTATACTTTTTACAATTTATAAAATGTGATTCCTCTTGTTATACTTTTTACAATAACTTTTCTACCTCTTCTATGTACTATACCACATTTCTCACCCATTTCATTCTTCTCATGACACATTTACCACAGAAGTAGTTCACTCCCAACAACTTTCACCCTTTTCATGATATTCAACACTTATATTAATTTTCATAGCAGAGATTTGGCTATAAAATCTCTTCATACATTCACACCTTGGCTTCCATAGGCACAAGTCTCTTCCCAATCTTTAGCACACACACTGCTACTTTCCTTCCTTCACCTGATCTGTAAAACCTCTTTTCTCACCCTGCCACCATCTGTTATATTTACTTCCAAATGCCTACATGAATTTACAACTTCCATTCTTTCACTGTTCATACTATTATAACCATTGCTCCATCTTATGGTTTAGTGTGACCCTCAAAACTTTTTTCTTTCCTACATTTGCTCTCAACTTTTTCTTCAGGCAAACATTTTCATATTATTTGAATAGTTTCTGCAGTTTCTATTCACTAGCCACAGTTAGTACTGTATCATCTGCAAACATCAGCCATTCAGTTTGACTCAATTTCTTATTCTTCACCTTTGCGCCTTTCTCTGAATTCTTTCTTCTAACATCATTCCATCATGGAGATATTAAACACCCCTGAAGATATATATATTCTAGTCTTACACCAACTCTTTCACCAAACCATTGCCTCTGTCATCTAAATACTGCATATTTTAATATGTGCATTATTTTCTTTTGTTGAAAAAACTTATAATATCTCAACAAAATGTTGCCATAGGTTCCATGTATATACCACATATAACTTTTTATTTTTATTTTAAGATTTTCAGGCCTCTCTCATAAGTGATTAATAAGAAACACTCGATCCACTGACCTTTTCCCTATATAAACCCACGCTTTGCTTCCCTTATCAGTCCTTCTTTCACCTGTTTTACTTTCTTAATCAAAATCCTGCCATACACTTACCCTGGATTACTAAATGACAATATATTTCAAGAATTTTTAGTCTCACCTATCACCTTTACATACTCTTATACATGTACAATGAAACAATTATTCCCCTCACCCATTTACCTACACTCTCTCCTTATTCCAGCCAATTGTTCCTACCACTCAATCACACTTTCACCACTGTACTGCAGCATCTTACTATGTACCTGTAACTCATATCAGCTCCTGCTGGCATCTTTTCATTCTTTACAGCTCTGTTTCTTGAGCCCCATCCAATTTTTCTTACATTTTCTCCCCACATACTGGTCTTACCTTCTGATCAAATTCACTCAGCTTAATTACATTTAAGCCATATTTTCATATTTAATTTCTATCCATCTTAACCATTGCATCAACCAAATAATAATCAACAATGCTTTCTACTTAGAAAGCATTCATTTTCCAAAGTCAAACTTCATAACATAAGGCTGCACTCCCCTTTTACAAGAAGTTGATGCATATCAGTACGTAATGCTATTTCTTATTGCCTCACCTACTTTACATTTAAATCATCAAGCACAACCACCCTTTCTCTTTCTCCAAACACATCCAGGCCCAAATTCACATTTCCAAAAAACACCAACTTTCACTCATTCTTACATTCATGGCATAAATACGTACTCACTAATGTAACTTTCCGAATGCTGCTCTTGGCCTTATCCATACTTCCCTCAAACTAAAATGTGTACTGTCACCAGTCCCCTAAATTTTCCTTAAATTACCAGTACTACCCCTTGCAACAAAACCAGACCCATTTTTGTGATAATTCAACATTGGTGTTCCTAAGGGAAATTAAATAACTAGACCCCTTCTATGTGTCTTCTTCATCTGCCTTAGTTTATAAGTTTTTCATACCTCTTGTACATCCATCAAAAACATGCAATCTCTTTGAATGGAAAAGAAGGAACTGTGGAAAAGAATAAACTGTTAAAATGTGTACAATTTACTTGCAACACCCGGTTTCGTGAATTGCTAGACAACCAACTTGGCTCCACACACTATTGGTTGAAGCACTGTTTTCTTGCATTCATATACTGCATGAATAAGGATTTCATCCAGAGCTGCCATGCAAGTAAGTGGTACATCGACATACAAAAGTCCCTGCTTACAAAATACGAAGATTTTTTTGGCTCTTCATACTAAAATAATTCAGGTTACGAAAGGTTGTTGCTGTAAAGTCCCGAGATTCGCCCGGACCACCGATAACAATTTTAAAACTCGCGCGCTGCCAACTGAGTAGACTCGCCACCATCCTCCCGCTCTCCCATTAGTTCCTGATGGTAGTCACTGCCATAAGATCCTGCTCTCCTATTGGTCAGTACAGTGGTACCTCGAGATATGAAATTAATCCGTTCCGAGGCGCCCTTCATATCATGAGTTTTTCGTATCTTGGATGGACGGCATTTTACATGTAAAATGGCTAATCCGTTCCAAGCCCTCCAAAAACACCCCAGTAAACTTCATAATAAAGCTAAATTGACCTATAAACAATGAAATACTACAACAATTTGGACCATTCAATACCTAACTTAATAACGTACTGCTAATTACCTGTAAATAAAGTGTATTAGTGTACATGGTATACAAGAAATACTGTACGTATGTAGTAAAATGTGGAAGCTTACCTTTCGAGTGAGGCTATCTCTGAAAGTGGCGACAGAGGAGGAGGGCAAACAGCAGATACGTACACTTAATTTTACGAAACACAAAAAATGAAAGGAAAACATACATTAACTAAAATTTACAAAACACATTAACAAAACTGTAACACTTAACTTTACAAAAAACTAAAATAAAAAAATTTTTTTGGGTCTTATTTTGATTTTTACTTTTTTTTTTTTTTTTTTTTTTTTTTTACTTTTTTATACTTTACGTAGGGTGTGTTTTTTTTTTTTTCTTCTTCTTCTTTCCAACAGCATCACCACTTTCAACTTTGTTTTTTAGTATCACTTGTTTCTTCCTTTTTGCTTACTCCTGCTAATACTAAAGGCCTCTTTAAAAAATAACTATCCAAAGAAGATTGCTTCTGCCTACTTTTCACATGTTCCTGAAACAACTCAGGCAAGCCTCATCGAGCTGCGCAAGCATATGACCTGTGTAAGCCTTTTCGGGGTGTCTTTTTTTCAACAAACGATTGCACTTTATGAAAAGCAGCTAGAACATCCTTAATTTCTGCCGTTGTCATAGGGTCGTCCTCCTCCTCCTCGCCACTGCTAGAGAACTCCTCTTGAACGACGTTATGTTGCATGGCCTCCAACTCCTTCAGGTCATCCGTCGTAAGCTCCTCTTGGTGCTCCTCGAGAAGGTCGTTGATGTTGTCCTCGTCGACGACCAGCCCCATGGACTTGCCGAGTGCAACGATCTCATCAAGATCTGGATGTAAAACAGTTTCAGGATCATCAACTGTTTCTGAATCTGCAGCACCAGCTTCGCCCACGTCGAATCCCTCGAAGTCTCGGGCGGATATGGCATCAGGCCAGAGTTTCCTCGAACCCTCCTGTCAAGCTGGGTCAATGAGTTGGATGCATATCACAACACTGAAATGCTCCTTCCAAAATTCACGCAAGGTGGGGTTTGTGGTATCGGTGATGTCGAAACATCTCTTGAAAAGATGTTTCGTATACAGCTTCTTGAAGTTCAATATCACTTGCTGGTCCATGGGCTGGAGGAGAGGGGTGGTGTTAGGCGGAAGATAAAGAAACTTGATGAAGGAATACTCCGCTAGGATATCTTCCTCGAGGTCAGGAGGGTGGGCAGGGGCATTGTCCAACACCAGCAGACATTTCAGAGGGAGGCGCTTTTCTTCCAAGAATATCTTCACTGTCGGGCCATGCAACATAACGTCGTTCAAGAAGAGTTCTCTAGCAGCGGCGAGGAGTAGGAGGATGACCCTATGACAACGGCAGAAATTAAGGATGCTCCAACCCCGAAAAGGCTTACACAGGTCGTATGCTTACGCAGTTCGATGACGTTTGCCTGAGTCGTTTCAGAAACATTGTCAAAAGCAGGCAGAAGTAATCTTCCTTGGATAGTTATTTTTTGAAGAGGCCTTTAGAGGAGTAAGCTAACAGGAAGATCCAACTGATACTACAAAGAAAAAAATAGTTGAAAGTGGTGAAGAAATTGAAATTTTGTATAAAAAAAAAATAATAATAAAATAAAATAAAATAAAAAAAAACTTAAGTATAAAATAGTAAAAAAAATATATTTAATTTTAAGTCTTTTGTAAAGTTGAGTATTAGGGTTTTGTGCCATTTGTTAGTGTGTTTCGTAAAGTTTAGTCTAATGTTTCCTGACGTTTTTTAATGTGTTTCGTAAAGTTAAGTGTACGTACAAGTTTTCTGCCGTTTGTCCTCCTCCTCTGTCGCCACTTTCAGAGATAGCCTCACTCGAAAGGTAAGGTTCCACACTTTACTACATATACGTACGTATATGTATACCATGTACACTAATACACTTTATTTACAGGTACAATGTAGTACATATTAAGTTAGGTATTGAATGGTCCAATTTGTTGTATTTCATTGTTTATTGTTCAATTTAGCTTTATTATAAAATTTACTGGGGTGTTTTTGTAGGGCTTGGAACAAATTAGGTAATTTACATGTAAAATACGGTTCAAGATACGAAAAGCTCAGGTTACGAAGGCCGCCTCAGAACGTATTAATTTCGTATCCTGAGGTACCACTGTACCACTGAATTTGTACAATTGATGTCATCAGTTTTCAATATCTGATTTCTAACTGAATGGGCCACCTTCCTGAGTCCTGCTGTTTCATTCAATCATGATATTTGCTTCAAACATAATCAATCCTACTGAGTACCAACTCCTTTAATGTGGGATAATGAAAGTGGAAGTTATTATCCGCTTACAGTGCATGCTGTATCTTGAGCGTATGAGGGTAACCATCCTACCAATATGGCTGTTTCATTAGGGGACATGCATCCATTTCCCATTAGAATCCTTATTAGTTCTCAGCAGCCATAATGATCTTCCAGTGATCCTCTGTATATATATGTCATGCAAAGTATATACTAATAGATACGCATGTGTTTGTGTGTGTCTGTGTAAAGTAGGCTCCAGAAAGAAGTGAAAAATTTACCGTACTATTTACCGGCAAAAATCAAAAGGAAAATACTAACTATTACTTAGAAAAATCATATGTCACTACTAAATGATCAAGGGCTAATGTTAAATCATACGAAAATCATCCCTAAAATCACTGAGGCATTACCCATATTATATAATATGTAAAAAGCTCTGTAATAAATAAAATAAATAATCAACAAAATTAAAATGTGAAGAACAGTAATGTCTACTTTAAAGTGGGTAACTTACCATTCAAAGAAGCCTTGGCAGACTCTGCTTGTTCTCGGGTGCTGAAGTGAACGAAGGCATAATCCTTTTGCTTCTTTACTCTTTCGACACCTCCAATCGACGAGCACAGTTCTCGTAAGTCATCTTCAGTTGTGCAGAGTGCTAAGTTTCTGATGTAAATCACCCTAACCTGTCAAGGAGTAACCGTGTTACACATAGTGCCTTGCCTATTTTGCAGTCATACAGAAGTGGGTGATTTACTGACATCACAATCAAAAGTGAAAACAAAACCAAAATGCAAGTGGCCAGTATTGGTTATGAGAAGACTGTTAGACTTAATTATTCAACCTTGAGAGCATTATTATTATTATTATTATTATTATTATTATTATTATTATTATTATTATTATTATTATTATTATATTCAGAAGATGAAACCTATTCATATGGAGCAAGCCAACAAGGGCCATTGATTTGAAATTCAACCTGCCAAAGAATATGGTGTTCATTAGGAAGAAGTAAGAGAAGGTAAAGGGAAATACATAAAGAATAGATTCCACTTATTAAATAGATAAAAATGTATTGAAATGCAAGGAGAATAGTATTAGGGTGGTAACACATTGCATCTTCATTTGTCAAAAGTTCCAATTGCACAACATCCTCTAGCTGGCTGTTCCACAGTCCAACGGTGTGAGGAATAAAGGACCTCTGGAACTGAGAAGTTCAACAATATTGGTGCTGCTGTTCAGTAAATCTGGTTGCTCGACAAATAAAGTGGATCAGGGATCAATTGTGAGTGTGAATGATCTCTGTTGAAATACAACTTATGAAAAAGTGACAAACAAGAAACCATCCTTTGATGGTCCAAGTTATAACTGCTACTAATATTAGGAAACAGAAACCTACCACCACGAACCATTCTTTCTAAAAGAGATAAATCTCTGGCAGAAGCATACATCTACACCGGAGAACAATATTCTGGTAAAAGAAACTCCAACGACCTAAAACAGGTAACAATGATTTTATGTCGTCATCAAATCTTATCATGCCATCCATGGATCCAATGACGAGCATTGATGTTACCTAGTTTAAGGTCTTCATCTGTGCAGTGGGCACTTATAGGCACTCTTGAAGAACATGGATGATGGTTTTGGGGTCTTCTCCACATGGACAGTCTGCTTTTCGACTGATTCATCACTTAACAAGGTTGTCACTCACCAGTCCTGGCAACCTTAGCCCTGGGCTTGGTTTAGCCAGACCCATTCTTTCCTTGGTAGATCTTTGCCAAGAGGAAGACTCTCGCAGATGTGCAGGAGAGCTTCACTGGTGCTGTTGGAGTCTTTATCTCTCCACTTCAAGAATCTATAAGTCTGGATAATGAGTCCACCAAGACCAATCACTGTTGTGAAGCTGCAATGAAATCTCAGACATCGATGCTCCTTTTGATGACCATTTAGAGGTGACGTGTGTCGGTGTCGGACATTTGACTGTTGCACTCCATCTTTGCGTTTACTTCACATACATCTGGCTGCTATATTTCTGCCAGGCTGTCCAGTGCTGGTAGTGGGGTTGTTCTTACCGTGCCAGCAATGGTGCAACACGCTTTGTCCAGCTCAGGGCCGATTCTGTGATCATGGGAAGACCATGACCACACTGCTGAACAGTACTCAGCTGACGAGTAGCACAGAGCAACTGCTGTCTGCTTGAGGGTGTCTGGGTTGGTGTCCCAGGTGGAAGTTGCCGAGATGTTGAGAAGGCTTCGCTATATGCTCCTTGAATGAGAGAGTGTGGTCAAGGGTGACCCCAAGATACACAGGATGGGTGCTGTTCTCGAGGGTCTTCCCTTCCCACTGGATGTTGAGCGCCCTCTTGGCTTCCTTGTTGTTCAGGTGGAATGAACAAACCAGGGTCTTGCCAGGATTGGAAATTGAGGACCCAGGACTTAAAGTAAGCCTACATTTCAGTGAGAACTTCGGTTAGATATCTCTCTATCGTCATGAAGTCCTTGGCTTTTGTTGCAAGACATAAGTCGTCTGCATAGATGAAACATCGCAGGTTCCAGAAGGATGGCTGGTCATTCATATAGATATTGAACAGGAGAGGGGCTAGCACTGAACCCTGAGGGAGACCGTTTTTTTTGTCTCTCCAGTGGCTGCGTTTTCCATTCATCTTGATGATGAAATGGTGGTTGACGAAGGGAGCACACGACGCTGACTATCGCTGTGTTTTTAATACAAAGGACATAGGTTCCAACTTTTTTTATGACTTTCGTAGGTCAGTTGCAACTGCCTTAGCCTGTCACTCAGAAGACTGAGGTTTGTTTCCAGTGCGAGTCAGAAGTATTTCTGTGAAACATGTGCTGATGTGTTCATTATTTCCATCATGCTATCTCACGGTAAAGGGTTAATTCGAATGAAATGATAGTGTCTGACATGCTGGTGGTTCAGGAAGTTGGGTAAAATTCAGTGGTATGTTAGGCTTCAAAATCCTACCCAGGAAAAAACCTTAGATACAGAGTACTTAGGATCCAATTTTTCATATGATTTTGGTAGGTCAGTTGCTACTGCCTTAGCCAACCCGGCACTTGGGAGACCAAGGTTCATTCCTGATGTGTTCAGAAATTTATTTCTGTGAAACACATGCTCATGCGTTCATTGTTTCCATACACACCCATGTATGTATGTATGTGAGTGTGTGTGTGTTTGTGTATGTATATGTATGTATATGTGTGTGTGTGTGTGTGTGTATATATATATATATATATATATATATATATATATATATATATATATATATATATATATATATATATATATATAGTTCCCCGTATTCGCGGGGGACGGGTACCAGACGCCCCCATGAATAGCGCGAACCCGCAAATAGTTAGAACTCCCCTCTAAAAAGGATTATATCTGCCCATCTTGAAAGTTCAAATATCAAATGTATACTTAAAGTATCATCCTACATCAAATATACCATTGAATTGGTATTACTAATATCATTTCAAAGTCATCTGAAACATTTTACCATTATAAATATATACACAGTCAAGAGAGAGAGAGAGAGAGAGAGAGAGAGAGGCGAGAGAGAGAAGAAGAGGGAGAGAGAGAGAGAGAGAAAATAACTTCTTACGATATCAAAAGATTGAAATGAACTTCTATAGGCAATACTTCTTCCCCTCCCATAAATACATATATCTTTTCCAGAGAAAAGAGAAAGAGAGGACTGAACAATCTGTTTGTCTGTCTATCAGTTCTTTTGCTGAGAGAGAGAGAGAGAGATAAAAGAAGGAAAAAATAGAAACACCAAATGTATACCTTATGTAACATCCTACATCAAATTTACCTTAAATTATCATATTTCTGTATTAATCTTAGAGATTGTATTAATATAATTTCAAAGTAATCCTGAACATTAGTAGCCTTAAAGGTATATACGTACATACATAGTACTTATAACACTTGCAGCAGAGAGAGAGAGAGAGAGAGAGAGAGAGAGAGAGAGAGAGAGAGAGAGAGAGAGAGTTGTCCTTACAGTACTTAAAAGAGTGAAATGAAAAGATTATTGTATTTAAAATACTCACATATGAATTTTGTAATTACAGTTATAGTATTTATATTATACATATTATAGTATTATTATTGGAAAATTTTAATAATAAATTTTTTACATACATGTAGCATAAAAATGATCTCATCTCAGTAAGAGAGAGAGAAGAGAGAGAGAGGAGAGAGAGAGAGAGAGAGAGAGAGAGAGAGAGAGAGAGAGAAATTGCACAAAAACCATTAAAATCCTTGACCATTACATTCCACTTCCCTGTCGCATTTCTTGACATATTTGACAGCTTCTCAGAGTGTCTCTGGAGTTGAGATAAGGTAGGTAAATTGATACAGAGAAAGATGAAGGGAAGAATAATTTTCATTTGAAATTACAGTTATTATTATAATAATTTTTTTTTTTTTTTTTTTTTTTTTTTTGCTCTATCACCAATTCGACTGGGTGGTATTTATAGTGTGGGGTTCCGGGTTGCATCCTGCCTCCTTAGGAGTCCATCACTTTTCTTACTATGTGTGCTGTTTCTAGGATCACACACTTCTGCATGAGTCCTGGAGCTACCTCAGCCTCTAGTTTTTCTAGATTCCTTTTCAGGGTATCTTGGGGGATCGTGCCTAGTGCTCCTATGATTATGGGTACGATTTCCACTGGCATATCCCATTATCCTTCTTATTTCTATTTTCAGATCTTGATACTTATCCATTTTTTCCCTCTCTTTCTCTTCAACTCTGGTGTCCCATGGTATTGCGACATCAATGAGTGATACTTTCTTCTTGACTTTGTCAATCAACGTCACGTCTGGTCTGTTTGCACGTATCACCCTATCCGTTCTGATACCATAGTCCCAGAGGATCTTTGCCTGATCGTTTTCTATCACTCCTTCAGGTTGGTGCTCGTACCACTTATTACTGCAAGGCAGCTGATGTTTCTTGCACAGGCTCCAGTGGAGGGCTTTTGCCACTGAATCATGCCTCTTTTTGTACTGGTTCTGTGCAAGTGCCGGGCATTCACTTGCTATGTGGTTTATGGTTTCATTTTTCGTATTGCACTTCCTACATATGGGAGAGATGTTACTTCCGTCTATCGTTCTTTTAACATATCTGGTTCTTAGGGCCTGATCTTGTGCCGCTGTTATCATTCCTTCAGTTTCCTTCTTTAGCTCTCCCCTCTGTAGCCATTGCCAATTGTCATCGCTGGCTAGTTCTTTAGTCTGTCTCATGTATTGTCCGTGCATTGGTTTGTTGTGCCAGTCCTCTGTTCTGTCTGTCTTTCTCCTGTCTCTGTATATTTGTGGGTCTTCGTCTACTTTTATTAGTCCTTCTTCCCATGCACTCTTTAGCCACTCGTCTTCACTGGTTTTCAGATATTGCCCCAGTGCTCTGTTTTCGATGTTGATGCAGTCCTCTATACTTAGTAGTCCTCTCCCTCCTTCCTTTCGTGTTATGTATAGTCTGTCTGTATTTGCTCTTGGGTGTAGTGCTTTGTGTATTGTCATATGTTTCCTGGTTTTCTGATCTATGCTGCGGAGTTCTGCCTTCGTCCATTCCACTATTCCTGCGCTGTATCTGATTACTGGCACTGCCCATGTGTTTATGGCTTTTATCATATTTCCAGCGTTGAGTTTTGACTTGAGTATCGCTTTGAGTCTCTGCATATATTCTTTCCTGATCGTGTCCTTCATCTCTTGGTGTTTTATATCCCCTCCTTCCATTATTCCCAGGTATTTGTATCCTGTCTCATCTATGTGTTTGATGTTGCTCCCATCTGGTAGCTTTATCCCTTATTATTATTATTATTATTATTATTATATTATTAATTATTATTATTATTATTATTATTATTATTTATTATTATTATTTGAAAAATATTAATAAAAACACATCTACCATAAAAATTCTCTCTCAGTAAGAGAGGGGAGTTATCCTTACGTAAGTGAAATGGAAAGGTTATTTTTATCTCTTTAAAGTACTACCACATACGAATTTTGTAATTACAGTTTTATTATTATTTTATTTTATTATTATTATTATATTATTCATTATTATTATTATTATTATTATTATTAACTACTGAAAATATCAATAAACATACTAGTACCATAAAAATTCTTTCATCTCAGTGAGAGAGAGAGAGAGTGTTTATCTCTCTGTTCTCTCAGAAAATATTTCTAATGCTTCCAGCGAAACAGGGGGAGAGACTCACCACTATGACATACATATCTTGTGTGGCAAAAGGGGAGAGAGAGAGAGAGAGAGAGAGAGAGAGAGAGAGAGAGAGAGAGAGAGAGAGAGAGAGATAAAAGAAGGAAAAAATAGAAACACCAAAATTGGTATACCTTTTTTTAAAATGTAACGTCGTACATCAAATTTACCTTAAATTATCATATTTCTGTATTAATCCTAGAGATTGTAATAATATAATTTCAAAGTAATCCTGAACATTAGTACCCTTAAAGGTATATACGTACATACATAGTATTTATAACACTTGCAGCCAAGAGAGAGAGAGAGTTGCCCTTACAGTGCTTAAAAGAGTAAAATGAAAAGATTATTGTATTTAAAATACTCACATATGAATTTTGTAATTACAGTTATAGCATTTATATTATACATATTATAGTATTATTTTTGGAAAATTTTAATAATAAATTTTTTACATACATGTACCATAAAAATGATCTCATCTCAGCAAGACAGAGAGAGAGAGAGAGAGGGGAAGAGAGAGACGAGAGAGAGACGAGTCAGAGAGAGAGAGAGAGAGAGAAAATTGCATAAAAATCATTAAAATCCTTTGACCATTACATCCCTTCCCTGTCACATTACTTGACATATTTGACAGCTTCTCTAAGCGTCTCTGGAGTTGAGATAAAGTAGGGAAATTGATACAGAGAAAGACGAAGGGAAGAATAATTTTCATTTGAAATTACAGTTATTATTATTATTACTATTATTATTATTATTATTATTATATTATTATTATTATTATTTGAAAATATTAATAAACACACATCTACCATAAAAATTCTCTCTCCGTAAGAGAGAGTTATCCTTACGGAAGTGAAATACTACCACATACGAATTTTGTAATTACAGTTTTTTATTATTATTATTATTATTATTTTATTATTATTCTGTTAAAAAGGATGGCAGAATTAAGCGAGTTGATTTTATATATTGTTTTTTCTATTTTCCTTACAATTCGCTTCTCAGGCTCAGCGATGTTTCTGAGTAACTGGCCAATATTCATATTGGGAATTTTCAAAAATTATAAATGCTGAAGGAATCTTTTATTAGAACAAGATATCAGGTCCAGGTCAAGCAGGGGTCGTCGTCAGTGCTGGTATTATTCCGTAGGCGTAGTCCGGTTCGGGCCGGAATAATACCAGCACTGACGACGACCCCTGCTTGACCTGGACCTGATATCTTGTTCTAATAAAAGATTCCTTCAGCATTTATAATTTTTGAAAATTCCCAATATGAATATTGGCCAGTTACTCAGAAACATCGCTGAGCCTGAGAAGCGAATTGTAAGGAAAATAGAAAAAACAATATATAAAATCAACTCGCTTAATTCTGCCATCCTTTTTAACAGCATTTGCCTAAAAGAGGGTCTTCTACCTATTATTATTATTATTATTATTATTATTATTATTATTCTTATTATTATTATTATTATTATTATTATTATTATTATTATTATTAACTGCTAAAAATATCAATAAACATATTACATACTAGTACCATAAAAATTCTTTCATCTCAGTGAGAGAGAGAGAGTGTTTATCTCTCTGTTCTCTCAGAAAATATTTCTAATGCTTCCAGCGAAACAGGGGGAGAGAGTTACCACTATGACATATACATATATTTGGTGGCAAAAAGGGGAGTGTGAGAGAGAGAGAGACGATGGGAGGAGAGAGAGAAAGAGGAACCGCAGTAAGGGGATGCGAGGGGAGAGAGGAGGAGCGAGGAGAGAGCTATCCTTATTCAAAAGAGTGAAATGGATAGATTATTGTATTTCTTTAAAATACCATCACACAATATGAATTTTGTAATTACAGTTATATTAATATTATTATTATTATATATGAAAGTATTAATAAACATAAAGTACATGTACCATACAAATTCTTGCATCTCAGTAAGAGAGAAATTCCATGAACACTTAGTGGCAACAACACAACAGCTCCTCCCCCTCTGGTCACATTACATGATATATTTGACAGTTTTAGTACCTGGAGTTAGAGAGAGAAGACTGGGATTTCCTTCATTCTTACATAATTTTTTAAATTTATAAACTAAAATCTTACTAATTCACTATAGTATTGTCTTTAATGAATTGATATTATTGCTGTTTACATTAATATTAATATTTGAAAATAGTAAATCATTTATCTATCATACAAAAACACAAACAACTCTGTAAGCAAGAGAGAGAGAGAGAATTATTATTTTTATGTGATATCATTTAATCTTATTAAACTTACTGATACAATATTAATCAGAATTAATATTTGAAAATTAGTAAATCATTTTTGTATCATAAAAATGTATTTACTCATTAAAATAACATTTAAATACGCCAATTAGTGGTTATTTTCATCAGAAAACCCCACGAATAGGCGAATTTCCCGCAAGTAATGGGTAGATGGGTAGATATGGTCCAGAAAGAAATCCGCGAATCCGGAGAACGCAAATATGTGTTGACCACTTTGTGTGTGTATATGTATATGTATATGTGTATATATATATATATATATATATATATATATATATATATATATATATATGTAAATATATGTATGCACACACACACACACACAGAGGTGGTCACAGGGTTACGGCGGGGGTTCCATTTTTGGCAGGGCACTGTAAGCCGAAATTGCCTTAACCCCAATTATTATAATCATAATGGGGATAAGTAGCACTTATAGTGCTGTTACAGAGCCATAAGTCCCGGTTACAGCACTGTAAACCAGGTAACGGTGCTGAGGAATTGTGGTTAATATATACACATAAATATATATATTAATACATATACATATATATATATATATATATATATATATATATATATATATATATATATATATATATATATATATATATATATGGTGGTTCAAACCCTCAAGAGGATGAAATTATTATCAACTAACATATTTCCCTTCAGTTTACATGAAAATTTATTAATTCCGAAGTAGAGCGAATTAGATATCAAAGAACATTTGTAGCTCGAATAATTTATGTGAATCACGGTGATGTGATAATTATTCATATATATAATATATATATATATATTATATATATATATATATTATATATATATATACACTACACTTACCATTTGTACTTGTTAGAGCAAGAGACTCTTATTAATTTCGGGTCAGGGACACCATTTATACTTGGTGTACAGTTTGGTCAAGTACCTGGTTACTATACTCTGTTTTTTTCCATCTGTCCACCCACCTGTGGTGTTGTGTATGGTAACACTGCGTCCCAGGCTTAAGATAGTTACATTCAGCTTACATTCAACAATAATAACAATATCCTATTTCGAATATTAATGGTGTAATTCGCATACAGTAAATTATTAAACCACTTTTCAGTTGCAAATGTACACCCAGATATCCTTTTATTTACTTAAAACTTACACATAGCATAACTATCTAAAGCCCAGGATGCAGTGTTACCATACGCAAACACCACAGGAGCGTGGACAGATGAAAAAAAAAGAGTATAGTACCTCACAAAAGCTAGACTCCTGAACCTTCATCACAAATACAAAACGACTGAATACTCTAAAGGTAACAATGATCCCTTATAGAACTTAATAATCATGTAAGAAATCAGACGAAGTTCATTAAAACAGGTGGGATGTAATCTTAATTAAAGGCCATCACTTCTTCAACAATTTTAAATCTAAGTATTTCCCTGGTTCTAATTCACTTGAGGAAAACGACACAATTACCACTCTATATTTTTACATAAATAAAAATAAAATGTATATACTGGTAGTAAATGAAATCCTCATAAAAAATACAAAAACTTATTTCAAAATTCAAAAATTATAAATGAAATTCACAATCTCAGGGAAATTGTTATTACTTGAAAACAAAAGTTTAATCAATTCTTGAATTAATCATTAAACAAAATTGAATCAACATTATAAATTTTATCAAGAAAATTAAATAGTCAAAAAATAAAATTATTCAAGTAAAATTCAATTTATAAAGCAATAATTAAATTTGAAAAGAAATTTAATTAAATGCAAATTAATTCACAAGTGTTAGATTAAAACAATTATACAATAAGAAATTTTCAGATTAATTAAACAAAATGAATACAAAAACATAGAATAATATGGAAAAGCAATGACAGTACAAACATAAAATATATACAGTGGTACCTCGAGATACAAAATTAATCCGTTCCGAGGCAGCCTTCGTATCATAAGTTTTTCGTATCTTGAATCGCATTTTACATGTAAAATGGCTAATCCATTTCAAGCCCTCCAAAAACACACCAGTAAATTTCATAATAAAGCTAAATTGACCTATAAACAATGAAATACTACAACAATTTAGACCATTCAATACCTAACTTAATACGTACTAGTAGTACTAATATGTATGTACCTATAAATAAAGTGTATTAGTGTACATGGCATACAATAAATAATGTACGTACATACGTACGTCTGTAGTAAAATGTGGAAGCTTACCTTTCGAGTGAGGCTATCTCCGAAAGTGGCGACAGAGGAGGAGGACAAACGGCAGAAAATTTGTAACATAGTACGTACACTTAACGAAACACATTAAAAATGTCAGGAAACATAAACTAAACTTTACGAAACACATTAACAAAACCGTAACACTTAACTTTACAAAAAACTTAAAATTAATTTTTTTTGTCTTTTTTTTTATTTTAACATTCTTTTTACTTTTTTATACTTTATTACGTTTTTTTTACAAAATTTCAATTTCTTCACCTCCGAATGAATGCCAGTCCGTTTACGGAATTTTTCGAACCACCCATGAGAAGCCTTGAAGTCTGGGGTTGCCGTCGATGTCCCCTCTCCTCCGTCGTCTTCGGCTTGGGCAATCAAATCGCTGAAAATAGTGCTGGCCTTGTGGCAGATTGCCGTCTCGGTTATCGTATCGCCAGCGATTTCTTTGTCCTCAATCCATAGAAGAAGCAGCCTCTCCATTTCATCATGCACGTGGCTTCTCTTGTTGGACAAAATAGTCACGCCCTTGGAAGGTGTAGCTACTTTGATGGCTTCCTTCTGCTTAAGAAGACGATGGTGCCTATCATTGACGGATTTCGGCCGTATTCCTTAGCGATCACACTCAACTGCATGCCAGCTTCCTACTTTTTTATTATCTCCCTTTTTGTCTGCATAGAAAGCATTCTCTTCTTTCCGTGAACTTCAGCAACTTTCTTGGGACCCATGACTATACTGTACGTAATTAAGTTATGTAGTATACTAATTAAGTTCTCACACAACACGATAAAGTAGTACAACAAAATCAGTAGCACGAATTTATGTTAACAAACGAAATTGTATATGTGAACGAACGAATTCAGCGTGCGTACGATAACGCTGGTGAGAAGCAGTGGCTGAAGAAGAACGCCGCTACGTACGATGCATGATGGGATCATGGGAGAGATGCTGACCAATAGGAGAGCAGGATCTTATGGCGGTGACTAGCATCAGGAACCAATGGGAGAGCGGGAGGATGGTGGCGAGTCTACTCAGTTGGCGGCGCGTGAGTTTTAAAATTGTTATCGGTGGTCCGGGCGAATCTCGGACTTTACAGCAACAACCTTTCGTATCTTGAACAATTTTTGTATGTAGAGCCACAAAAATCTTTGTACAGGCAGTCCCTGGGTTACGACGGGGGTTCCGCTCTTGAGACACGTTGTAACCCGAAAATCGTCGTATGCCGGAACATCATCAAAAATCCTAAGAAAACCTTACTTTTAATGCTTTGGGTGCTTTGAAAACTATGTAAACTGCATTCTTATGGCATTTTGCATCAAAAAAAACCTTCAAATATTGATTATTTTGCATTTTTGGTGTCATAATTCTTGTGCCAGATCAGCTTTGTAGGCGTCGTAACCCTGGAACATGCGTCGTAACCCTGGAAATAATTTTGGATGAATATAATTGAAAAGCGCCTTAACCTCGGAACGTCGTAAGCCGAACCCGTTGTAACCTGGGGATTGCCTGTATTTGCTTTCGTATCTTGAGTTTTTCATAAGTTGAGCCTTTCGTATCTCGAGGTACCACTGTACCTCATAAACACTTCAAAAGAATCAAAGAAAAATAAAAAAATGTTCAATGTGCAAAAATAGAATACATAAATTCTTCTGAGTGCACTCAAAATTTATAAAACACCATATCTTTTACCACTGCAGTTTCACTCAAAAAAAGGAGGCCTGTAATTATCTTCATTACTCTAGTGGCGCCACACAAAAATAATAGTAACACTAAGTTCAGATTCCACAAACTATTACGTTACTAAAAAAACAGAGCTAGTAATATCGAGTGACCAACTACTATAGAGAAGTTACATTACGGTAAGAAACCCAAGCTCAGAGAACGAGAGAGAGAGAGAGAGACCCAATGCACTGCTATATTAAGAGTATAATGAATGCCTTCTCTTTATCTCTGTGTCTGGGCATATAGGGCCTCTTGTCTAGGTGGGCACCCATACACGTTCATAAAGAAAATATGGTCTCGTTACCTATCTCAGCGACGTCACGGAAGATTCCACTCCACACTAGTCTATTTATGAGTCTACAAGTCCTCTTTTGACAAACTGAAAGAGATGAGTTACTTTATCATGATAGTAAACAGTTTCATAGCAAAAGTTACTGCAAATAAAAATGAAATGATATTGTTGTATGGAAGATTCCAGAATGATCTGGTGCAATCTTGTGCAATTCTTACATCATCCTTGTATAGGAATCTCCTACTCGGCTGCGTCCTGTGCGGGATGGGTAGACGATAAAAAAATAAGCTTAACTCATCTATTTTCAAGGGGTTGAATACGAACTCCTTTTGCTCGAACAGAGCAACCTCTCTTTGGTATCCTATGCTGCCTTCTCTCTCTTTCTGCCTTACATTATTTAAACATATCGTTAAATATGGGAATCTGAACACAAAAATATACATTTTACAACATCATACATAGTTATTGAGGGGAATTTATTACATTACGAAACCTACAGCATAAGATTCCTCCCCCAAGAAGATTGAGTCAAATGCTAATTATGATTTTTCATCAGCTGTATGACAGGGGATTATTATCAGACAACACTAAAACTTTTCATTCCTAGGTCGGTTCACATACACTTCAAACTTTTTCAATGTTGTGATTAAGGCTAGTGTTTCCTTTTCTATTGTTGCATAGTTTTTCTGATACTTTTTCAGTTTCAAAAACAGGAAACACTCGATGTAGAAGGTCATTTTCATCTTCTGGGAGTAGAACAGCTCCAATTCCACAATCAGGGGCATCAACTTGTATCACAAATTTCTGAGTAAAGTCTGCAGCTTGAAGCACTGGTCTTGAAGTTAAAATGGCTTTTACCTTCTCAAAGGATTCTTGACATTCTGGAGTCCAAACAAACTTAGCTTTGGGAATAGTTAAATCTGTCAAGGGGCTACTACAGCTGAAAAATTTGGACAGAAACGACAATAGAATCCAGCCATGCCCAAAAATCTTTATATCTGTTTCTTAGTAGTAGGTGGGGTAGCCTTGCGGATACCTTCTACATAGCATTTACTGGAGTGAGAAGACCTTTCTCAATTTCAAACCCAAGATACTGAACAGTGGCCTTCCCAAACTCACTCTTCTCTAGGTTGACTGTTAGTCGGGCCTCTTGTAGTTTCTTGAAAACTTTCTTCAGAATCTGCAGATGTTCTTCCCATGTTGTAGAGTAATTGACTATGTTATCCAGGTATACACATAATCCTTCCATAGATCTCAACAGTTGATCCATTACTTGTTAGAATGTTACAGGTGCATTCATCAGACCAAATGGCAGAACAGTATACTGGTGCAGTCCAAAAGGAATAATAAAAGCTGACAGCAACTTAGCCTTTTCATCTAAGTATATCTGATAATATCCCTTCAATAAGTCAATAAGTCTATCTTGGAAACAAACTTGGCTTCCCCAATATTGTCAAGTAACTGATCTAAGAGAGGCAAGGGATAATTGTCAGCCACACTAACGGAATTCAGGTTCTTCACTAACACACATGGAGAACTAAAGTAATTCGAACTGGGTTCTGCTAATCCATGTTGCAGCAAATACGTACTCAACTTCCTTCTTCAAAACATCTCAATGATAAGGTGATAAGTGATAAGCTCTTTGCTTGAATGGTTTTCCATCTTCTTGGATCTTGATTTCATGCTTGGTCAGATTAGTACTTCTCAGTACATCTGCAAAAATATCTGTGAAGCTTCTAATCACTTCACTCAATTCTTCACCTTGTTCAACATTCAGTTTATCATCAAAATTTTCTAAAATTGAAGAATTATTCATCTTGCTTTCAGCTCCCAATTCATAGCCATCGTCGTCTTCTGTAGATGAAGTTGTCTGTGTTATTGACACAGGTTCAATTTTAGTTTCCAAGAAGTACGGTTTCATGAGGTTCACATGTATGTTCCTTTGTTGTTTTCTTTGTTCTGGTGTTTCAATCACATAAGTTCTGTCACTTAATCTCTCAGTTATCTTGTAAGGACCTAGAAATTTATTGGGAATGGGAAATCTCTTGATTGCTTGAAACATTAACACTTGTTGACCAACACAAAAATTTTGTAGTTTAGTCTTAGCATCGTATTTCCTTTTCATTTTCTCTGGACTCACTTTCAGATTTTCTAAAGAGAATTTTCTAATCTCTTCCAATTTAATCCTTAGGGTGAAGCCACACCAGACACGGCGAGTGTGGAGGTTGCAGGGAAGAGGTTCCTGCAGCAATTTGAAATGCAACGTGTCTTATGTGAGTGGCCACACCGGGCCAGCGGGAAGACTCGACCCTCTGCAGTTGCCACCAAGCAATGTAACATGTTTTAAAATACCGCGGCGGTTCCCGGGGTCTTCACCCAGGACCACACCATTTTCCATCAGTTGCCGAAGTGTCATGTATTCAGTCGGTCGTCATAGGACATATAATGGCTACTGAAGAAGTAATTGGGAAGGTGTTTCGGAGGAGAGCTTTGTGGAATCCCCGTGATCCACTCCATAAAAATAACATTGTATTAAAAAAGCATTGGGCAGAAATAAGCAATCAACTGCTTATAGATGGTAATTTAAAATGGTGCGTGTGCCTTTTTCGTGTACACATACACATTATATATATATATAGTATATATATATATATATATATATATATATATATATTATATATATATATATATATACATATGCTATTTAGAAATTATATATATATATATATAAATATATATACATATATATATATATATATATATATATATA
Source organism: Macrobrachium nipponense (assembly GCF_015104395.2). Classification (NCBI taxonomy): domain Eukaryota; kingdom Metazoa; phylum Arthropoda; class Malacostraca; order Decapoda; family Palaemonidae; genus Macrobrachium; species Macrobrachium nipponense. Next base: position 91,164,191 of record NC_061108.1, read on the forward strand.
TATATATATATAATATATATGTGTGTGTGTGTGTGTGTGTGTGTGTGTTTATCTATATATAATTATATAATTTCTAAATGGCATATATATATATATATATATATATATATATTTATATATATTATATATATTATTATATATATATATATGCTATAGATAAATATATATATATATATATATATATATATATATATATATATATATATATATATATATATATATAATGCTGTCTTCTTCAACACCTTCTGATTTGTACTGCCGAGGAATAGCCTAACCATCATGTTAATATATTAGATATATATATATAGATATATATATATATATATATATATATATATATATATAGTATATATATTATATATATAGATTATATATATAGGATATATATTATATATATACGTATACAATATACACACACACACACAACATACACTTATATATATATATATATATATATTCTTATATAATATAGTATTATTTTGTTCTATATATAATTATATGTCTAAATAGCATATATATATATATATATAATTATATATATATATATATATATATATATATACACACGTATATATGCTATTTAGAAATTATATAAATAGTATATATATAGATACATATATTTATATATATATATATATATATATATATATATATATATATATAATTTCTAAATAGCATATATATATTATATATATATATATATATATATATATATATATATATATATATATATATATATATATATATATATATATAAATTTATATATAGCATGAATATAGGCCCATTTATATATATATATATATATATATATATATATATATATATATATATATATAATCAGAGAGGCTATTTTTTTCCATCCATGAAGCTGGAATAATAACCAGACAGAATCTAGGAGATGAAGTAGGGATATTTCAAGTGAAAAACTTTCATATGTTTTAACAATATATTTCATGCAAATACTAGTTAATCCTGAAAGTATAAGGGACAATGAATTTTTTGCAATTTATGCCATGTTTGACGCAATTATATTGCCTGGTAAGGCTAAGTCATTTTGCCATGGAACTCTTCCAACTGCAGTGAAATAATTCGAGAATGCTTCCCTGATGTTTAAAGCACTATTTAGTAGCTGGCCTTGGGGTCTTGTCAATGCTACTGCGCTTTGTGTCATCTCTTCAGTGGCATGTGAGAAACCTGAGTTTGGCCCTTCCTTATCTAAAACATAATTGTGTATTATGCATAGGTACCGCTTTAACAATCATTACTGCGGTGGTAACATCTGTCTCAATCTGTTTAGATAATAACCTCCATTTATTTGTTAGTACACCAAAACTGCATTCTACAGTTCGGCGGCTCTTGATAAACGGTAATTGAATATTCTCCTTTGGTCATCTAAGTTTCTTTGAGGAAATGGTCTCAAAAGGTATGGTAACAAGAGGTATCCTTCGTCAGCTATAATGACATAGGGAACTTTCACTTCAGTATCAGGAAGCACAGATCGGTGTGGGATATTAAGTTGTCCAGACTCCAAAAGTCTGTACAAATCCGATGATCTGAAAAGGCCAGCGTCGCTCTGTCGACCAACCCCAACAACGTCAATTATAAGAAATTTGCCATCAGCGTCTGCCAGTGCTTGCAGAGATATAGAGAAATTTTTTTTATAATTTTAGTATGTCGAACCACTCCTGGCAGGAAACTTTATTTCAATATGCTTCCCATCCTATGCTCCAATGCAGTTGGGAAAATTCCATTTCTTGCTAAAGTTTTCTGCAGTTGCAAGCCAAATTTCCTTAGTTGGATAGGGTAAATAATCATTGTTTTGAGCCTCCCAAATAATATTACAAGTTTCCTTTACAATTCCTGAAATAGTGCTTCTACCATGACGGAAACGTAAAGCCAAAGATCGAAACGATTCACCGTAGCGAGAAACCTGAAAATGAGAGGAAAACAAGTGAAGCTATTTCTTGATATTTTTTAAACTTATACAGGCTTAGGTTACTTTCTGGTTTATTGATATATCTTTTAATGTACCTTTCAGAGATTTCTGCTAAAAGAAAATGAAAAACCTGAAAGACTATTATAGAAAAGAACTTAAGAAATTGGAAAACCCCAGATCTGGTGATGGAGCTTCTGAAATGGTTCCTAGTACATGGCCCTACTCCACTCAGTTGTCATTTTTGAAAGACATTTATCGGCCAGCATCTAGGAGCTTCAATTTGAGCCAAGAAGAAAATACTCAAGTAGTTGAAGATGACCAGTCTGTAGCTGGTGATGACATTGAATCGGATGCAAGTCATGTTTCTCAGTCGTTTACGTCGCATACTTCTAGGCCACCATCTCCATCTCTTTCCCTTGACAACGGGTCAACATCTCAAGATACTAGTTGGCGAACAAAACCTTCACCTCTAATAAGCGACAAAGACCAAATCTAGATTACGTGGCAAGAAAAAATGAGCAACTAATTGAAATTGAAAAACAGAAGTTGGAATTATTAAGAAAGGATCAGGAAGAGTCTGATAATGACGATTTGCTTTTCTTCAAAAGTTTGCTACCTTACACGAAGAAACTAAATCCTACAAAGAAGCTCCGCATAAGATCACAGATACAAAACCTCTTCTTAAAAGAAATGGAAGAAGTAGAACAGAACGAGTGGCCCTCCAATGTGACCATCGGTGCCAGGCAGTCGACTCCCAATCCCTACATAAACTTACAGGAGCCGACTATTTTGCACTCACAAATAAGCCCTGTTCAGCCCCCATAGACTTGTTATCTATACAAATTCTAAGTATAGTATCACCAATTTATGAAGTTTTCGTGCTACTTTGTACTTGTTTCATAAATTAATATCAACAATGAATGAAAAAGCAAAATTATTTTTCCTTGTGTAGGCCTATGTTACTTTCTTTTATGTAAGTTTACCATTTAGCTACTTTTTTTTAAATACTGGTACATTGTTTTATTTCAGCACAATGCTGCCAATTATTAATTTAGTTTAATTTGCAATTCATTGAGATTCCTTTATTTTTCTAAGTATCTTTCTCTCAGGAAATAATCTTATTTGCAGTTAATGTTGTAATGATAAAATCTTCAAATCCATATTTATTTTTCACTTACCTTAAAGTTATTACTAGTCTCTCTTCGGGAGAGATGGGTTGCCTATCAAGCAAAGAATTAAAAAATCGTTGTATCATACGTAAATATTCATAAACTTTGTCTTCATATCAACGAGACTGGCAATATAAATTGTAACATTCACTTCTTTCCCTTCTCTGTTTATTGAAATCGTGAATCCAAACTCTTATGTATAGCCTATCGTCAAGTTTAGCGCTTAGGGTTTTGATTAAAAGCAACCTCCTACCCAACCGCGATAATGACATGCTTGTACAGAAGGATAGCTTCGACTGCTGAGAGTGATGCGTGGGAGGGACGGTAGCGTTTCTGGTGTGGCCATGTGTCGCTTTGACGCTGCTCTCCCGCCTAACTCGTGCCTCTACCTCAACACTTGCTGCGTCTGGTGTGTCCTTACCCTAAAGTACTTGACATACTTTCCTTGGATTCTCTCTTGATTTTCTTTCCAATTTTCTGCAAGAATCTCCAGTGGGCCTCTCCACTTCTCTACTAAAATCATCTCATTAGGTGAACATCCCATGCTTTCTTGATAAGCATTCCTAACTTCAAATAACATTAAGGGTAAACCAACATTTCATCCTCTTCCTGACTGAGAACAATACTTTGTCAGCATACTTTTCAATGTCTGGAGGAAGCTTTCCAAGACTCCTTGAGTTTCTGGATGATAAGCATTTGATAACTGCTGTTTCACCCCTAACAAATTCATCACATCCTAGAATAACTTGGAAGTAAAGTTCATTCCTCAATCTCATTGTGCAGTTTCTGGTATCCCGAACTTTGAGAAAAACTCCACAAGTTTCTCAACAACTATCTTAGCAGACATGTTTCTAACAGGGATCGCCTCACGATATCTCGTCACAGGACACATTAATATAAACAGATATTCATTTTCCTTCTTCGTCTTTGGAAGCCGTCCAATCATATCTATAATCACCTTGCTAAAGGGTTCTCCTCTAACTTCTATAGGTTGTAGGGGGGCTTTCTGAATGGTTTCATTTGGTTTTCCAGCTATCTGGCAGGTATGACACTCTTGACAGAACCTGCTAACATCTTTGTGAAGTCCAGGCCAGCAAAAATATTTCATGATCTTCTCCACAGTCTTCCTGATTCCCATATGTCCAGATTCCTCCATATCCATTGCTTCCTCAATGGATATGGAATCAAAATTTGATGATATTCGCCTCACTCAGCATCTCCTGGTATATCTGTAGGTCTATGCTTCCTCATCAGCAAACCTTCCTTCAGATAATAAAAGGTAGAAGTTTGTTGCAGCTCCATGGGAAGCATCACTCCCCTGGAACAATTTTCTAAGTTCAATGATCCTTCACTTGATCCTTTTTGGTTGTGTAAATCCTCAGTTTCTTCATTTACAGGCGTAGTCTTCCACATACTCCTGGTAGTTACACAACTAGGGAACAAGTGGGGGTTATTCTTCTCCAACTCTACCATAAGACTAATCCTCAATGGTTTGTCTGTCACTACAGGACAAAGAACAAATGTAACACGACCAACTTCATTTCCCAACAGAACATGTACACCTTCTACAGCCAGCGAGTTCTTCACAGCAAAATCAACATTCCCTGTCACCAATTCACAGGACATGTAAGTGGCATGTAGGAGTTACCTCTTCTCCTCCTTTACCCTTCAAAATAACTGAATCTCCAGTGAGATTCTTCTCCAACAATGGGTGAGCACCACGTAACACCACACTATGGTTGCTCCCTGTATCACGTAAAATCTTGACTGGTACCTGCACACTCTCTCCTTGAGTTGTCAGTGTACCCTCATAAATATATGGCTTACAAGCCTCCAAACTGCTTAGCCACTCACTGCTTGAGATTACATTGCCACTGATTGCTAAACATTCAGCTTGTTTAGTTTCAGTCTTTCCTGTGGTCTGATTTTTCCCCACATTGTTCTTAACTGTCTTTTGCACTTGGTCACTTCTTACTATTTGACCAACTGGCTTTGACTGCTGATGATTCCGGTAGTACTCCTGAATGTAGTGTCCTGCTCTTCCACACTTGAAGCAAACAACATTAGGTTCTTGCAACTGTCTTGCAAAATTAGATGAGGATTTCACATTAGCTTGCTGAGGAGTATTATTACTTGTAGGTTTCCCATGTATAAAATTGTTCCTGTAATTCGGATGAGACTTAAAACCTGTGCATGGTTGATTCTAGTACTTGACATTGTAATTGCACCTGCTACTAATTATATTGTATCTTCACGCAGTGTGGCAGCCTTGTCAAGTTTCTTAACCTCTCTCTCTCTCTCTCTTATATGCTATGGAATACCGCTAAAATATTGCTACAAAAAAACTAACTCTTCTAACTCTTCAAAAGTTGTTACTTTAGCTGCTTCCAATCACCTTTTAAAACACCTCACTTTATAAGCATAATACAAGAAAGTTACCTTTTCATCTTTTCTTAAATTTCTTAATCTTTCATTGTAGTACTCTGAAAGCATTTGATATTCTTGTAGCACATTAACTTTGAGGACCTTTTGGTCTTTACACTGGTCAGCTGTTAAGGCTAAATAAGCACTTCTTCCTATAACAATCAAGACACTTTGTAGCAAAACTGACCATTTATCTTCTGCCAGGCCATTCCATACCTGAAGCCACTTTTTCAAAGTGATCAAAGAACTCATCTGGAGCCTCTTCAGTAAATTTAGGGATTAACTTTTGCACTCTTACTACATCAAATACAGGGTCTTGATTGCCTTGGTTTAGGGTTAGACAGTGTTACAGGCAATGTGGATCTAGCTCTTATCAATTCCATCTTCCTTTCATGTCTTGCAACTTCTCTTTCCTCTTTTATCCTTTGTCTTTCTTCTTTTGCTGCTTTTTCTTTTTCTCTTTCTCTTCTTTCTCTTTTCTCCCTTTCTTCTCTTTCAGCCTGCATTTTCAGCTTAATCAAATTTTCTTCTGTTGCTATGCATCTAAGATCTAACTCTGCATCACTTTTTTCTTCTTTCTTTTCTTCTTGCTTATTTATAAGATCAGCCTGTGCTACATTCAACAACTCTCGAGCTAATTTTAACTCATCTTCATTAGTTATTCTACCAGAGTCTGTCAATGGTTGCATGGCAATGCATTTGATTTGTGTCTTTATCATGCTACTAGGCACATGACCACCACATGCTATGCTAGAGCACTCCACTGTGCCTAAGTCAGAGTGGTTTCAGATAACTCTTGGATGGAAGGGGCTGCTAAAAATTCCAGAGAACGAGAAAGAGAGAGACACCCAAAACATGGCTATTTTAAGAGTATAATGGATGCCTTCTCTTTATCTCCGTATCTGGGCATATCTTGTCTAGGTGGGCACCCATACGAAAATATGGTCTCGTCATCTCTGCGACATCACGGAAGATTCCACTCCACACTAATCTATTTATGAGTCTACAAGTCTTGCTTTGACAAATTGAAAGTGATAAGAGTTACTTCATCATGATAGCAAACAGTTCCATAGCAAAAGTTACTGCAAATAAAAATGAAATGATATTGTTGTATGGAAGATTCCAGAATGATCTGATGCAATCTCAAGTTATTCTTACATCATCCATCTATTGTCAAGGGGTTGAATAAGAACTCCTTTCGCTTGAACAGAGCAACCTCTCTTTGGTATCCTATGCTAACTTTTCTCTCTCTGCCTTATGTATGTCTCGACTAGGAATTATACGTTATTTAACATATTATCTTTAAATATGGGATTCTGAACACAAAAATATACATTTTACAACAGTATACAAAGTTACTGAGGGGAATTTATTACATTAAGAAACCCACAGCATAAGAATATATATATATATATATACACACACACACACACACACATACAAACATACATGCATACATACATTCATAAATACATACACAAGCAGTTCCAGGTTAACCGCAATTTTCCTGTGCAGCAAGTGGATTTACGGGACCGTTACCTGGTTTACGGCACTGTACCAGGAGCCGAACCACAGTAGTTACCTGGGGACTGCCTGTGTATATATATATATATATATATATATATATATATATATATATATATATACACACGCACACACACACACACATATATATATATATATATATATATATATATATATATACATTATAAATTATACCCTATCTTTTCATGTACATTTTATTTTTCACAATTTAATATGAATGCATAAATATTCATAGATTTGCATTTATAAATTTATTATAAATGCAAATCTATGACTGAATGGTATTCCAGGGTAAAACCAAGTCACTAGGACCAAGAAGACAGTTGAAAGCCATTTTTGTAACTTGGAAGAAGAAAGTGGATACTGCTAAATTGGTGCTGATAAGTTTCCATGAGCTAATATTTTCATGCTGGTGATCCCTGGAGTATTTATTCATATTTGATCAAATTGATATATTCATTTGATTCTGTACTGATACATCTTTTGGGTTGGATGTATTCTTTGTTGCAGTCCGTTACTGTCAATGTTCAACCCGAGTTTTTTGTTGGACACGAATGTTGAAATGAAGTTACGTCATTAGCATTATACTGTGCTGAAAATAAGTGACTACCTAGCTATAAAATAAAGCTAATAGCGTCTTAAAATGTCTTCGACTTGTTGTATGGTATCACCACACAGGCTTTGAAGTTTAAAATTGACACTAAATCGAATGAAAGATTTTTACCAGTTACTCCGGAAATTATTTTTATGACCCCTTTCATGATGGTGAGGCCATGGTTTTCTGCACAGTCTCATCTCCGCTGCATTCCTATCTCTTGTTCCTAGAATTCACCGGAAAAGCCATCTCACCCATCTTGTTATCTGAATAGATTTAGGCAAATTTTGTGTCTCCTAGGCATTTGTTACTGTATGTTTCACTCTGCTCTATGCATGCAATGACTGTGCATATAAATAGTCTTGCTATGCAGGTTTTCATATTAGGTCAAGTTACAGTATTACAAGGAAGGTTTACAAGGATCTTAAAACGTACAGATATCGTTACTGCTTTACATAAAGAAAATTTACTAATATAAAAAAACATAAATCCCGATAAAATAGTGTCCATCAATGCAAAGGATGTTTCTTCTTCATAGAAGCACGTACACGGAGAAATGACCTCACACACTTTTAT